>NC_133771.1:107027254-107261462 GCF_003597395.2 Chelonoidis abingdonii
CACACCCAAAACTTCCCTCCCTTGAGATTTGAAAAATCTTGTTTCCTGATTGGTCCTCTGGTCAGGTGTTTGGTTCCCTTTGTTAACCCTTTACAGGTAAAAGAAACATTAACCCTTAACTATCTGTTTATGACACTGGTCCATCAAAAATAACCCACTGGGCCATGACCATAAAAATAAACTTTGTACTTGTCTTGCATTGGTGCCCATTTAAATAATTCAGTTAACAGCACCAGCTGCAATATCCAAAAAACATGGATTCCTCTGAAATGGATAGCTCGCATGGCAGCTTTTAAAGTATGAATCCAATATCTGAATGCATTGAAAATTAGAACAATGAAACCACTGAATTTTAGCATTTAAGGAGGTATGCACAGGTCAGAAAGATAACTGAGATTTTATTCGGTCTTGATGACAAAATGACAATGATGCAAGGCATTACAGTGATTAGTTTAGTAACAGCAAAGCAACCACCTCTATAATCACTTTTTTTATGTTCCATTTTTGGTCTCTCTCCACTATTTCCTATCTGAAGTGCTATTGAGACAACTATCCCCCTACCACCTGCCTCAGTTTCCCTGAAAGCAGCTAGACTGTTGAGGTTCAACAGCATAGGTAAGGAAAGAAGCCCAGCCTCCAGCACCAGTGCCATATTCTCCAGGGACTCCTTATATCCCAGTACACAGAGGAACTCAAGGGCAGAATCTGTAATAACATAAATTGTGGGAGCCAGCAACAACAACAGCAGAGGTTAATAGAATTTTGGGATAGCCATAGTGGCTACCAGTGCAGCTCTACTGTTGTTCCTCTGCTTAGAAATGAGGGAGAAATCCTCCCATTTGCCCCCAGCAGAGTCGCCTCTCCAAAACCTATTCATTTAGCCTTGGTGCCAGAAACCATGATTTGCCCTAGTGAAAATAATGATGTCACCAATATGGCTAGAGCAACTTGTAACATTTGCAAATACATCATAAAGTCATTTGTTTTCATGGCTTGACACATATATAACCCTTATGCCAGGTATTGTCACCAGTTAAAAGGGCCAGGTTCAATTTTCCAGAGATTCCTTCTGAAAACCTAAACAATAATAGCTCAAGCTCCCACCCAGAAAACTGGGAAATGAATAACTACCAACCTAGACACCCTTGATAGGCAATTCTTCCTCACTTGCCAGCACTGAATCCAGGGGTTTAAAACAAAGATAACTTGATGGCAGTGGGGGACAAAAGAGGATACAACAGAATAAACTTTGGAAAGCCAGCAATTAAGAAATTAATATCTATTAAGAACTCCTCCCACCCCCACAGTGTCTTAACAGTAACCCCAACCTCAGTCAAACTACACACTACAAATACAGAAAAACAATGTAAAATCCTATATTGCCTTTCTACCTTCGTACTTACAAATTGGAAACAGAAGATTAGAGAGCCTGTAGAGATGGGTGGTCACCCTCAGAGCCTAGAGAGCACACACACACAGAACAAAGGACCCACACCCAAACTTCCCTCTACCCAGGATTGAAGGTATCTTGTCTCCTGATTGGTCCTCTGGTCAGGTGTTTGGTTCCCTGTTTGTTAACCCTTTCCAGGTGAAAGAGACGTTAACCCTTAGCTATCTGTTTATGACAATGTGCACTTTGTGTAGATCCCCTGTCCTTTCATTTCCCAAAAGGGACAACAGAATGCTATTGCTTCCCCAACTGAAAACTTCACCGTATTTTAACCAAAATGCCCCCAGACTGTCACAGAACTGAAATGGGCCTGGCCCATTCAGTAATTTCCCCTTACTTACCAACAGTGGGCTCCCTCCCCTACAGAGCCTGTCCATCTGGAGAACTGAAGCAGCTCTGATCCACTCTTCTCCCTCTTCCCAACAGGTGTCAATAATGAGCTCTTTAGTCTGTCTTCAGCCACAGGGGGACTTACACATATACCACTGGTTGTGAAATAAAGAATGGCTATTGTGCCCCTATATGTGACCTAAATAAACATAATGCTGGGCTGCATTCAGCCCTGCAGGCATAAGCCAAAGCACAGGGCCACAGCAGCAGAAAGTTTACCTGGAGGTGATCTGTGCTAGTGCAAAGTGTCCAGAACTCTTGTTCCCACAGCTAGCCAGCATGGCCCAAAGGTGTGTGTCACACTAATTGGGGAGGGGAAGCGGCCAAGGTAGCCAGAGGAGTGTGTCAATTCAGCATGTCACTTACACAGACTCTACCAGCAGAATTCCTATGGAACTCCTTCCACAGCTTAAAACTGTCCTCCCCCTTAAGAACAGCCAGGGGAGGCAATCAATGCAACCAGCACCTGCTCTTCGGGGGGTGAACCTTCTGAGGTTTAGCTAGCACTTTCCTACAGGAGTGATTTGAAGCATAACATATAACCATACTCTGCGACATACATCTCTACTTGTATTGGAGGTTTCTGATTGTGCTCTGAGGACCTGATCCTACAAACTACCCCAGGTTAGTGCTTATTACCATGACTAATTGCATTCAAGTCAATTGGCCTAATTTTTATTTAAAATAAGGCCACTTTTACACTGCTCAGGGAAGGCAAAGAGGCCTTGATGTTGGTACAAAATTCACAGCCACTTTACGTTTCCTTTACAGTGATGGGGTGGTGTAAAAATGCCTTCAGTATACATGGGAATCAGGTTCACTTGTCCAAAACCATGAAGGAAGTTAGTATCTTTACCTAAAAGCCTAGTTATAAGGCTGTATTTTACCATGTTCAGTTTGGGCATAGTGTATTATTTATAATACAACCAAGAGACAGAGACAACAAACATCCGGTGTTTAATTCTGTGGTATGCTTACTTCACTTTCTGATCTCAATCTATGTTCGTTGGTTGATTTTCAATAAATATTTCTCTTTGTTCTTTAGATAAAGTTGGCAAATCTACGTATGATGGAAAATAACTTGCTGCAGTAGAACAACTGAAATGCTGTGGCATTCTGCAGTTCACCCAGACCAGTAAGGGGTTCTGTCTCCACCTACCCTGTAACTATGGGGGCCTTTGGCTGGGAAGCTACGGTTCTCTTCCGTGACACCAGTACCTAGCTTATAAGCATAAGGACTCATCCTAGCTATCACGAGCCTTGTTACTCTTGACAGAGTGATACCAACAGCACTCCCTATCCCAGATATCCCTAAATACATCCTCCCTGGGCTCTTAATTACCAGACACTTGGATCATCCCCCTCTGGTTTGTCACCTTCAAAGGCATGAAACCAGCCCCCCTTCCTCCCCAGCTCACTTTAGCATACACACCCTACACAGTTTGCACAGCACAGACCTGCTTGGAGTAAAAATAAACAAAAAGTTCATGTAATAGAAAAACCAGAGATTCAAAGATGTAACAGTAAGGGACCACAAACACAAAAGTTATACAGAAAATAAATATAAAAACACATCCTCAGGCTTTTCATAGTAGATAAAATCCTGTTTCTAATAAGAGTTACCTATTGCCTTAAAACAGTTCACCAGGTGTACTCCTTGGCTATAGGAGGGATCCAGTGTTCACAGACAGCCTTCCATCTGTGTCCCCCAAGATCTGGATGGCCTTCAGTTTAAGATCCTTCCATTTTAAAATGATTTGCATTTTTTCTTCAGTCTCCATTGACATTCAAAGTGGGGAAAACTCCCTTCTTTCTCAGTTTCTGAAGACTAGAGTTTTTCTTTTCAATTTCAAGGTGTTCCTGTTTGCTTTGATGGTTCCTCATTTTTCCCCCGGGGTTGGACAATGGTTAGGTACTTGAAGCTGGTCTCCCCTGATTGGAGAGGTAGTCCCTTCCCTGCTTTATTGTTTCACTGCTGCCCTGTTGTAACAGTAGTGGGACTTCAGCATCATTTCACAATTACAATTTTCTGCATATACATACATATATCTTCATCATAATAATCAGTATACATCTCCTTTAAAGACTATTAAATTTGTGCATTAGAAGCTTTGATATACTCTTGCAGTCAAATAACATAGTATGCAATAAATTGGGTTAATTGCTTATTTTGGGAGGTTTGAACCTTCTGTTCTCCCCTTGGAGTGTCTGGACCCTAGATGTCACAAATTCCCTTTATTTATACATACTTATTATTTATTTATTATTATTAAGTTATTTCCCAATCAGGATCTGGACCCCATTGTGCAAGGTGCTAGGTTACTGCATTTTATGTGACAAATCAAAGAAACCCATTGCAGAAAAGTAATAGTTGTTGCTTCTTATTCAATGGGTCACATTGTTACTTTCTGTGTTAACTTTGGGTCAAGTAGTGGTCTCAGTTACACCAGTATCAACAATATGGAAAAACATTATCTTATTTATGCTGGCATAAGTAAGAACAGAATTTGGCCTGTGTACAGATAACACTATAATTTTAAATAAATTGTTCATAGTTCCTACCTCCAGGGGAAAAAACCCACAACCCTATGTTGTTTTGTGGGGGAGGGTGAAAGGCAGAATATTAATGAAGCCAGTAACAATACTGTGCACCTTGATTTTTAAAATAATTCAACTATCTTTTAGTATTAGCCTAAAGAGACATTGCTTAGCTTGGCCTCAAATGTCCTCCTATCCTTTTTATTATATTGGTTTCTAAGCTCCATGTAATTTTTAAAGGGACTGAGGGAAAGGGAGAAAAGCGGGACTGTTTAAAATACATATTTCCTCCTTGATTAAAAACATATCAGCGCCAGCCAGGAGTGGCACCCTAATAAGCAACTCTACGACAAAAAAGAAATATATCAGGGGGAAATAATCCATCAGTAAAGAAAGATATTTTCAGACTTTCCCTATAGAGAAAAAAAAGTTAGAAAACTGTAGCTTTTTGTCTTGTTTTTTAATTCTAACTGCAATTACTATTTATTTATATTACAGCAGAGCTGAGAAATCTCTATTAGCACTCATAACATTTTCTCAGCATCACTGATTCTGGTGTACACTGACTGCAGATATCAAAGGATTTCCCCCCCTTATGTACAACACTGGACATTACTAAGGTGTTCTCCTTCCTCTGAAGCATATGATGCCAGAGACAAGAAACTGGATTTGATGGGCCTCTGATCTGTTCCTGTGTGACAAATTATTTGTTCCTGGAAGCAAATATGATGTCTTTCATCTTTACAATAAGGTAAGCTCCCAAAGGCCTACTTTGAGGATTTAAGCTATAACCATAGTATGGGCAGGAAATACATCACAATGTCATTGCTCCTGGAGTCAATGGGTGAAATCCTAGCCCCATGAAGTCAATTTCAAAACGCCCACCAATTTCAACTGGGCCAGGGTTTCTCCCATTGTGCCTGAGGCCTCTGGAAGCACTGTACAGGTGTAACCCACACACCTTCTGGGTGTTCTGTCCCATGCAGTGGCACCGAGACCACTTAGAGAGCGAGATAAAATGAGTCTGCTCTACAGCCTTGGCTAACAGCCCGTTGGCTTTTAGCTCATGGGGTAGCGGCTTATGCACTAAGCTCCAGAGTTCCCCGGTTCGATTCTGCCTGCTGACGACCGGGGTCTGTTGGCGTTACACAAGTTACACCCTCTCACAGGATGTAGCAGGTCAGTGTTCTGTGTTGGCCCAGCTCATTTCAGTCAAAGGTCAGTCAATTCCTTCTCCTAGCACTTTTACAGGTTCATAGATTCCAAGGCCAGAAGGGGCCACTGTAATCATCTAGTTTGACCTCCTGCATAGCACAGGCCCTGGAGCTTTCCCACAATAATTCCTAGCACAGCTTTAAGGTGCTTAGCCCTGCTGGCTGTGCTAGAGTATCTCAGGCCTTGTATACAAGGACTTAGATTTGTATCTGACCACTGTAGGAAAAAAAAAAAAACAAATGGTGAATGGAAAGGCTTCTTTTTTCCCTCTCCCTGCCTTGAGGACAACATAAGGACTGGAATAAGTTGGTGCACAGTGTATTACATTGTGTAACATTTCAGACACATTTGAAGTCATCTGATAAGGCTACATATTAACACTTGGCTGATTTACGTTAGCACTTGGCTATGGTGACATGTACTCTTTGCCCCACTGTATTTGTCTACTTGCTTTCAAAGTATTCATTCCGAGATTGGTGACGCTAATATGGAAGAATAGGAGAGTGGATGGAAGCCAAGCCTGAGATACTGGCAGGTATCAGACAAGCAAACAAAAGGTAGCAAACAGAAAATATTGATTGGCATTTAACATAGGACTGTAATTGATTAAATCATTGTTAAAGGGCTAGGCTTTTTCATAGAAAAAGTGTTATTCTTCACCCACATCAGCATCTTGGTTTTGTTTTAAAGCCTGTTTCCCCCCTTGTTTTGAACCAATACATTAGTTAGAAAATCCAAGCACAAGAAACTGTGTTAATTACAAAAAAGTTCAAAATCTAAATATTATGGTTATGAAGGCCATATAAAGAAAGAGATAAACAGACATTTTTAAAGTGGAGAAGTATATGTTTTCATTATTGTTCTTAAATGTCAATGAAAACATTGCATATAATGAAAACAGCTGTTTGTTTTATTAAAACATTCTTTCCAGTCCTCTTAATCCAAGAAACAACAATACAGGAGAAATAGAGGGAGAAACATACTAGAAACAAACATGCAACTGACCAATCTAGTTTTATTGTCCAAACTGCATGAAAGGATAAAGGTTAAACAGACAGAATGATTGGTGACATAGATTTGTAAGAGATTCTCTTGTCTTGGGTCACTTAGTTCACCTATCCATTTTCTTGAATCACAATAGAATTGATTTCGTACTTACGAAGCTATCCATGATCAATGGGTTTTTCAAGTCTTGCCTTGAGTATCGCCAGCAACCTTCCTTGCAGCTTGTTCAAACATCCTGGCAATGACTATCATAAAAGTTTATGCAAGATTTAACCTTAATATCCTTGCAGCAATTTAAGCTCATTAGTTCTTTCCCCTTTGACTAATGAGAACAATTCCCCTTTTTATTGTATTCCTTTAACTAGTCATACAGACAGTAACGCCTATTCAGTCTTCTTTTGTCCATATATACTCTTCTAATCTTTTCTCATGCTGCAGGTATTATTTGCCAAACTTTTCAGCATACAGTATTTGTTGTTCTCCTCTGAACAGTCTTCAGTTTGTGTTAAAAAGCGATGCCCAAAATTGAACAAAGTGTTTTCAGTTGAGGCCTAGACAATGCAGAGTAGAGTGGATTAAGGACCTGGACTGTTACATGTAATGCTCCTATTGCTACAATACCTACAACATTTGTCCTTTTTTTGTAATAGCATCACATTGTTAACTCACTCAGATAATCGTCCACTATAAACCCCAGGTCTGTCTTTGTGGCACTTACAGACTAGCCAGGATTTCCCGGTTCCATGGGCCAAATTGTCCCCTCTTACTTTCTCGAGTGAAAGAGACAAAAATCATGGTGGATTCCTGGCAAGGGGACACAAAATGTGGGTCAGCTGCCAATGCAGCATCATTGCACCTGTCCCCAGACACTGGGGATGACCCTCTGTGGGATGGGAATCTATGCATGGGAAAGGCAGAATGGGGGCCTTTGGACAAGTGCAGTAAGCGCATTGTTAAACCAAGAAACTACCAGGGAGGCCACTGACAAAACAATATGGCACAAGTCCTCTGCAAGACCACTTTTGGCACTATGGATCTTGCCTTCAGGGAAGGTTTTGGGGCTATTCCCAACAAAAGAAGCCTTGCCTGAACTGTGCTGACAGGGAGATGGGAGAGAGTTGCAGGGGACTGGGAGCCATGGCGCAAGGAAGTAGAGTCTCTGTGTGGTTCATTTTCTGAGGGTATGTCTACGCTGGCAAGTTTCTGTGCCATAAGTTATACCACTTTTATTAAAGTGCTGGAATTAAACCGCTGTTGTATGTCCACACTGTGCTCCTTGTGATGCTGGAGCACATCCACATTAGCAGCTCTTGCAATGGCAAAGACAGCAGTGCATTGTGGTAGCTATCCCACTGTGCAACTGGCCAGAGTGTGCTTTGGGAAAGATTTGCAATGCCTCATGGGGCAGGCAAAGCATCACATGCTGCAAGTTTCCCAATTCCATTGTTCCATGGGCATCCTACTACATTGCCAGCTGCTTTTCAATTGAAGTGGGGGGTGGGGGTATGGGGAGAGTGTGTAACAGGGTGTGTGTATGTATGAGGGGGAGATAGTGTGTTTGGGAGGACAGAGAGTGTGTCAGCATGCTATTTTTAAGTTCAAACAGCAGCAGGAAGCAACCAATCCTGAGACAGGGGAATGGGAAACCCCAACACCAGCCCCTACCACCCTCCCTGGGCTCTCTGGACATCAATCTCTCTCCCTCTCTCTCACCCACCCACCCCCACCTCTGTGTTCAACAGCATGAGCATTCCACATTAATGGTTTGCTTTGCGTCCCGGAGCAGATCAGCACAGCATGCAACCGACTGTCAGAAACGGTGCTTTGAACAGGGACGTGCTCATGTCTCCAGGGCAGCGGAGTTCAAAACAAGGAGTAGAGCGGTCACTTGAGGCATTATGGGACAGCCCGGGAGGCCAATTACAGTGCAGAAAGCAATCAAATGTCTACACTGGCAATAGAGCGCTGGAGCCTCTGCACAAATAGCCTTATGATTCTTGTCGAGGTGGGTTTTTGCCTTGCTGCAACTGAGGAGCTTCAGTGCACAAAATGGCTTGGCAGCATGTACACGTCTGCAGTTTGAGGGCAAAAAGCTGCTTTACTGCACAGAAACTTGACAGTGTAGACAAGCCCTAAGAGTGGCACCAGTCTCTGGAGATCTGCATGTTATGGAAATTCTCCTTCTCCTCAATGGAAACACAATGGTGAGAACTGCAAGATGTTTCATGTATTCTGTGTGGATTCTCCACATAAGAGACCAATCTAAGATCAAATCTGATCATTCCTATGTGTTCTATATGGTCATTATGATATGAAGCTTGGAGGACCCTTTCTGAAGTAAAAAAGACAGGAACAATGTGCGTAAGGCCAATCTACACTGGCAGCGCTTTAACATGGCTTGTGTGGTCGCGGCAGAGCGCTCGGAGAGAGCTCTCCCAGTGCTCTAAAAAAAATCCACCTCCACGAGGGCTGCAGCTCCCAGTGCTAGTGCACTGTTTACACTGGCACTTTACAGAACTGAAACTTGCTGTGCTCAGGGGAGTGTTCTTTCACCCCCCCTGAGCAAGAAAGTTGCAGTGCTGTAAATTGCCAGTGTAGACAAGCCCTAAATAACCTTCAGTTAATATTGTTGTCCCTTTGCTAAGCAATAGCAGAATTCAGGCCCTTGCAGGTTGATTTTCTGTGATGCAAAGCCAGGTATTTTCTTAGTGTAGTTTAAACTAACAAGTCCTGTTCCCTTGAACAGGGTGGTAACAAATCCCTCTTGCAACAAGCTCAAGTCAGGCACCACTGCAGCATTTGGCCTCAGACTCTTTCCAGGTGTCTCACAAATATCTTCTGCTTAACAAACTCTGTCCTCCCTCAGCCCCTACACCTTACACCTGGGAAACCATTGCTCCCAGTTTGCTGACTGAGACCACATACTCTGGAACACAAAGTGAGCTCAGAAAGGTCCAATGTCCCTATTCTATTCCATAGGTTCTTATGGCATGCTCATCACCATGGTATCTGACAAAGAGGGATACTCCTACACTAGGGGTCGGCAACCTATGGCACGCGTGCCAAAGACAGCACGCGAGCCAATTTTTAATGGCACGCTGGAGCCTGCCGGGACTCCAGCATGCCACTAAAAATCCTGCCCAGCCCGGAACGCTCTCCTCTGCCCTCCACTTCCCCCGCGGGGGCAGGGAGCAGAAGCATAGCTATGCGCACGGGGTGGGCAAATGGCCCCACTCTCCTGGCACGGCAAGCCGCATGGTCCGCACTCCCGGGCCAGAACGCGGGGCTGAGCGCAGCAAGCTGCCAACCCCTCCCCCACCTTCTCCCCTCCCCTGGAGCCCTGCTGCCACGTGCAGCGCTCTGGGGGTCGGGGCTGCGCACTCCCGAGGGCAGCATTTGGCTTCGCGGGGAGGCAGACACACTCCCCGCTCAACCAGAAGGGCAGCGCTGTATGCTCCCGTGGAGCAGTGTATCTAGCTCTGTGTGGAGTCTCATGGTAAGGGGCAGGGGCAGTTATGGGACAGGGAGCAGGGTGGGTTGGATTGGGGGGGGGTTAGAGGTGGAGGGGGTTGGATGGGGCATGGGAGTCCTGGGGTTTGTGAGAGGGCAGGGGTTGAATAGGGGTCAGGGGACTGGGAGCAAGGAGGGTCCTGGGGGGAGGAGTTAGGGTGGGGGGTCTCTGAAGGGGGTGGTCAGGGGACAAGGAGCTGGGGGGGTTGTATGAGTTGGGAGTTCTGGTGGTCCTGTCAGGAGGCAAGGGTGCAGAAAGGGTTTGGGGCAGGCAGGGAGTTGGGGGGGGTTGGATGGGTCAGGAGTTCTGGGTGTCCTGTCAGGGGGCAGGGAGTGTTGGATAGCCATGGGAGTCCCAGGGGTCTGGCTGGGGATAGGGCTGTGGATAAGGGTCGGGGCAGTCAGGGGACAAGTAGGAGGTAGAGTCCAGTCTGGGGACAAGGAACAGGGAGGCTTAGATAGGGGGTGGGGTCCCAGGAGGGGGTAGTCAGGCGACAAGGAGCAGCAGGGTTGAGAGTAATTAGGGGGGCAGTCACCCAACACTCTTCCCTGAGCCCTGACACCCCCACACGCACACACCACACCCTCTGCCCTGAGCCCTGAACCCCCCTCAGGCCCCTGCCCTGAGCCCTGTACCTTCCTCATACATACCCAGCCCTCTGCTTGACTCCTTCATCCCCACCACCACCCGCAACCCAAACCCTGACTCTGGCACCCAAACCCAGCGCCACCTCTGCCCTGACACCTACACCCCCTCACATACCCAGCCCCCAGCCCTGACTCCAGTCCTCTGCCCCCAGCCCTCTGGGTCCTGGCCATCAGCCCTGCACAGCCCACTGCTGGTCTGGGGTTCTGGCTGATGGACCCTTGCCAGCCGGGGTCCCAGCCGCAGGCCCTGCTCAGCCCACTGCCGGCCTAGGTGAACAGAACCCCAGACCAGCAGCGGGCTGAGCGGGCCGGCAGCGTAAGATCAACATTTTAATTTCATTTTAAATGAAGCTTCTTAAACATTTTGAAAACTCTGTTTATTTTACAATACAACACTAGTTTAGTTATATAATATATAGACTTATAGAGAGTGACCTTCTAAAAAACATTAAAATGTATTACTGGCATGTGAAATCTTAAATTAGAGTGAATAAATGAAGACTCGGTACACCGCTTCTGAAAGGTTGCCGACCCCTATCCTACACAATACCCTTAATGACTCTTTGGGAGTGGCTAGTGCACAGCATATTAGCTCTTTTTCTGAGCTGGAGGCTTATCCATCAATGGTTCTTAACGTACAAATCACTTGTACCTGTCGCCACAACATTGTCGTAAAAAAAATTACTAACTCTGATGGCAGATTTACAGAATCTGTTGTGCTGGAATGGTTGCAAATAGGGCAGTAGAAACACAACCTAATCCCTTCCTGATAAAAGGTGTGTTATAGTATCAAAGGAATGTATGTTCCATTACATTTTGAATAATAGTATGGTTGTGATCCATGCTGATAAATCAAAGTGAAGGTTAACACTTATCAAGAGCTCGCACAGCCATACCATCTTTCCACAACTGCATGAGTCTGGAACTGTGTCATGTTAACTTGGAATTTCCTGGCCTGCATCAGAGGCTTTTTGTTATTTAAACAGGGGAGAGGGGTGTTGCATTTAATTTCCTCATTTTGTTTTGTTAAGAAAAGTAAAATAATCTTTCCTATAAAATTTACCCAGGAGACCACAGGAGAAGATTTATATTTACAGCTGACTGAGCTGGGAAGGGAAGAGAGATGCTGAATGGGAAAGAGAAGAAAAGGAAGAAAAAAAGTGTGGAAGAGATGTTAGGAATAGTGAACAAGAGGATGATGGGAAAGAAAAAAAGAAGTCAAGAACACAAAAAGCAGGAGGTGGTCAGGAAAGGAACAGATCATTTTTGTTATAAATCCTTGAAAATTTGAATTCCAATATCAGTCAATTTAGCATGTATCTTCTGCTCCCAAAACTTTGAGTAATAAGATAGAGGCCAGAAGATAAATGAGGATTGGTCAATTGCTTTATGGAAGGCAGGAATAGAGTATGTAGCCCCCAATGAGGGGATTTGGTATTGAAGCAGGGTAAAAATAAGAAGCCCATTCTTCTCATAGACTTTAAGATCAGAAGGGACCATTAGGATCATCTAGTCTGACTTCCTGCACAATGCCGGCCGCAGAATCTCACCCACCCACTCCTGTAACAAACCCCTAACCTACATCTGAGTTACTGAAGTCTCAAATCGTGTTCTCAAGGTGCAGAGAATCCTCCAGCAAGTGACCTGAAGTGGCTCCTGTCTTAAAAACCTTGCCTTTTGGAAGTTGTGGGTTCCCATTATATAGTCATTTGTAGTGAAGGTGAGCCCAAGCTCAGGTGTGTGGGAATCCTCACTAGCAGCAGCTGAAAAGAAAGAAGGAGGGAGAAAAAGAGGGTAGACAAGGGGCACAGCTGATGACTACACCAGTGCTCTCGTCCTAGTCCCTACAGTGAGCATTTCCGTACATCACCTAACCAGTTTATATATTACCATTGTTGTTTGTACAATAGAGGCTCCAACCAACCCATTGTGCTGGCGCTGAACAGTCACATGGAAAGAGATCATCCCTGCCCTGAAGAGTTTAAAATCTAAACAGACAAGACAAAAGGAGGAAGAAAAGAATCCCCACTTATTAGAAGCTAGATAACAGAGATATCAAGTCAGTGGTAACCATAGTGTCTCAGCAGCTCTGAAAATCAGCTCCAAAGGCTGCTGGGAAATTTTAAGTTGGCAACCAAACTTAGAGGATACTTGAAAATGTAACCGACAGGTGACAATATCTGGTCACAAAACAAACAGGAAAAAGAAAGTCTTAAAGTAAATAAATAAATCTCAGCTGTACCTCTGAATACTTGCGTTAAGCATCAATTCTTTCAATTAAGCTGTGGCCCTTTTTAGATTTCTCAAAAAGAATCAGATGTTCTATTGTGGTAATACTGTGATTTGGCTTCACTTCCCACAAATCAATATCAAATGCAGAGAAGAAACCCGTTACACAACCCTTTGCAGACTAAAATAGTGGCAGACTCTAATCAGGAGTCTCATTGCAGGAAACAGGCCTTCCTACAACAGGAAGCGTAGGAGAAACTACTGGAGACAGCAGTCCAAACCAGCCAATTTGCCAAAAAAAAAAGAAAAAAAAAAAGAAAAAATGGCTGTATACTGGCAACTCCCGTAGCAGGAAATCTCTGAATTAAGCTCTCAATCTGCAGAGCAATTTAATATGTCATCTGTTTCCTGGCAACTGATATTTGGAATCATTTGTATATTGCTTTTCAACTCTGTCTCATAATCAGTGGCGAGTGCTGTCCTCTGCAGAAGCAAGAAAGCCAAGGTCTTTTCTGAATTCTACCCAGAACAAATATTTCTAATCCATTTTTTCCCTCCATTTTCATCAGTTTATCATTTCTAATTTTGGGGTTTGACACTCTTATTTCTCCTCTGATTTGGGTCCAGGGCAGATTAAGTCACAAAATGGTGCCTGCCAAGGCAAACGGTAATATTCATGAGACAATATAAAAGACCTTGATGGAAGCTAAAAATCACATTCTGCAATGAAGGAGAATAGGAGACTAATGGATTCCCTCTGTGATTTCTGCTTAATGAGAACATGGCAGAGGGCTAGGATAGTTTGATTTTAAAAAAGGTCCTTATCATTTTTCAAGGTCATGATTTTCAGAAGGGACTAGTAATTTGGGGTGCTTCATTTGAAATACCTTACAGGGACCTGATTTTCAAGGAGTCTCAAGTTGGTCAATCAAAAATCAAGGCATCCAAAACCCCTAGTTATGTCTGAAATCTTGGCCCGGAGCAATAAATACCACAGGTGGACACTTGCACTATTTGGCCAGAGAGGACAGCTTTTCATGGTCAACATCTGTGATAGTGAGAGAGACACTGACCCCATGCTCTGCTACCTCTAGCTGAACTGAGGAGGACGGTCCAGATCACCAATCCCAGGAACACTCTCTGATCAGTCAAGCATAGCAGGGATAGATAAGAAATCAGTCCCAGAGGTTTGGGAGCTTCCAACCAACTCCACATACAAAGGAGAGTAAGGAATCCATTAATCCTATGCCACAAAAAAGAAAGTGCTGAGATACTCAGTCCCACCCACCCCAATCCCCCAAGCAAAGGAATAAAAGAGGAGCTACTGAGGAGAAACCAATAGAGGCTTGACAGGAGTGGTTACAAAGCAGGGTCACCAATTACAAGGTGTTATATGGCCACCTTGGGTATGTCTACACTGTGATAAAAAACCTCTAGCACCAATCTTAGAGCCTGGGTCAGCTGAAAATTGCAGGATAGACATTTGGGCTGCAGCCTGGGCTCTGAGACACTCCTCTTATGTGATATCAAAGCCCTGGCTCCAGCCCAAGCCCCAAAAGTATACACTGCAATTTTATAGCCCTGCAGCCCATGAACCTAAGTCAGCTGACCTCAATCCAATTGTTGCCATGCAGCAGGTCTTTTATCGCATTGTAAACATCCAGTTTGCAACACTCCTTGAGTGGGTGTGTAAATGGGGGCATTTAGAGTGCAAGGTGCCTCCTCCTGCTCCTGGACAGCCAGCCAGCACCTTAAAGCAACAGTCGAGTCCAGGAGAAGGCATTCCTTTCTAATGGTTTCTACAATATTTTTCACTGTGACTAATTGTTCAGATTGTTTGCAAACTGGTGGCTGTGAGAGTTTGCCACTTGCATTCACCCTATGCGATTGCTTGCTCACCCAAGTCCCATGATTTTGTTTCTGTTCATTCCCTAAGCTTTATAAAAGAGAAGTGCCTGAAGAAATATTTGTGGCTTTGAAGGTGGGCTGGTGGTAGAGCATATTGCCAGAGGAAGAAGGAGAGAGAACAGCAAATAAGCATTCCAAGAGAAAATTTTAGGCCATTTAAAATCTATTCCTGGTCTCTTCTGCAAAAGAAAAAGCAGCTTATTTGGCTAGATCCATGGAGCCCAGATTAAAAAAAACTTGGCTCCATTCTGACTGAAAGAGGGAAAAAGGCGTAGCCAACTTAATAGTTTCTTCTCATATTCATATAAAGCAATTGAGTTTGTATGCAGAGTTTTGCATCAGTCAGGCATGCTCCAGAATTGACTTGGGTCACAGATGCCATTGTCCCCACTGTGACTTGGAAATACCTGAAATTCAATAGATTTGGAGGCAACATCCTACCTTCCAGAGATTGCCAGACCTCCTCAGACATGGTGAATGGTCTGTTGGAGATGACCGAGAAGACAAGATATTTATACAAACGTTATTTTAATCCTACCAAAGGTTTGGGTTTGTTTCAGTGTTTTGGTCAGAAAGCCAGTTCATTTCTTATTTTATCCAATCTGGTTCACCCTTCTCTATAGGAGACGTTATTGATATGATAAAAGGGACACACCAGCCATATTAAATGACTGTCAAGCAAGACAGAAGAGACTTCTGCAGAAAGCCTGCTTTCTTACAAAATGAGATTTGCCAAGTTTACAGGAATCATGAGTTGAATTATCCAGTTTGATCATGAACGTTGTACATTTTGGTTCAAAGAGATGTAAACAAAGTTTGCAATATGCCTTAGACCGGTGGCTCTCAAACTTTTGTACTGGTGACCCCTTTCACATAGCACGTCTCTGAATGCAACTCACCTTATACATTAAAAACACTTTTTTATTTATTGAACATCACTATAAATGCTGGAGGCAAATCAGGGTTTGCGGTGCAGGTTGACCGCTTGCGACCCCCCATGTAATAACCTCATGACCCCCTGAGAGGTCCCAACCCCCAGTTTGAGAACCCCTGCCTTAGACTATGTAAACAAGTGGCATAGAGGTTGCTCTAAGTGTTCACAGAACAATCTGCCTGTCTTTGGTTTGTGTTTTTCCTCCTTTGAGTTTCTCTGTTAGCGTGCTATTCTTCGTTTTAGTTACTTAGTTGCATTTTAATTTTTTCCACCTCCACAAAGAATCATAGAACCACTTTCTATAGCCATGAACTTTAAATATCAGACCAGAAGTCTGTATTGATCTTCAACTAATTGTACTTAAGCCAATACTTCTGGAACTAAAGAAATCTATAATCAGCTATAATTGCTTGACTCTGCCACTGAAGAAAGGACAACATGAGTGGACCAGAAGAATTAATTGGACTTGTATGTACTTTCAGCGAATGTAATAGCTGCTTCCTAAGTGGATGGCCATGAGAGGATCAGGAAGAAGGATTAATGGAGAAGGAGTGATTCAGAATAAAGGAACTAGATTATTCAGTTTATCTAATAGGTCCTGTTTTCCTTTTCTTTGTTTCCTTTTTCTTATGCTTGTGTATTTGTCCCAGAATTAATTGTTGGGATGCAACAGTTTCATGGAGGAGAGTAACTCTAATTAAACTGTGAAAGGATTACAGACCTGTGTTTTTAATTTCTCTCGTCAGTTGAAGGAACTGAGTGTTAACATCAAAATCTGCTATGCTCAGAGTACACTATAAGACTATGAGGCTTTCTTCCGGCAACTAGCAGAAGATACTAGATCGCAGACCCTGGTTCTCATGGGAGACTTTAATCACCCTGATATCTGCTGGGAGAGCAATACAGCGGAGCACAGACAATCCAGGAACTTTTTGGAAAGTTTAGGGGAAAATTTCCTGGTCCAAGTGCTGGAGGAACCAACTAGGGGCAGAGCTCTTCTTGACCTGCTGATCACAAACAGAGAAGAGTTAGTAGGGGAAGCAAAAGTGGATGGGAACCTGGGAGGCAGTGACCATGAGATGATCGAGTTCAGGATCCTGACACAAGGAAGACAGAAGAGCAGCAGAATACAGACCCTGGACTTCAGAAAAGCAGACTTTGACTCCCTCAGGGAGCTGATGGGCAGGACCCCTGGAGATACATGGAGGGGGAAAGGAGTCCAGGAGAGCTGGCTGTATTTTAAAGAATCCTTATTGAGGTTTCAGGAAAAAACATCCTGTGTGTGGAAGAATAGTAAATATGGCAGGTGACCAGCTTGACTTAACAGTGAATCCTTGCTGATCTTAAACGCAAAAAAGATGCTTACAAGAAGTGGAAGATTGGACAAGTGACTAGGGAGTATAAAAATATTGCTCAGACATGCAGGAGTGAAATCAGGAAGCCAAATCACACTTGGAGTTGTAGCTAGCAAGATGTTAAGAGTAACAGAAGGGTTTCTTCAGGTATTTGCAACAAGAAGAAAGTCAAGGAAAGTGTGGGCCCCTTACTGAATGAAGGGAGCACCTAGTGAACAGAGGATGTGGAAAAAAGCTTAATTGTACTTAATGAGTATTTTGCCTCTGTCTTTCACAATAAGATCAGCTCACAGGACTGCTGCACTGGCGACACAAGTAATGTGGAGGAGGTGACCAGCCCTCTGCGAGAAAGAAGTGGTTCAGACTATTTAGAAAAACTGGACAAGCTACAATCCATGGGGCAGCATGCGCTGCATCCGAAGTGCTAAAGGAGTTGGTGGATTGTGATTGCAGAGCATTGGCTTATCTTGAAAAACTCATGAACGATCGGGGGTCCTGGAGACTGGAAAAGGCTCTGTAGTGCCCATCTTTTTAAAAAGGGAAGGGGAGGATCTGGGAAACTACAGGCCAGTTCAGTCTCACCTCGAGTCCCGGAAAATCATGGAGGCAGTCCTCAGAGGAATCATTCTGAAGCACTTAAAGGGAGGGAAAGTGATCAGAACAGCTCAGCCAGTGACCTCACCAAGGCAGTCATCCGACTAACCTAAATTGAAGTTCTAGAGAAAATAACTGGGTCTTGGATAGGGGAAGCATGTAAATGTGTTATTTCCTTTTGAACCCTTAGCAAAGCTTTTGATAGAATCCCCACAGAATCTATCTGTATAGTTAAAGTCAGTATGGCGGATGATTGGACTAGAAGGTGGAATGCAAAGCTGGCTAGATCATCGGGGACTCAACGAGGTTGATCAATGGCTCCAATGTCTAGTGGCAAAGCCAGTTCCAGTGGATGCCCCAAGTCGGTCTGGGCTACGGTTTGGTCATATCTCATTTAATAATCTGTGAGATGCGGTGGATTTCACTCTCAGCAGTTTGCAGATGACACTAAATTTGGAAGGTTAGATAATGGAGGGGGGATAGATACGAGTACCTAGACAAATTAGAGGACTGGCCCAAACAAACCTGATGAGGTTTCACACAAGGAACAAGTGCAGAGTCCGCACTTAGGATGAGAAATCCTTTCACTATACAGACTAGGCTGATGGCTAAGAAGCAGTTTGCAGAAAAGGACCTAGGGTTACGTGGACGAGAAGCTGATATGAGTCAGACATACAGTTTGCCCTTGTTGCCAAAGGACTAACGGCATTTTGGGCTTTATAAGTAGGGGCACTGCCAGGCAGATCAAGGACGGGATCGTATCCCGCCTCTATTCCGACATTGTTAGGCCTATCTCTAGTACTGTGCCAGTTTTGGCCCCAGCACCTACAAGAAGGATATGTGAGAAAATTGGAAAGAGATCCAGCGAGAGGGCAACAAAGAATGATATTGGGGCTGGAGCACATGACTTATGAGGGAGACTGAAGGGAACTGGATTGTTTTAGTTGCACGAAGAGAAGTAAATGGGGATTGATAGCGCTTCAACTACCTGAAAGGGGCTCCAACAGAGTTGGATCTAATGTTCTTCATGGTACCTGATACGAAACAAGGATAATGTCTCACGTTGCCAGTGGAGATGGTTAGGTTGGATATATTAGGAAAAACTTTTTCACTCCGGAGAGGGTGAGCACTGAATGGGTTTACCTTAGGGACGGTGGTGGAATCTCCTTCCTGAGAGGTTTTTAAGGTCAGGCTTGACAAAGCCCTGGCTGGGATGATTTAGTTAGGAATTGGTCCTGCTTTGACCAGGGGGTTGGACTAGATGACCTCCTGAGGTCCCTTCTAACCCTAATATTCTATTATTCTGTGATTCTATGATTTATTATAATATGGCCAATTAACACATGCATGGCTCTGACCTGTAGAAAGAACAGAGGAGAAGAGGAATTTTCAGAAACAGAGTGAAGGAAAGACACAGGGAGAGACTGAATAGATTTTAATGAGATAATAAAGAGAAAGAAGAGAGGGAAATTGTGGCAAGAAAATGGAGAACGAAAAAGAGAAAAGGCAAAGGAAATGTAAGAAAAGTTAAAAAAAACCCTTGATTTTGTGATGATCTGTATTTTGTTGCATTTCTTTGGCAGATATACCACTAGTTCTGTCAATTTGCAGGATAAAGGGTGGTGCAGTAAAAGAAGTTTGTGGTGAACGGATCGGCATCTCATTGGTCCCAGGCATGGAACTAGTTTAATGTTACTGACAATATACAGCACGTGTGCACACAACTTATTGGGTATGTAGAGCATAAATGGGCAGGTTCTATTCTACACATATTGCTGACAGAGGCAGCGGCATTTTCAAGTACTCACAGTAATCTTTAAGGGACATAGGGTTTCCAGCAACGTACTGATTATCTTCCCCTTCTGGCCATTGTATGTTCATGGTAGAGATGAACCTAAATGAAGACTAGAGAACAAGCATCTCTGAACTTTGAGGATCTTAAGATCTAGTTGAGCTTTATAATGGCCCTATAGCTTTATCACAGAGTGACATGATGCAAACTCTGAGGAAGTTCAAAAGTTGATCCAAATCTGAACTTAGTATCTTAGAAACGTGTGTGTGTGTGTGTGTGAGTGTGAAAGAGAAAGAGAGAGAAAGAAACCACAGTGCAGATGAGTGGATAAAGCTATCAAGTTCAAATACAAGAGTGGATTACAATAGGTGAATAGGGAACTGAGGGTGGAATACTTGTGACACTACCCTTAATTTCCTTTTAACCTACTGTAGTCAGGCACATATCTATGCAACAAAACTAAATGCAACATCCATGTCCAGATTTACTCATCTGTTAAAAAAAAATAGAGGAAACCTCTTTAATATAGTTTAAATGCATTTACTTTACTCCTGTAGACGGTTTTAAAAATTTAGGGACAATAAAGGCAAAAGAAGAAGGAAACTATACTAATAAATGATACTAAATATGCACAAATATTAAAATTCACATACACATTATGTTACTCACCCTTAGTATCAAAGCACGTTGCAGAAGAGAGGATCTTAATGATGATAATGTACCTCTGCAAATGAGGGCCATGGGGCCTGACTCTGACCAGGTTATTTTTTGAGCAATACAGCCAGCTATTCAAAAGGATTCAGCTCCTCTTGGTCTCAATGACTGCTGCTGAGAGAGGAGCTCTTTTGAAAATCTGGCCAAAAATGACAGGCACAAATATCAGACACCTGACTCTGAAGAGGCCTTGTTCTTAGGACCAGGGCATCTAACTGCCATTTGTGTCTTTGAAAATCTCCCTCTATGCTATGAAAATTTAAGTCTTGTCTGCACAGTGTTGGGATTCCCTCTGAGACCTTTTCCACTTGGTTTATCCAGAACCCCTCATCCAGTTCTGGGAGAATACTTCATCTGGTTCTTTCCAATCCAAGAACTCACTCAGTTCAACACCAGACTCACTGTGGTTTCTTTTCTGGCATACAATCAAACTACATTTGAGTTGAACAGGCTTGAGTGTAGCAGGTGGGTACAGGGTATAAACACACATCCAATGTACAAAATCATGAATCAGCTTATACACACGTAATACTTGTAATACTATTGGTTATTATCTCATATCACACACATTATGATTGGTCTACTAATTTTTGTAACCAGTACCTGTACAGATCATGAACTGCTCACCAGTTGCAAAGTCTTCTAGTAAGCAAAACTGCAGCTGCAAGCTTATCACACATTACTCTTCTTTAATCTACTAACTACATGTTATTTACAAGGCCACTTGTGAATTTACGCTATGCCCATTGTTAACCTCATATTCCTTACTTCTATTTTCTTTCATTGTTCATGCAAGGCCTACACACATTGCTTTAGTTTGCACCAGAGTGGTGTAAATTTTAGTCCAGCATGGTCGTCACTAACTGATGTGGACCCTGCTGGAACACACTAAATGTTTCCTAGTGTGTGTTAATGTAGTTCTATTTCAAACAGTTCTACAGTAACATATGCTCGGGACCTTTTAGTGCAGGCCAGCAGGGTCAATGCAGGCCAGTTAGTGCGCAACATGCTGGTGTGCATTAGAATTTACACTACAGCCAGTGTAGATGAGCTCTGAGTTGACTTTAGTAAAGTTAATCCTGACCTACACTGCTATAAAGGAGAGGAGAATCTGACACCAGGTTTTCTCAAATTCTTTTTTCCTGGGTTTCCTCTCTTATTCAGTCAACTCTCCCATTTTGTAATATGAAATCGCTAAGCAGTTTAAAATTTCTTTTAGTTACAGCATTCGCTGTCAGCAGTAACTTTTCTGTGTGTCTGGCTCTCTAGATACCGCATACAAACAGAAAGAATTCTGTGTCACTGGGGTTACAGCTGCCTAATTTATTTTTTCACCTTTTTCACTTCTTCCTGCTAGGTACGGACCATAGGTCATTGCCCTAGCATGTGTGTTAAGTTTCTCTTTTCCCTGCAGCTCCAGTTCAGTGAATGTCTTGATGCTTGAAGGAGAAAGCATTTTCTGCCGAGTGCCGATTTCTAGGTTTAAAATCCTCCCACAGTTCTACTTCTCACTGGAATGTAGTCCCGCTTGTAGGGAGTTACTTTCAAGTAGTCACTGAACACATTCAATCAGATTTCAAACCAACTCATTCTTCACAAGGTTGAACTTCACTCACACAATTTCTTTTTGAAGCTGCGCCCCTGTGATTTATTAGCTAGGGAGAGGGAGCAGAAGTGAGGCGAAGGCCTGGGGGGAACAGCAACACACCAATGACTGGCAGGATGGTCTTCCTCTGAGGCAGGCACATGGAACTGTGTGTTAAGAGCCTCTGTGTTATAATCCCAACTGTGCTACTTGTTCGCTTTGTGGCCTTGACCAAGTTAACAAACCTCTCTTTGCCTCACTTTCTCCATCTGAAAAATGAGGATAATAATATCCCAACCTCACAGGGGTGCAGAAAAGATGAATTAATATTTGAATGGTGCTTTGATGAAGCAAAGTGCTAAGGGTTATTACTAATGCAGCTTGAATTGTTCCAGGACAATATGAAGAGCAAATACAAAAGTCCGTCCCCTATAGGAGTAATGACCTCATGCACATGCAGTGTAGGTGAAGAAGAAAGAGGGGGTACAGTAGCATGAAGAGGAACAGAAAAATAGGGAAGTTTAGAGGGGAAGAAGGGCCTTGGAGTGGAGACAAGAGAGAGGGTTAGATGACTAAAGAGAGGTGGGAGGAAAAGACTAGAACAAAAAAGATCTGATTAGCTGAAAGAAATGGGGGCTTTGATGGGATGTGTGAGAGAACAAAAAATCTCTGTTATGCTATAATATACTGTATGTACTATGCTATATAATAAAGATAGAGGATATAGTGGAAGCAACTTCTTGTCCTTACCCCTTGCATATTACCAAGTAGGAGAGCAGAATGGTAGTGGAGGTCCAGAAGCAGAGCTGTGCAAAATTATTTTGGCAAACAGTTTATTCACCAAAAAATGCAGTTTCTGTCAACACACAAATATTCATGAATTCATGTCACATTCACCAAATCGATTCACCTGAACTGAAAACAATCAAAATGTTTTGGAAATGTTGAAACAAAACATTTCATTTCAATCTAACTCAACATTTTCATTTTCATTTTGAGCATTTTGACAAGTGCATGCCCCAGCCATCGGTTTGTGGGATATTCTGGTGTTGGTCTTTCTGAAATCATTCCCATAAAAGCTGTCCCACATTTTATAAATAAATAGTCATTGGAGCAGGGACTTGAGTCTCCTACATCCTAGGTGAGTGCCATTCACAATGAATAGTCATTGGGCCAGGGGAAGGAGTGAGAATGACTCTGTAGTCAGGCGGTTAGGGCAGACCCCTATTCCCAAACGGTTAAAATATGTTCTTTTAAGGCCACGAGTGAAACTTGGGGGAGTGGGCACATTTTTCTGGACTACCGTCCCACATCAAAATACATTCTCTTTGGGGTGGGGGTTTAAACCAGGGGAGTGGTTCACATTTGATGGCGTTACCTTACCCATCAAAATGAGCCCTCTTTGGGACTGAGAGTGAAAGTCAGGGGTCATTTGGATAAGCTCCTACTACTCATTGCATTGCTAAGAGTGAAGATGGCACAGAGGTATGTTTTGTGGCAGGCCACATTTTGACATTGCTGTACCTCATCAATCCTGCTATCTTCAGAGAAGAGGATGGGAAACTCTACCTTCCCTCCAACCAAGATTTCTCCTTAGCAGAGGGGAACAGGAGGAAAAGCCATTTCTCCTTACCTCACGGACAGAGCCCCAGGCTAGCAGTCGGGAATTTCTCTGCATTCTGCCTGGTGTCAAATTCTGGAAGCTGCTGCCAATGACAGAAACAAATTGGCTCCCTTTGCCCCCGTCAGAGCTGTCCCTTGCATATGGAGAATAGGGGTAACTGCGCCACCCCCCAGCGTGGTCAGTCCTGGATGTGACAGGTCAGTCCCAGAAGTGACAGATTCATCATTTCCACCCTGGGCCCAGCACCCACCTCAGGACGGCCCTGGTCCCAGTCTTCATAGCAACATGAGACAGGTGCTGTAAATTACAAAGTTCATTCTTAAAATTTAACCCCCAATTTTATTTTATTTTTAAATTACTCCTATTGGGATTTAACAATCGAAGCTTTACACAATTCTCTGTAGCTTTTACAGCAGGGAGAGAAATACATTATGGAGGATAACTGAAATCCGGATTGCTACAGAGCTTCTAAACTTTTCCCTCTAAGCCTCAGTGAAGATATTATACTTTGGAAGTTGCAGTGTACAAAGGCACAGTGTGCCTGCTGAGGAAGAAATTAGTCTGACAGTCAAGATATAAATTACAACACATAGGGATGCCACCCTGGCTGGAACTGAAGTTGGTTATGCAATAGCTACTCGGTGAGGAGAGTTCAGGGCACAGCAAGCCTTAACTCTCCTTGAGTTTGTGAGGCAAAGTCTGACACAGCATGCTATTGTAACCTCGCAGTTTTTTGTTTAATTTCCTTTGCTCCTTATATCAAATATTCCACTCCCTACAGAACAATAAGATTTGTTATGCTGGGAAGCACCAACCACAATTTTTTTTTCCTCTCTGTAACTAAATAACAAAACTCACTCATTTTGTTTAGGAAGATACTGCAAAATAACTCTGAAGTCAGTGGTGTAAGTGTCCTATTCATTTGAATGGGACTTTGGATATTAAAAAATAAAAAAATAGGAAATAAAAGGTAAGTCGAACAACAATGCGCAGTGAACATGATGCCCACAATAGTCACAAAGATATGATCTGATTCAAGATGCAGCAGTGTCTTGCGGTGTCTTTTAAACACAATATATCCCTCTTTTATACAATAGAAATATTTCCATGCAATGAACAATGGGCCAAATGTTCAGCTGGTGTAAACTGGCATAGCTCCTGCTGCCATAAAGGTTTGCATATTACAGAGGTTTGAAAAACTGACTAAATCATTTTATACCTCACTTGTAATTTGGCAGAAGATCCCACTGAGCTATTTATAGGTTTTTCTCTGTGTTCCTCCTCGGGAAAGAAAGAAAGAGGGAGTGTTCTTGCAATGAAATGTCTCACTGCACCCTTTAACCCCAAAACCCAATAAATTGCCTATTGAGATCTAGCTGATAATCAAAAGCCATAGAAGACCTCCAACTGTGTTTGCAGGAAGATCAGTTCCATAGTAGAGGGAATACATGTGAATAATGCCTAGTTCAGACTATTCTTAGTAACCTATCTGAGAATATTCTTTGAGGGACAATACTTCTGAGTCAGGGCTTGATCTAATACCAGTTGAAATTAAAAGTCCTTTCACTGACTTCAGCAGGCAATGGATCAAACCCTAAAACCACAATCAAGAGTCTGATAGACAAAGTATTTGAAATATCCAGGGGTCCCTCAAAAGTTCTTTATTTGGAACATGTATCTCATGTTATTATTCTAATAAAAACTTGATTTTGTGCACCGATGCTGATTTATTGCAGATTGCCTGTCCCTTATTTTAGACTTTCTTTTTTTAAAAAAATAGTTGTTTATGCACTTCAGCTTGCTACCCAAAAATGTCAACTCTTTCATTTTGGAATTATACTTATTTAATCTCTGTTTAGCAGCTTCTCCTTGTAAAAAAAATATAAAAATCAGTCACAACAAACCTATGAGGGAGCAGTGAATTCACATATTAAATGAAAAGTTTAACCATATACAGTGTGTTATAAGTATGCCTGAACCTCGAAAGTGCTATCAGACTTGCAAACGACATTACATTTTTGTGGCTATTTATAGCCACCCAAGCCCATCATTTGCCTCTTGGAGTTTGGGATTTCTCTTTCAATTGTCAGCAGAGCTTCCTCTCTGATTTTGTTTATGTGTCTGTCTGTCAGCCCAGCGCCAGTGACTGTCTCTGCTTTGCTGCTGCTGCTCCCTCATCCTGTTTATAGGTCAGTGAAGATTGCCATTGATGCAACCTTACTGACCAGACCCTCCCACAACACTGCAGGATGTTTTAGTGACATTAACATGAGCAGCCTTTTCAGAGTTTAACATCCATCCCTCTTGCTGGTTCTCCTATTTCCTATACAAAAGTCTACTTTGGTTTCCTTGTAGGCCCAAATTTGCTGTCCCCTTTGTAAAAACACAGCTGCTACTTGCCCACCATTCCATCCAGTTCAAAAGGCACCAACACACAGCTGAATATTTTAGGAACTCTCCTATCAGCTATATCCAAAGTGCAGGGCCGTCCTTAACCATAGGCAGAACAGGCAGCCGCCTAGGGCACCACTAGGTCTGGGGGCACTGCTCTGCTGGGAGCCCGGACAGATGGGAAGCAGTGGAGCATGTAAGAGCAGGGCTGCTGGGTCCTAGAGAGAGATGAATGCAGCACAGTCTGAGGGAGGGGATTGGCTGCCGGGGTCTCTGGGAAGGGGTGAGGGAAGGAACTCACCTGTAGGGTGACCAGATGTCCCGATTTTACAGGGACAATCCCGATTTTTGGGTCTTGTTCTTATATAGGCTCCTATTCCCCCCCACCCCATCCCGATTTTTCACACTTGCTGTCTGGTCGCCCTAGGTGGGGGTAATTGGTACCTATATAAGACAAAGCCCCAAATATTGGGACTGGCCCTATACAATCAGGACATCTGGATCTGGTCACTCTATCTGGGGAGTACATCTCTTCCACGGGCTGGCAGTGATCCATCTCATCCGGGGGGAGCTGCACAGGGCAGAATGAGCTGCTGTGGCTCCATGGGTATCCTGTCCCTGAGATCAGATGCTGTGCTAACTTCACCATGGTCTGTTGGGCTGGCGGTGGTGCCCATTGGCGTGTGATTGGACCTGAGGGTTTGCTTCTGCTGTTGCCATTCTGCACCCCAAGAGGTGTATTTTGGGGTCCTGCAGTTTTCCACCTATCTCCTCCTCTACTGCAGCTGTTAGACCAGCAGGCTGGGGGGTGAGCCAAGCATGAAAGCAGTACTGCATTGCCATTTAGATTGTCATTTAACAAATTTGTTTGCCAAAAATGCTTGCTAACAATCCTGAATTCAATTTCGATTTTTTTGTAAAAAAAAATCAATATCTTAGCCAAAAACAGAAAATTAAGTTGTTGACAATTATTTGTGACAAGTTTGGTATGGGGAAGGGAGTGGGCCAGTTTTCATCAGAGAAACAAAAAATGTTGACTGACTTTCCTATAGCCTTGTTACTGCTAAATAGAGCCCTCCAACTACTGCAATTTGCTCATCTCCTTACTAGTGTATAGAGCAGGGATCGGCAACCTATGGCACACGTGCCAAAGGTAGCACGCGAGCAGATTTTTGATGGCATGCAGCGGTGGACTGAGCGGCTCAGCCCGCCACTGCTCTGGGGTGCCAGCTGCTGCCCCATTGCTACCAGGGGTCCCAGCCACCGGCCCCACTCAGCACCCACTGCTGGCCTGGGGACTCCCAAGGAACCCCAGGCTGGCAGCAGGCTGAGCAGGCTGGCGGCTGATACCCTGGCTAAGCCACTCAACCTGCTGTCGGCCTGGGGTTCCATTCACTCAGTTGGTAGTGGGCTGAGCAGGACTGAATTCAATGAAATAGGAAAACAAGAGCAACTAATGACAAAGTGCAAAAACCTAGAGCAGTAGTCCCCAACATTTTTCGTCTGGCGGTCACCAGACGAAGGACCTTGGCAGTAGACGAGCATCCACTGAAATGCTGCCAAATTTTGGTGGCATTTCAGCAGTGACACCTCTGGATGATGCTGCTTATTGGTGGCAAGTGGTATCATCCAGAGGCATCACTGCCGAAATGCTGCCGAATTTCGGTTGCATTTCGGCAGATTCTCGTCCGCCGGCTAGTACGCAGGTGCACTGGAAGGCCCCTGTGGGCACCATGGCACTCGCGGGCACCGCGTTAGGGACCCCTGACCTAACGAGCCTCCTGAAGCGCAGCGATCGTTTTGATTTAAATGGACTTGAACTGTATGAAGAATTGAGTACATTGTCATCAATGTTGCCACATGCAAAAATCAATGGACATTGTACAATTTACTTATACCAGCAAACTTGTTGACATATATCCTAATGTGTACGTTACCACTCATATTCTACTGACAATTCCTGTAACAGTAGCATCAGGAGAACGGAGTTTCTCAAAACTAAAGCTCATTAAAAACTATCTCCGCTCTACAAGGAGTCAGGAACACTTGATTTGTCTTGCTATTCTTGCAATCAAACAAGACACCACTTTGTCTTTGTCATACAATGACATTATTACTGATTTTGCAGCCAAAAAAGCCAGAAAGATTGCTTTTAATTAAAAACAAATCCTTGTTTCAATACCTCTTCATATAAATTTCCAATAAAATGTTGACAAATTAAAAGAATTATTTGCATCATTCTGTCAAATCAGAATTTTTTCTATAGTGCTACCTCTTTAGTGCTGATGGACTAGCATTACAGTGTGCTTAACTACGTTAAACTGGTTTTAATAACATGCATGTGGCAAGTTCTCCAATAGTGTAAGCTTTTGTTTACGTTGTTAAGAGCAAGACAGGCAGAGGGGCACCAGTTTAATAATCCTGCCTAGGGCACCATAAATCCTAAGGACGGCCCTGCCAAAGTGCATGAAGCCTTGTAATGAACAATACGCTTGCCAGTCACAGAACTGTAAGAAAGGGTATACTTAGGCTAAGTGGTGGCATCACATGGATGACAGTGAAGGCATATCTTGGTCCATTTTGTTCTAGTTACACAATACGTTAGTGTTTCCCAGTGACAGGCTTTTGATTTGTTCTCCCCCAGGGCAGAGTGAATTTTATCATCAAGCATGATGGGCTGGATCCTGCAAGTGCTGAACTCCCCCAGCTCACATTTACTACAATGAAAACTGAAGAGACTCACTCACAGGATCAAACTCTGCATCCCACCATTCCCACGTCCATCTCGTTCACCCGAATGTCCAGAAAAGAGCCCGATTCCCATTTGCACTAAGACCATTTTACACCACTCTGGCAGTCAAAGAGGCCTTAAACAGGATGCAAAAGAGTGGAGGTGTGTGTGGAAAGCTGGCCCCACAGAAATCATTGGGAGGTTTGCCATTGATTCCATCCAGGCTAGGTTTTCACTTTGACTCTTTCACATCCAGCTGAAGGCCCCTTCACCCTGGCAGTACAGTCTAAGCTGCCTTAGACTAAATGACAATCAGACCCAGATTTTTTTTTAAAGTGGTGAAACAAAGTAAGGAATTAGAATGATTTAGTCTCTGTCTCCTTGTATTGCTCCTGTGCCTACTGGAGGGCTACAGATTCCTAGTTCTCAATTTGGTAGTGTGAAGGGGAAGGGAAGGTGGGTCCTGGTTACAAACAACAATGAATGGAGTGTATTCCTTACACACCTGATCTACCCCAGCAGCACCCAACAAGAAAAATAGGTTAACAACATCAAAGGGGGCGAACACACACAATATGGGTGACTGTGATGGTACATCAGCTGTTGAACACAGAACTGATTGTTGAAATGGAGCCAGCAAGATACAATATCAGTTTAACACCCATCAACATTGCAAGGGTTTCGTTTGGTTTGGTTGTGGGTCTTTTCTTCCAAGCCAGCCAAGCTGGAGATTAACTGACTTGAAACCTCCAATGAACAATAAAGCCATGTATTTTTTGAAACCTGTGGAATTTGGAGTCCAGATATTGAAGAATTATCCCTTTCAGGTAACAAACCCAAGATAGCATAGAGTTGTTAGAGAACCCAGAAATTGCTGCTCTTGGATTCTTCAAAGTCTGTAGGGAACACAGAATTCCAGAACCTATGACCACCTCAGTACTATCTAACCATAATCCAGAGTTTACAGTCTCAATTTATTATGTCCAGGATGAATGCATGAATATCCCCCTTCAAAACCTAACCTATTTAAAAAAACCAACCTGCAAAGCCCACCAGCAATAATATCTATATCTTGCTCAGTATCAATTCACAGGTTTGTAACATTTGTGCCTATAATCTCTAAATCAGTAGCTCTCAACCTTTCCAGACTACTTGCCAGAAGTCAGATTTGTCTTGTGTACCCCCAAGTTTCACCTCACTTAAAAACTACTTGCTTACAAAAGCAGATATAAAAATACAAAAGTGTCCCAGCACACAATTACTGAAAAAATTCTGACTTTCTCATTTTTACCATATAATTATATTTGATGATAACAAATATGTCATCCCAATGTAGGTGAATGACAAGTAGTTCTAGTAATCTCTATTTATAAAACAAAACAAAACAAAAACCACCACATACTTCTCTCAGTGGTTCTCAAGGCACTTAACATGCATTAATTAATTTGGCTTTCCAACACTGTTAGGAGATACAGAGTGATATTTACCTAACCCCATTTTACAGATGAGGAAAACCAAAGAGTGTGAAGTTCAGTGACTTCTCCAGTGTCACACACTCAGATTCTGATCTAGAAAGCAGCATAAGCATTTGCTTAACTGTAAGTACACGAATAATCCATGTCATTAGGACTATTTGTGTGCTTGAAGTCAAGCACATGCCTATATGCTTTGTTTGATTGGAGCCTAAGTCTCAGGCAAAGCCACAGTTTTTTCCGACTCCTACCTAAGTCTTAGACATCAGAGGTGAAACCTTTGCCCTTTTGAAGTCAATTGCAAAATTTCCATTTATATCAGTAGATCCAGGATTACACCCCAGGTCTTCCTATCCCTATGCTTGTACTTTAATGACAAGGTTATCCTTCACAACACACTTATGCCCTCCCCCTATCAGAGAAAAAAGATTCATTGTAGATATCAAATTGTGCTTCTTAGGTGCCAGATGATGATTTAGAAGTATACAGGGCTGCCACATGTCTTGTTCTTTAAAAGATATTTCTGACATTTTTATTCCTATAAGTATATAGATTTCAGTGGAAAAAGTTTTTCCGAAATGCTATAAATTATGATGTCTGGTGAAACAGGAAGCAATTAGGTTCAGTGCAAGTTCAGATTCTACCCCACCTTTTTCCTCCATCATTCTGACATGTTCCAGTGCCCAGGATTTAATGCACATAAAACTGGACAATTTTACAGCACGTTATGATAGGCTATGTACACTGTGTAGGGGATGTTAAGTAAAGTTTAGGGCTCCAATGAATGTTCAATAGCAGTTATAAAAGCTGGCATATGAGTTCTCAGAACATGTTATTGTTAAACTCACATATCATCTGTCAGTCAGAAGAGGAGCTGACTTTCACTGGGAGACCAATTGCCTCCATTAGGCTTTTAATAACAAGCACAAATGAAACATGACAAATCATGCCATAAGGATGGGTGAAAATTCCATTTTCCAAGCCAGGGAGCCCACAACACAGCTGACACAACGGATATTTGGAATGAGGTCACTGTGTAGAATGGATATGAGTCTAAAAGGGTGTATGTGGGTGAGAGCATATGTGACAAACCTAGAGTCAGATGAGTTACTATGGCCACGCCTATGCTAGAAAGAGTTTGCTGGTATAGCTATCCTGGCAAACCCTCCTTCAGATGAGCTTATACCAGAGAGAGTGCTTTTGACAATATGGCTTATACTAGCTCCCTGAATGAAATCGAAGTGCTTTTGCTAGTATAACTTAGGTCTGTATACCTGCATCTGCAGTAGGGCATTTCCTGGTACTGAAAAAAACCCAAACATTTCTAAGTGATATTACTTTACCAGCAAAAATTTATAGTGTAGACCAGGCCTGTGTCAGGGAATGGAAGAGAAAGAAACGGGAGTATGTGGGCCAAGTCCTAAAACAACATGGTTATTTTATGAGTGAGTTTTAATATAGTTTTAAAAACCATTTGGGAGGATTGAGGCCAGAAAAGAGGCAGAGCATGGAATTCAAAGATAAAAACAGCATCAGACAGACTCAAAGGGGGAAGCAGATGGTCAACTGAGAAATATGAAGCATACATAGAATAATGCTTCACATAATTTGGTCAAATCTTTCTCCAACTTGGTGACCGACCTACCAAGGTTATGCTGATCTCCTTGAAAATGAATTAAATTATTTTTTTGTTCTTGCATAATGAGCTGCAAGACAGTGGATGCTGTCTGTTACTTAAAGCAATGAAAACAGAGGTAGGAGAATTCAGTTCTGTTCCGGTCTCTACCACTGACCCACCATAAAAATCTTGGAGGTTTTTTGTTTTGTTTTGTTTAAAAACAAACACAAACTTCTCTTGCCTTCAGGTTCCTCATCTGTAAAATGGGGATAATGATATTTCCCTATCTCAAAGGATCTGGTGAAAATAAATTAGTTATTGTTTGCAAAGAATAATGAAAAGTGCTATGTAAATGCTAAGTATAATAATTCCCAGCTAAGAGGCACTATATAAATGCAAAAAGTCTTGACTTCTTTGGTTTTAATTTTCATTTAAGGTAGACAATAGTGTGCAAAAAAAATCTGCAAATATTTATTTGAATTTTTGACCATACTCACATTACTTGTGTCCTGTTTTTGTAAACCTTGAAGTAATCAAATGCTACTGACAAGAATTTTCACAAAAAGCAAATTTAAAATTCACAGAAACCAAAGTTCTTACTAGAAATGGTGGTTCACTCATCCAATCAGGAAACAGAAATAACATCAAGTGACTTATCTGACCAATCATAATTAAGCCACACAGATTGTTTTCAGTATTGCATATCAATCAATACGGCATACATATTTTAAAGATTTATTCCCAGGTCACTGACGAATTAACCTGCTATTGGGCAAGTCATATTACCTCTCTGATCCTTTGTTTTCCCTCTCACTCTTTGTCTGTCTTGCCTAGTGGGACTGCAAGTTCCTTGGAGCAGGGACCCCTTTCTATTGTGTGTTTAACAGTGCTTAGCCTGCTGGGGTCCTGATCTCAGTTGGGACCCTTAAGCACTACTGTATAATTAAAATATAATAAATACATTTGGAAAAGTATGATCTGTGAACAGGAAAAGGTGCTAAATTAATCTAGTTAGTGATTAGGTGGTTGCAAATTATTCTCCAAGCTCTACTTCAGAATCAGCAAAACTCATGACTTGTACTTTTACTACAGTTGTCCATTACCTAAATTGAAATGACCTTGCAGAAAAGCATAACTGAGTGGCTGCAACTGAGTGTACCCTATCCAACTGCAACATTTTGAAGGAGTGTATAAAGGCCAGTGACTGCCACCCTCTTTTTAATAAGAATTTCCATGAGGGAGGCCAAAATTTTTATATTAATATTATATATCCCTCATGGAAATATTTGTGTGTGTGTGTATAGATAGATTTTAAATGGGTTGTGGGGAAATTATATTAAATTTTGTATGCAACAAACTTTCAAATAGATGATTACATAATTAGCATATAAGAAATATGCTATATTTCGATCTTCTAAAGTTTTGATTGGCATCATTTTCTTCAGTTTGTCACTGTAATTAGAGAGAGGGTCAAGGTACAAAATTCACATCTGGATTGAGATTTTCCAAACACTGGCAGAGTCCAGGTTTGAGATCCAGAGTTTTGCTTTGGGACCATCTTATTTTCATACCTCTCAGTCTGACAGAAATCTTGCTGAGACTTGAGAAGGAGAAGGATCCATTGCTTAGAGCACTAGCCTGGGACTTGGGAGACCCATGTTCAATTTATTACTCTACCACAGACTTCTTGTGAGACTTTGTGTGAATCAATTAGTCTCTCTGTGCCTCAGTTCCCCCTCTCTAAAATGGGACTAATAGAGGTATTGTGAAGATAAAGATTATAAGGTGCTCAGTGTGCCGTATCAGATTAGTGACTAGCTGCATCACCCCTGCCCTGTAACTTGGGCTGCCTTTTAAATACTTTCCTGTTATAGCCTCCAGCTGGACTGCTCACAAACAGCCACCCGCATACAAGTCACTCCCAGTTATGTTTCTGTGTGCATTGTAGCCAGCCACCTTGGCTCTTACCAGCCTTGGTTATACTGCACAGTGACCCCAACACATCCCAAGTCTTAGATTTCCCCCCAGAAATGTATGTCCTGTGCTGCCCAGTCCTCTCCTGGACAGTACAAGTTTATATAACATCTGTTATTTATTTAATAGAAATAATATGCACATCACTTGCCACCTCAAATGGAGTGTCCCAGACACTTCAGTGTAAACACACTGGATTAGATAAACAATAAAACAAGTTTATTCACTACAAGGAGAGATTTTAAGTGAATACAAGTAATGAGGCATAAAAGACAAAAATGGTTACAAGAAAAATAAAGATAAAAGACAACTGGTGCCTAATTTAACAAACTGTGTTAAATTCAAAGCAAAGTTTTCTCACCACATGCTCTCAGCAGTTCTACTGACCAAACTTCTTAGGTCAGAACCCCTTCTCCCAGAATCCAAATGCTTCCTTTGCTGTTTCAGGGGCTGTGTATACATTGGGCAATGACGGCAAGGGTGTCTTTGGGGTGTTTGTCCTTCCTTTTTTATAGTTTGTCCCCCTCTTGAACAACACTGCCAGCTGGGTACCAGGAGACAAAAAGTCTAGGGACAGGATGTTCTTTGCTGCTTTCCCCCCTTCACCTATTTGAGCTTCCTTTGTTTCCCTTCCTGCTTGATGACTGTGTTTGCTATTTAAATGGAGATTAAGCAGAGCATACATTCTTTTGTTTAGGACAGATATGTTTGCCAACCTGTGCTCGAAACATGTGTTAATAGCACCAGACAGTGGAATCTTATAACTTCACATACAATGTTGCCACACATTTTATCAGGATGATACTGACCAGCAAGTTTTGGGTTTTCAAATGATACTTTACAAGGCACACTTTATACAAAGATTATTACATAGTGTATAGGGTGTGTACACAGGGGTACATTCCATCACATTCAGTTACTATGGTAATGGGAAAGAGAGAAATTGTGCTTCCCTGTCCTGGCTGGAGAAGATTGGCAATTTTTATGGAGGTTTTGGTGATAAATCTCTCCCAGCCCAAAACTGACATTGGAGGAGAAGGGAACATTTAGCATACACAGTGTAAGGCCCTCACCTTGCAAAGACTTATGCATGCACTTACATTAAGAATGTGCTTAAGTCTTTGCAGGATGAGGGCCCAAGATTTTATAGGTATGTCCGGTGGTGGATTAGCCACTGGGCCGATGGGGCCCTTGCGCAGAGGCCCAAGCCAACTGGGGGGCCTCCACACTCTGCCCGACGCTCCTTCCAGGGAGCAGGTTAGGGTGTGGGGGCTTGTCCCGCTCCACTCACCTGGTGCTCCTGCTGGGGAGCGGGGCAAGCCCTCGCAACCCAGCCCCACTCCCTGACAAAAGTGCTGGGAGGGTAGCGGGAGGACGAACTGCAGGCAGAAGGTGTGGGAAGGGTCCCCCACTTGCTCTGGCCCAGAGCCTCACAAGCCCCTAATCTGCCTCTGGGTATGTCTACATTGTAATTAGTTCTGGCCTGTGCTAGCTGATTTGGGCTCGTGGGGCTCTGGCTAAGGGGCTGTTTAACTTCAGTGTAGATTTCCAGGCTTGGGCTCACAGAGTCCTAGAATCCAGGCTCCAGCCCAAGCCCAGAAGTCCATACTGCAGTTAAACATCCCCTTAGCCTGAACCCAGGCAGGACCTTAATGTAAAAAGTAAGCATAGAAAAAAAAAAAAAACCTTCTAGGAGGACATAATTACTGTACATTATTAAGGGGAAGTAAAGGACATGTGCACATTTGTTTTTGAAGTTCACCTTTAATGACTGTTTTAAATTTCCCACTACCTTTTCGGATCCCAAGTCACTTATGATCTTTTTAATGCTGAGTTATTTTTTAACTGCATGGGAGGAATTATTTGTCTGGTTGGTTTGTGTTTCTTTGAATTGGTAGCATGGAATGTACTAGGACATAAAGCCAAAATATATTCTTAACACTTTGTTGATATGCTTTAGGCTGTGGCTGTCAAACATTCTAATCATCATACAGGTATCTATCTGATGAAGAGACACACCCATCCATGCAGTCTAGTCAACCAAACAATTCACATCAGCCACAATGCGTTGTATATGATTAGTATATACACCCATGAGAGCACACAGAATAGATTACCTAGTAATTACCTAGATTTGGATACATCTCTTTCATTATTAATCTAACTGGCAGGCAGTAAAGTCATTATTTGTTCTGGCCTCCCATATAATCACAGGCTATTAAATTTCATCCAGTTACCCTTATATTCAGGACCGGCTCCAGGGGTTTTGCCGCCCCAAGCAGCAAAAAAAAAAAAAAAAGCCGCTATCGTGATCTGCTGCAATTCAGTGGGAGGTCCTATTCTCCAACCGGGAGTGAGGGACCCTCCCCCAAATTGCCGCCGAATAGCTGGACGTGCCACCCCTTTCTGTAGTGGCCACCTGAAGCACCTGCTTGCTAAGCTGGTACCTGCAGCCGGCCCTGCATATTCTGATCCCAATAACTTGTCTTTGACTAAAACATGTCTTCCAGAAAGACATCCCTCATGATCTGAAAACTTTAAGAGATGGAGCATATTCCACTCCGTTGGTAGTTTTGTTCCAATGGTTAATCACCCTTAAGGTTAAAAAATTGTGCCTAGATTCACTTTAGAATTTATCTGCTTCAGCTTTGAGACATTAGTTCTTGTTATACCTTTGTTATGCTTAGATTAAAGAGCCCTTTTGTACCAGGTATTGTCTCCCTCTGAAGGAATTTAGACACTGCAATTAAGTCACTCTGCAATTTTTTTTAATTTTTTTTTTTTGTGATAAGCTAAACAGACTTGAGATCTTTGATGGTGAGGCATTTTCTCCAGACTTTGTATAATTTTTTGGCTCTTCTCTGTAGCGTCTCCAATTTTTCAACACCTCTTAAAATGTTGACACCAGAACTGTACACAGTGTTCTAGTATCAGTCTCCCAATGTCATACACTGTCATAAAATCACCTCACTACATTTACTTGCTACTCACCTGTTTATACATCCAAGGTTTGCATTAGTCCTTTTTGCCACAGTATTGCCCTGGAAGCTTATGTTGAGTCATTTGTCCACTATAACTCCAGGTCCTTTTCAGAGTCACTGCTTTCCAGGACAGTCCCCCACTCTGTAGTATGGCCTGCATTCCTTTTTCCTAGATATATGACTTTGCATTTGGCTGTACTAAAACACATTTTGTTTACAGCGGCTCAATTTACCAGATTGCTATGTATGATGACTGCCCTGTCCTCACCAATATTTACCACTCTGCCAATCTGTATGTCAACTGTAACTTTAACTGGCAATTTTATGTTTACTTCCAGATCGGTGACAGGCATATTGAATAGCAGCAATCCTAGTACTGCTCTCTGTAGATCCCCACCAGAAACACCCCATTCAATGGTGGTTCCTAATTGACAATTATTTTTTGAGACCTCTGTCAGCCAGTTCTTAATCATGTGCTTCAGTAATATTGTATAGTATTAATATTTTAATCAGAACATTGTGCAGTACTAACTCAAACACCTTACAAAAGTCTCAGCATATTACATTTATGCAGTTACCTTTATCAGTCAAATATGCAATCTTACCAAAAATGAGATCAGGTTGTGTGACAAACTTATTTTTCAGAAAAGCATGTTGATTGGCAGTAATTGTATTCCTATCCTTTAATTCTTTATTAATGGAATCCTGTATAAGCTTTTCCATTATTTTGCTGGGATTAATATCCAGCTAACCAGCCTGTAGTTCCCCACGCTGGCTTATCCTTTTTAGACTATTAACACATTAGCAATCTTCCAGTCCTTTGGAATTTTCCTGATAGTCTAAGATTTATTTAAAATTAATATCAGCAGGCCAAAGATTTCCTCTATCAACTCTTTTAGGGTTATTGGGTGAAGTTATCCAAGGCTGCTGATTTAAAAAAGGTTTATCCCTAGCAGATGTTAACATCCTCCTTTGTTACTCATGGACTGCAAAGTACTTCGTTATCCTTATGAGATATGGAAGCATCATCCTGCTTTTTTCCAAATACAGAATCAAAACATTTATTGAACACTTTTGCCCTTTGCCCTTTCTGCCTCATTATTAACAATTTTACTAACTTCATCTGGATGGCTCTTATGGGCTGCAAGCAGTCAAAGGGCAGCAAGGGGCTGAGGAGCATCCACAGCCTTGAGCCCCAGGCATCAGGAGGAGGGGAAGATGGGGTATCTCTGCAGCTGCCTGCACCATGGCACAAGCTAGCACAGCAGCTGCCCCACTGTGCCCAGCTCTGGCTTCTGGCCTCTGACCTGGCCAGGGGGCAGGGCCTCAGGAGTGGGAGGGAACGGGGCCAGCTCTTAACTGAGGAGCAGGGACGGGGCCACAAAGAGGGGAAGGGCCTTGTGGTGAGGGTGGTACACCTTACCCAATTTTATTTCCAGCTCACTTCAGCTCCTCCCTTCCCCCCCCCCCCCAATGGGAAGAGACTGTTACCACTCCCCTGTGTCTAGTCTAGTTTTCCCTACTTGGGGAAGATGGCCAAATGAGTCACAGGTGGAGCTGGACCCATTACCTTTAAAGGGCCAGTGACCCTGTGACATTCTCTAAATCAATTGTCTATATTTCATGAATTCTAATCTCTATTGACTGCTGTCTAGTTCCCCTTTTCCCATTTGTTTTATATATTACACTCCAAAATTTCTAAGTGCTGCCTTTACTTTCCCATTGAACCAGGATGAGCATTTAGCCAAAAATTGTCCTCTTTTTTGATTGTGGAATTGTGGCATTATGGCCATCTAATAAACTAATATCTCATTGCTTTTGCTAGCTATGTGGCAGAACAAAGAGCATATAAAGAGGTGCTGTGCAAACAGAGGATCTTCTAATGATTCATTATTACAAATTGTCGATGGCACCATTGTCTTAGAAAGAATGTTGTTAAACATGTGAATTCATAATACACTCTAGTTCTGAGCAGAGCATATAAAATTGCTTAGAAGTATATTATGCCCAGTCCTGCCTGCACAGACAAGGTAGGAGGTAGCAGGGCAAAGAGCCATTCCCTTCCTTGTGTTCTTGAACAGATGCCATGCAAACCCCCAATCCCTACACTCAAGGAGTACAAGTACTGCTCCAGGCTACTGGCTCGAAATAAGAGCAAGGTTATACCCTTCCCCAACCCACATACACAGCAGTGGAACTGGCCTCACACAAAAAGGTTTCAATGCTGCATTTTTCCTGTGGTTTATCTACAATCATAATTCTAGGGACATCTTCCACTTTTGCTGCAGCACCAGTGCAGCTCCATCAGTTACTAGCAACAGTAGGAGTTTCTAATGTAGACTAGCTGGTGGTGTTTTAGTCACCTTATTGCCTAGACCTGAGCAGTGTTAGATGACATGACAATACTGCAGCCACTCTCCACTAGCGTGCTTATGATTGTTCAGCACGGACAGAGATGTCCCTAAAATTCTCAGTATCAATGCAGAAGCAGCCAAAATCTGTAAGAGTGGTCATGACTCCCTGTCCTTCCAGAGACATTATGTCTCCTGGAACTCCTCCTGGGCAGCGCAGTGGCACTGCAACCCTGCCTAAGGACTACAGCTTAAAGCCTCACCTCAGTCCGTGAGTTATCAGTTTAATACGGAGCTGCCATTAGTCAGTTAGTGCAGCAAGACTTGGCCCCTGCTGCCCACAGCCATGAGTGCTAGTCATTCCCAGTAACATGCACAAGCCTTCTTCTTCTTAGCTCTACAAGGTACCAAGTATCCTAGTCCAGGCTAGCAGAGCACTCAAACGTGTACGTTGTGCTCAGAAATGTGCAGCATCAAGACCTATTTCAAGTAAAAATGCATGGGGTACAGGAAAGGTGTAATTTGGCATGCATACCTCCACCAATACAAAAGTTCTTTAGCTGTTGTGGGTAGAGTGTCCTTTTGCCTCTCTGAAGCAGTTTATCATTAGTTGAGTGAATATTTGGAGCTGTGCTTTCTTTTGTACTAAGGGAAGGAGGGTTAAAAAGGCACTTCTGAAGTATTATTTGAGTTGATGTAAGTGCTGGTAACAAAGATAATGACTCCGTCCTAGTGAGTCCCGGCTGTGGTCGGTCAGAACTGGAGCCAACAACAGCAACAAAGCTTGCTGTGCTGAGATTGAAAGAAGGTCAAAAGAGACTGTGCCACTAAGGTAGAGGCTGTACCCAATGTTTTAAGTGTAAGCAGAGGGTTTATTGTAAGTTACGTAAGTCAGAAGAAATGGGCCACATTCTGCTCTCATTCATACAAGTGCTGTGCTGAAACCATGTAACGGAAAGCAGAACAGGACCCATTGTTTAAGCATGGAAAGAAATCACAAAAAAATCTTAATTTTTTGGTAACAAAGATGTACTGAAAGCTTTGAGAAGGGACAGCAGCATTTACAGGAAAATACAGCTTCACCTCCCACCTCCCCCCGATTCCACACAATCATTGGCCACTGATTTTTTTGGGGGGCGGGAGGGGAGGAGGGAATAGAAATACTTTGCAAAGTCACCCACTGCCCATTGCAGGGGAGGAGGGTGTGTGATGATGCTTTTCATGTCCAGTTTGTAGATATTACAGTCTCATTTTTTGGGCTCTGGGATTAATCATGGAGTTTGGAGTATTTTGTGAATTCCAAAACAGCTAAAAACATTAAAAAAATAATCAGTGTTTAGCAAAAGACATGCTGCTGAGTCTGTGAACTCCCATCTTGATTTCTGCAATAGCTTTCTCTCTGGCCTTGACAAAGGCGATCCTGCCCCACTCATATCCATTCAGCTATTTCAAAGATCATTTTCCTAGCCCATCGCTTTGACCATGTCATCCTTCTCTTTGCATCCCAACAGCAACCCCCACCTCTCTATTGCATTGAATAAAGTGCTTGTCTTCACTTTCGAGGCTCTCCACAATCAGTCCTAACTCTATCTTCTCATTTGGTATCGCGCTGTCAGTGCTCACCTCTGATCGGCCTACTCTTCACTTGTTAAATTTTCAATCAAGCAACTTTGTGCTTTCTCCTATACTGTCCCTCATACTCGGGAGGAGCTCCCCATAAACATCTGCAAATCTACCTCATTATCGTCCTTCAAATCCCTTCTCAAAACCCTCCTTTGCCATGAGGCCTACACAAACTGGACAACAGTTAGGCTGCTTATGTGCAAAGACCACTGGCTATCATGCTGCCCAGCTGCTCACCATTTCCTTGTACTAATCTGTCTGTCTGTATCCATCTATAGTCTCACCTTAGGCTGCAAGCTTCTTGGAGCAGGGGCTGTCTTTTTGTTCTGTGTTTGTACAGCACCCAGCACAATGGGGTCCTGGGTCATGACTAGGGCTCCTAGGCACTATGGTAATACAAATAAGTAATTATTATTATTTGGCCAAATCACAAAGGGCTCAGGGCCAGATTCTGGTCTCACATAGTGGAGTCACTGCTAATTTACACCTAAATCAGGAACATCAGATCCACCTTCTCACAAACCTCAGCTAGTTCCTCTCCCTATCCCTCAACAGATTGAGAAGTTTTGATTTGGACCTGAATTCAAATTTGGCTTTCACATCTCAAATATGTTTAAGGAATGTTGGCCATTATTTATTTTAGTTATGTAGGCAAATGCTTTCATCCTTTTGGAGTCCTATTCATTACAGGAAACAGGGCATTAAGGATAATAAATTCCTCCTCACTCTTCTGTCCCACTCTCCCACCAGAGTAAGCGAGCTCCAAGGCGCAAACAAAGATTGAACATGTGGGGGAACAACAGATAAGCTGAAGAAAAGCCAGGTGCAGCTGCAACCTCTTGTCTCTTTGTCTGTTTTTCATAAACAGCAAATATTGTGGAAGATGCATTCCAGCAGCATTGCCACCAAATTCCTTTGCAAATGGACTCTCTGTTCATTCATGTGTTTGTTTGTTTATTTTTACTCGCATAAAAATGAACTGAGCCAACAGAACGGCTCAGAGGATCAGCAAGCTTTATTTTTATGGGTTTTAAGAAAGGATGATTTAAGGGAAAAATTAAGGCCATATTAAAAGGCAAAAAAATATTAAGTTTCACAGAAGAGCAGCTGGACAAATTTGGATTCCTTGCAGAGACCTTTAGCTCTGAACCCATGGTTTTAGCACCAGCAATAATTACTAAAACAGTCATTCTGCCCACAAGTCCTTTCCTGCCTCTCTAATGGCAGAATCCACTTTCTGATTCTAAAAGATAACCACTGACCAGACTTCTCCGAACTTCCAGTGTGTCAAATACACAGTCAAAGTCTATCCACGAGCTCGGGCTAACTTAGTATCCAGGAATGAAGTATAGTTAACTAGAATGACTACTTGGAGGCCTATTTCCCTTATTGTGTTTTGTTTGATGTGTACTGTGGAAGGAGCAGTGTATCACTTTGCATCGGTCTCTCTAAAGGAATTACAGTCTCCAATCATAGATGCTGCAACCAGGCAAAGTACAATGATCCCCCAACATACTCTCTTAACTGCTGACATTAGGAAATGAGAGATCACCACATACCACTAAGCTGCTTTAGAGAAATACTTCAGGAACACGTGGAAGAGTTAACAACAAGCTTTCCAGCCTTCCCTCGCAATAGCAGATGCTGAATAATAGAGAGAGAAACAAACCAGCATTTCTAGTCATTAGTCGTGCTGCAGGAGTCGTCATACCAACAATATGCATATGCTTCACCTAGAAAGGGAGAATTATACATCTGGAGGGAAAAGGAGGAAACATTTTTCTGTTGAGTTTATTTTTTTCTTTTTTAATCATCATAGTTTTTAACCTTAGACTATGTCCTGAGGGGGTGGATTAGTGGACAGGGACAAGGGAGAAGGTCAAAGCTCTTGTAAATTAACTTTGTACATGGTTCTTCTATTTCATACATGGAGGTTAACTTCACATATGATTACCGTTTCCCCGTCTGTAAAATGCGGATATATGATATTCACTGACTTTGTAAAGCACTTTGAGGTCCATGGCTGAAAAAACCTGTATAGGTGCTAGGCGTTCTTACTACCAGCCTGTGGAAACTGCTCATTTCTCCATGCCCACAAATTCATCGGACTCGTATTGGAGAGTGCAAAGTATTAGCAATAATACCATCATCAACCATTATGCTAAGCACTTTGACTAATGTCCTGGAACAAAGTTCCTGCCCTTAAATCTAGAATAGGTAGAATAATAAAAACTTGCGCGACACCCCAAGCGACAGCTCTTTAACCGCTGGGGCATTTTGCCTATAGGCTTACATAATCCAATTTTCTAAGCTGCTCGATACCTAGAAAGGCCACTGAAGCATAGGAGTTGCAGATGCTCAGCACCTCTGAGGAATAGGCCTTTTCAGTGCAACAAACCAGCTCTAATTTTGATTGTGTTCAGCTCACCAAAGACGCATATTTGCTTTGCACTTGTAACTCCATTTGCAAGTTTGATTGTCTCTCAATACTAGAGTCCCATAAAGAAAGAACCTGCTGTGCTGCAGGAATGCCCTGCATCCCATCTAAACATTTCCCAATGTATACCCCTACTGTTAGGCGACTATATCCATACCTAGGCACCTACCTAACTTCTGATTTTCAGAGCACTGAGCCTCTGCGAACTCCCCTTGACTTCAGTGGGAATCAAGGGAGCTTAGCTCCTCCAAAGTTAGACCATTGATTACACTGATCCTGTGTATTTTGATTCATCTGTATGCAGAGTTTCAATAGATTTCCCCCTCCCCGCACCCACTCACACATTTAATTAGTCTAGATCCTTCCTGCCACACTCATGTATTTTATATTTACAATGTTTATACTCAGTGGGTGGATGCTATTTTTATTCTCGAAGCTTCTGCTATTTGTGAACAATTAGTCTGCCTCTAGCCTTAACTGCTCTCAATAAAGAACTGTCAATTGGAGTGATTGCAGGACTAAAATTGCAGGCCAGGTGCTTGTTTGGGTACATTGAAAAAAAGTCTTTAGTTGATAAGGAGTGACGGAACTTACCTTTTCGGCTCTGAAGTGATCTAGTAGGAACCAGTGCTATCCAAACCAAGCCCCACATGGTATTTGACATTCCACTTAAATTTCCTATTAATCTGTTAGAGTGTTCCCATGTTGTTTGCAGTCCTTTCTTTCTCGAGTAGGCAACATCTGATAAACAACATCCAAGCGACAGCACATCCAATATACTAAGCTTGATCAAACTTCACATGCTCTTGGCTCAATTTATGATCTGAAATATCGGACCAGCTTAAAGCTGCACTTTTCCTGTAGACAAGGTACATTCTAAAAAGCTTATTCAGCAGTTTGCATGGCCTATTCCAGTTTGGTATCTGATTGAAATGCTTAATAGAACCAAAAGTGTTTCTCTGTCTGGGTAGACAAACTATAGCAGTCTCTGAAAGTCTGGTTAATTATCCATTAGATCCTATTTAATGCCCCTGTGAAGGAAAAGCTATGCTATTGTCAATGTCATACAGAGTCGCTGCACTGAAATGTGAAAACAAACTAAAATATTTTCATTCACAGTTCAAAAGAGGAGGAATAATAAGCAAAACTTCACAGATTCTTCCTGTCTACAGACTAATTCTTCTGTTGACTGGAGTACAAATTAAGAGTATGGTTTGGTCAATTATTTGATTTTGCCACTGTCAAGGCATCCCTAAGATTCACCATCAAAACCATGATTCACTGAAGCGATATTTTTGGTAAAAATTTAAGACACCAAGGCACTGCATTGATATTTTTGGTATGAACACATACTTATAATAGGTGATCATATCCATGCACAAGCCGGTTGTATACCAAATATTCTAGGGGCAAGGTCAACCTATTTAAATTAGAAAAGTACATCTGCAAAGGAAAGCAGACTTTCGACTATATCCCTGGGAGAATGCCATGCATATATAGAAAAAAAACAACAACAGACTATAGCAGCCCCTCCAGGCATATGCCTGATGGGATGTGGTTTTAAAGCAGACTTCTATTATAGGCATAAGAAGTGAGGATCACCTCCATGGCACCATAATCACACCATCACCACTTGGAAGATGGTAGATGTCCCTTCCCAGGGCTGAGCTCCATGAGGCTGAGCTCCATGGAGTTTGGCAGAGAGGGTGAGAAAAGGAGAGAGTAGAGACTGGCCATCTGCTATAGCACCAAACTCACAAGCAGCTAGAATTATTTAGCGTGACCTAGCTTTCAGTCATTTCAGCTTGGCGTTGTATAAACTCCTCCTAGGCCTGCTTTGCTGTTGCTGCTGAGCAGTCAAATGGGGAGCTAGCCAATAGTAGCACAGCTTCAGCAGGAGCGGAGTGGCCAGCAGGGAGGAGGAAACATTGGAGGGGCTTCCATCCATGCAGATGGTTCTGGCCTTCACAGATCTAGGAAATCTGTGGATCCATGGGTTTGCAAGGCCTCACACCATGAAAACGCCAAAACAATCCAAACTTCCTCAGTGGAAGAACTACTGTACAAGAAACTTGACGAAAGGAACCACATGGAGTCTTCCTGCCCCCTAAGGAGTCTGGGAAGGATCAATATGGCTCACTGTTCAGTTTGCCAAGAACTCAAATATATTATTTAAAAAAATTCTGTGTATTAAAGAGACATACCCTTATATGCTTGCTACACAAGAGACTTCTCCCTTTAACGAAAAGAGGTGTATGTGTACTAAACAGGTGGTCACGGTCCCTTTAAACTCTAGGTATGCACAACAATATAAGCTATATGTTCAAAACTGCCACAGCCACATATTCAAATTGTCATTTGATATGTAAATTTATTTATAAGAACACAAACTTAAAAGCATTAGTTCCTAAACTTGATTTAATTACCAATTAAAGCCAAAGGGACTGCACAGATCTTGGATGGGAGTGGGAAATAGAAGTCTTCAGTTCTAGGTCACGGGTTTGAATCCATTCTGTAATGATCCAAAGTCATTTATGTACAAGTGGGTCAGCGGTCCATGTGAAATGAACTGGCAGTCTCAGTGGGCAGGTGAATGTATCGCAAAAAACACATGGTGCAGCTAAATGACATGTGCTAGAAAGCCCAGCAGAGAAGCCAAGGATAGAACTGACACTGAGTATGAATTGTCCCTCTCATCCTTTCAGGCTCACCAGAAACAAGGGCAGGGTTTTAGGTGATGGAATTAGACTGATCAGGAAGTCGATCTGGTGCTTACTACCACCTCCCACTGCATAGATATCCAGTTCTCTGAAAGTTGTGCTTCTGTGCAGGGCAGGGCATCTGTGAGAGTTGGACTTTGTAGGGACAGGACTGGAGTTGCCCTTAAGCACAAGCAATGGAAGCAGCAGGAGGGTTTTGAGGGCCCATGCACCGACTCCACAACTCCCATAACAACCAGGGATCTCCCCTTTGTCAACAGGACTGCAGGGAAGACAATGTGTTCTCCAATTTTCCTCACTCTCAAATCAGGAGGAGATTAAATATCCCAACCCTGTCCTCCTCCTCCCAGCAAGCTAGATCCCTGAAAATCATGAGGCACAAAGCCCTGGTTGGGGTGGGATGCCTCAGGCAGAATGGGAAACTGCCAAAGGGAAATTACTTGGGAGAAAAAGATTAGTACATTTTGAAAGCCATTTACATGTAGAATTGCCCATAGTCTCTAACATGCTGCTGGAAAAGCTATAGGCAATAAACTTGCTAATCACCTTTCCACCATAAAACTTATCTAGGCTAGGCCATAATTCATGTAAATGAGCTCCAGAGCAATATCACTGCATCTGAACTTACTGTCCCAAGCTTTGTTAATTATCATTTTTATTGCTGTAGGTTCAGAGTTTATTATTTATACGGAAGAGAAAAGCCTTTTGACAAAGTGTGTGGGACATTTTGGTTGGGGTAATTGCAGGCAGTAGAATAGAAGTCTTGTTATTTTGCATCTCTGGCGAGTGAACAGTTTAGCTCAAGGTATCTTCTCATGACAGGAAGCTGAACAGGAGCCAGTACTCTTTCTAAGCAAATAAATACTAGGGCTGGTTTCCTCCTGTTTGGTTTGGTTTCAGGTCAGCTTCTGGCTTTTCAATGGCCCAATACCTCAAGTGAAATGAAAATCTAAGCATTCCAGAAGGAAATACCGCGTGACCATAAAGACCAAGCGGAGACATTCACAAAAGGGCACAATCCTACAGGCTGCTGAACATTCTCCATTCACAATAGTATCCTCAGCACCCCACAGGACTAAGCCTGTGTTCCCAAGAAAGAACACATTCCAGATAGTTAGCTACTGTACCTGAACATAGCCCAAGGCCAAGTTACCCACGTGACCACAGCTTTATTTGCGGATGCAGGAAAATCCATTTATTTCACATATGCAAATGAGAGTTCGCAGTTACAGTACAACAAGCTGAGGGGGTTTCACAGTCAGGCATACGGCATGTATGTGACAGGATGGAACTTAATTTTCTGGGTGAAGCATGCCTATGGCAAAGTTAACATTTTTATAGCCATCTTGTATGGTGACTGGTAATTACAATTTGTATTAATACAACACTTTCTCTCTAATTGCACATGTTGATTTAGGGCCTGATCCCGCTTCCATTGAAGACAGCCTACCTCAGAAGGGTGGTGTGCAACGATGATTTAAATAGTTCATGTTCATATAGCAGTCCAAAATGCTAAGCATTAATAAAGATAAATGCTCACTGTACTCCTGGATGGAGGGAGCCAATGGCTACTTGCATATGAAAGACACTATACAAGAAGTAGATTAAATCCCATGTTCAAGCTTTGTTTTACAGCTTTCAAAGCCAGTATTAAATGAAGATAACCTGATTTTGGTGCCAGAAGAACTATTGAGCCAGCTCCAGGGGCACAGAAGGGAAAGCCGCCCTAATGGGGCAGGTCCGGATTTTCATTGCATAGGAGAATCCCCTCCTGGCAGAGAGACGGCTTTAGACTATTAGCTCCCTGCCTTCCTCACCCACTCCAAGGGATATGATGGGATGGTGGCCAGAGTATACTGGATTCCAGATGTCTTGGAATAGTGGATCCTTGGTTAGGAACTCAGACTTTAAAGTCAGAAGGAACCATCATGATTATCTAGTCTGACTTCCTGCACATTGCAGGTCACAGAATCTCACCCACCCACTCCTGCAATTGGCCCATAACCTCTGGCTGAGTTATTGGAAGTCCTCAAACTTTGATTTAAAGACTTCAAGTTACAGAGAATCCATCATGTATGCTGGTTCAAATTAGCAAGTGGCCCACGTCTCATTCTGCAGAAGAAGGCAACACCACCACCAATACCACACACTACCCAGGGTCTCTGTCAATCTGACAAAGCAGAAAATTCCTTGTCAAACCAAATATGGGAATCAGACCCTGAGCACATCAACAAGACCCACCAGCCAGACACCTGGGAAATAATTCTCTGTAGTAACGCAGAGCCCTCCCAATCTAGTGTTCCATCACCAGCCATTTGAGATATACGCAAATAGCAGACGTGGATGGGCCATATGCCATTTAGGCAATCTCATCATACGATCCCCTCCATAAACTTCTCAAGTTCAGTCTTGAAACAAGTTAGATTTTTTGTCCCCACTTTTCCCCTAGGAAGGCTGTTCCAGAACTTCACTCCTCTGATGGTTTGAAATCTTCATCTAATTTCCAGGCTAAGCTTATTGACTATCAGTTTATATCCATTTGTTCTTGTGCTAACATTGGCCCTTAAATTAAAGAACTCCTTTGTTTCTGCTGGTGCATGTTACAACAACCCTGAGGCATCTGTAGCTTACACTGAGACACAAATCAGCCTCTAGGATTGGGTGGAGGGCCGAGGGCAGAGACATACCTGTGTCTATCTGTCCCCCGCCTCAGGTGTACTGAGTGCTGCACAGGAGGACCTGGTCCATAAGTCTGTTCAAACTTTAGGACAGTGCTGATCCAGAAAGCTTCCAGGACTTTCATTCATTTTACAGAGAAAAATCATCAGAAAATCAACCAAGTTTGCAAGATTATACAGGTACAAAGCTGAAATATAAACATTTCATATTTGTTTGCATTCTTCCTTCCTCTCGGCACTGTCCTGATGGTTTGTTTTTTTTTCACCAGGAACATGTGAAGTGTGGACACTCAGGTATTCGCTTATGCCTTAGAATCATGTATCCATGAAAACAAAACAATGCAGAACTGCTGCCAGAAGGATTTGTCTGGGTAAGTGCCGCTCGAGGGCAGTGGCTAGTCATACAATGACAGTACCTTTATGAATATTTTACATGCCTGTCTCCTTTAATATTCATTAAAACATGTTAGAGTTGCCTTAGCAATTACCACATTCACAGTACACATACAATAGTCTGATGCTCAGGGGACTTTGCTAACACAGCCCAGGCTTGTAAGGCCATGCAAACTTGTATGAACCTTATAAAATGTTCAAAAAGAACACACAACTTGTGTTGGAATCAAAGTGTGCTTAAAGTGATGTGAAAGAAGTGTGTGTGGGGAGAGTGGTATCTTTCATTTCCCAGAGAAACTGAAGTGACATCACATCTACCTGCCCCCCAACCCTCCATCATTTCTGCCTTCTCATCTGTTCTGTAGGGATGTTTGACAAAACTGACCTTGCTAACATTTGCAAAGTGCTTAGAGATCCTCAGGTGGAATGCACTAGATTTGTGCAAAGTGCTATTGATGGCTTAGACCCTATGGGGAGAGTTGCACTGGAAATGTCTAGGATAGACATTACTTCCTACATTAGGATTGGTTTTCCTTTGAAGGATGGGGAAGATATAGCCTTAACCCCCCAAAATATATTCTTTTATCAAATAATAAAATAAACACAAATTTAAGTCAAAATACTTGATCCAGCCCATGCTTGCCTTGTTTCTATCAATGTAAAATGTGGTGCAGGTTCCCAGTGGACAGTGATCTGTCAAGGAGACAGCAGCAGCAGAAAGTGGATAAAAGCTCTTGTTTCCAAGGCTAACTGTAGGAAGCCAATGACACCCAAAACATGGATGGTGCTGTCCAGGAAAAGGGCATGGCCAGGGGACTGTTACCATGTGCCTGCCCTCCCACATGTTGAATGCACCCTGCAATGCTAGCACCTAAGCAAAGGCATGGAGGAGTAATCTACACCCTGCACCAGCATACGTGAATCTGCTCCTTCATATTTTCAGAAAGTAGAACACATTGGCTGAGGGAATACAAGCATCACTGTTTTGAAGACAACATTGGTTGCTGAGTTTATAGCACATTTTTTCCAGCATTATGATACATTATCTGTTTCAAAGAAGTTGCACTGTAACACACAGATCTGCTATCTGCTGTACAATTCCAGTGAAATTAATGTCATGTAAATTGTTAGCTAATTGTAATAGCCCTATGGAAAGCAGTACCAACAATACAGAAAGTGAACTCAGAGTTTGATATCTGGTGCCTTTTCTTGTAGCTATTAATCAGGTCCCAGTCCTGCAGTCAGATTTGCATGGGTGGCCCTATGTATCCTCGCAGAGATCCACTGACTTAGAGTCTGCCCACATAGATATAAATTCAGGACTGAGGCCCTTGATTTAAGCATCTGGGGCCAGGGGCCATGTCTCTCCATTTGTGTGAAGAGCAGTGCCATATGGTGTAGTGCTTATGGTTTTCATTTAATATTTATTTAGCACCATATCAGTAAAGTTAATACCTGCAAAATAGCTTTCAGAAACAACTCACACTTTACTGAATTGTTGGGAGGTTCAAAGTGACATTCATTCTTCTAGCTGCAAGCTGGACACCAAGAACGTGGGTCTCTACCACCTTACCCCTTTGCAGCCATTTACACTTTTGTGAAGTGAGGGAAGACCTGGCCATTAGGTGGGTTTGTCTTGCCTAGGATTTAAAGGTGTAAGGTTAGAAGATGTTAGCTAGTGTAACCCACACACCTCCTGGGTGTGGTGTTATGTCCCCACCAAGACCACTTAAAGAGAAAGAGAGAGAGAGTTAAATGAGTGCTCTACAGCCCTAGCTAAGAATCAGTTGGCTTTTAGCTCATGCTGTACAGGCTCATGCGCTAAGCTCCAGAGGTTCCAGGCTCAATCTCACCCATCGACGACCAGGGTCTGTCAGTGTTACACTAGAACTTTCTAACCAATCTCTTCTAAAACTCATCTTCAGACAAGGCAAGTTGTACTTGAGCATGTACTAACTTGGATGAGTTGAAGCCTAGCTGGGAACCTAGGTTCCAACTGGACGAGCTCATCACAGGTTAAACCTACAGTACCTTGTCTACATTAGAGGTTTGTTAGAAGTTAGCTGATCACTACAATGTAAAGCCAGGGATTGGCAACCTTTGGAACATAGCCCATCAGGGAAATCTACTGGCAGGCCGGGTCAGTTTCTTTACCTGCCGCATCCACAGGTCCGGCTGATAGTGGCTCCCACTGGCTGCGATTCGCAGTTCCAGGCCAATGGGGGCTGCAGGAAGCAGTGCGGGCCAAGGGATGTGCTGGCCGTGGCTTGCTGCAGCCCCCATTGGCCAGGAACGGCAAATCGCCGGTGGTGGGAGCTGTGATCGGCTGAACCTGCGGACACGGCAGGTAAACAAACTGGCCCGGCCTGCCAGCGGATTTCCGTGATGGGCCTTGTGCCAAAGGTTGCCGATCCCTGGTAAAGGTGTGTTGTTAGGTAAGTCAAACCCTGATTCATTAGTGTAACACCAGGTTTGTGCTATCTTGGCCAACACATTGGGTATTGAATCATAGACCTCCAGAGTTAAAAGCATGAGCTGCTCCCACTGAAACACACTCACCAGAGGAAAATGACGGTACAAGGCAGTTGAAAATCAGCCCCCTTTACCCCAGCCCAACAGTGAAAGGTTCAGAACAGACCCCAATTTGAAAATAAAAAAATAACCTAATATTTTCAAGTGTAGGCCTGGGGCAAGCCTCCACTTTAGTCATGTGATCAGACCCAAGTAAAAGTATATCATTAGAGCAATTGTGATCTACTTTTGGGCCATTCCAAGTCCTTTCTGCTTTTCAAATTTTCTGAATGTTGGGCTGAGCAAAATGGGTGCAGTTGCTATTCAAGCACTGTTGTCTGGGGGAAGGACAAACTCAAATTTATAGCCAGCTTCAGAATGCTAAGAGTGGACAGACTGGGTCGCTACCGTGCGGGCAGCCTGAACAAGCTGTTGTTAGGGACATTAAGTATAGAATTATGCAAATTCTGGAATTTGCGCTTGAGTTGCTCCTTGTGGCAATTTATGGCAACCTTCCTGAAGTGCTGATGGAAACATGTTAGCATAAGTCACTGCTGGTGACTTCTAGCTTGAGGCTGTGTGGTCATCTTCCTAGATTGCTACAAAATGAGATCAACTCATCCCTGAAGTCTCATGCGAGATGAGCGTTTGGGCCCTGGATTGAGAAGGGGAGAGAGACTGCAATGGAACTGGAAGAAAAAAAGAAAAAAGCTCTCCTTATGCCTCAGTGTAACTGGGTGGTTACCCGGTCCTGCCCTGAATGGCTTAAAACAGCCCAGGAGAGGGCTGGGGCTGGGGCTGGCAAGAAGCCTGGGCTGATTGGGGTAAGTAGGCTCAACTGTGGCCATGCCCCAGTCAGGCCCAGCTGGCACTATATAAGAGGCTGTGAGCAGGGCCATCAGGAGTGGGTTTGGGCCACGGTGAAAAAAAATTTTAGGGCCCCCCAGCAAGGGCAGATTGGCTAAACAAGGCTGACAAAGCTGGGCCCTGGGCCCCCTTCCAGACCACTAGACCCTGGTAATTAGTACCAGCTTCCCCACCATCTCATCAGCCCTGGCTGTGAGCCAGAAGCTGAGGGAGTCTCTCTCTGCATTCAGAGAGAAGGGTCTGGCTGCAGGGAGGTTAACCAGGTATCTGGAGTGGAGCAGGGCTGTGGAAAGGCCAAGGGAGCTGGGGAGTTCCAGCCTAGGAAAGCCCCAGGCTGCAGGCCTGGTAAGGACTATTAGGTACTGGGTTGCAGGGGCAGCCCACAGGTAGCCAAAGGCAGCAGGTCCAAACCCCTTTGCCTGTGATGAGTGGCTTATACTGCAGTCTGCCCCAGTGAATGGGAGCTAGTTGGAGACTGGGCAATAGCCAAGACTGAGGTGAAGTGGGGATAGGGGGTGGGGGTTCCCTTGGAATGGGGAGACCCAGAACTGTGGGGGTACTGCTAGGGGGCAGCATCCAGTTAAAGGGACACCGGGTCCTGGGAGGGACACAGGGGCCAGCAGCGGTAGCAGATCACTGCCCCTGTGATCTGCAGAGGGCACTTTGGGCTGGAAAATGAGCTAATTCCCAAGGACGAGCAACAGGAGGCGCAGCAGGGGTGAGTCCACACCCTTACACTCAGTGACATCTTTTTGAAATCTGTATTTCTCTGTGCTCCTAGGACTACTCCCCCTCTAAGAACCCAATCCTGAAAGTCATATGATCAAGGCTTTAGATATGGTATTTGCATGAGTAAATGATTGCAGGAACTAGCTTTAAACTACACAGTTAATTTATGTAGTGCTGAAATATTTGGTCTAAGTCCCACTGGTTGCCAGGTTTATCAATTAGAAAAAGCATCTAATCAGTGTCTGTTACAGGCCTCTTTTTTCAGAAGTTCTGCCTAGTTCATCTGGCAATTGTAATGCACTGGTGAGGTACAGCTTCAACTTTAAGTGATGTGAAATATTACTATGGATGGATTCTTCAAACCCTCTTTGATTGTTCAAGAGTCTAGCTCAGGAGTACGGAAGGGATCTTCTCTGAAAATTCAGGGCCTGGTTCTCCACCACTCTGTCCTTTCCCATCCATGCAAGTGAATGCAGTATGCTATACATGCGGAACAGTATAATTTTATACCTACTTAGCACAAGAGTAATTAACTACAGAAGGTGCAAGGCAATGAAGAGTGAGGCCCTCAGAGCCACAGCACAACACAGTGCAGTAGGACCACACCCAGGCTAACTGGGAATCCTCTCTGTTGTTAAGAGAATGACGCAACAGCTGAAGAATTACCACACAACTTGTTACGACACAAAAATTTCCCTCCGGTTTGTTTCCCAGGAAGAGGTGTTTGTTTACTGAAGTTATCACAGTGTTCTGTAACCATGTTGAAACAGGTATTGATGGTTAACAGAAGGCTCATTGCTTTACTCCCTTTGCTGCCACACTTCTGACGTTGTGCAGTGGACAGTTTCAGGAAATACTATCCTCACAGTATTAGCAGGGAAGCATTTACAGGAAACGTTCATCATGATCATCAATGCTCACAGGAGATAGGTTAAAAAAAAATTAATATGGGCCTGAACTAAACCCAGGGATTACAGCTCTTTAAAAATATTTTGTGAAAAATGACTTTCCACAAGAAATGGAAATGTTCATGAAAAATGCATTTTAATTTAATTTCAGATCACAAAGGTTTGTTCCATTTTGATTCAAATAAGTGTTTTGTGTTTCAATTTTAAGTGCGCCCCTGCCCCCCCCCCCTTTTTTTTTGTTCCTTTCACTGAATTTTAACTAAATTGACTTAAGCCATTTTGGTACGGAAGCAGACTTGTAACAAAAATCACTAAACACATTTTAATTCAAATCTTTTATTTCAATGCAAGCGTGTGTTTAGACTAGCTTGAACATGAACCTGTAAGGAGGAGCCATCACTAGCAAATAAACTTATATAAAGCTGCACCTTCTGGAGAAAATAATACTTTCTTCCTGCTAAATAATTGGGCCTGACAGCTATACCAGTGTGATTCCACAGCTGTACCAATGGAGAGTCAAAGTCTACATGCAACGGTTCCACTGATAGAAATCATCTTTTTAGATGAAGGCAGGCATGTGTGCACAGTCATGTCTATCTCCTGATGAAATAGCCTTCAGTTAATTCAGGATAGTTAGTCCCTTTATGAACTGGCACAAGTCAATTGATATTGCAACAGTGTTCAGCTGGTCACATGAATGAGATGGAGGAGCGGAGATCTTTTAGGAGAGACCTACCTGTGAGTTCTGGGGCATTTCAAACCCTTTTAAAACTGCTCTTTAGAAGTAAGTTTTTTATATGAACACAAGGAATAAAAGTAATCTGCAGCAAGGATAGTTTATTAGCATCCAGAGAGACCACTCCCCCAGAGGCAGGGAATCATCCCAGCTCTTCCTCCAGTTTACTGGTAGACTTAACAGAAGGCCTCCCTGGAAGTCCTTCCAGCACATAACTGAAGAAGGTGCTCTTCACCTTGCAGGCCTACCAGAAATACTAAGTGTATAATTTTTTGGAAAACTAATGCCCATCCAGCACTTGTGCTGAACTTATTTTCAAGTCAACTAATCCGTACATAGAAACTTGCAATTTTGCTTGCTTTTTTCCTTTGCAGTTGGAAGAGCCAAGCATCAATGCCCCCAAGAGTCTGAAAGCAAAAAGCAGAAACATTTGAAACCTTGCCTCTCTCATTACACATTTCTGATTCACTTTGGATATGCTCCTTTACATCTCATTACGCAGAATTCTATCCCAGATCAAAGCAATTTCATAGCAGCACTGGTGTCGTTGGGAGGGCAAGCTGCATTTAGGCTTAGGTGCTGTTTATAGACAGTTAACTCTTTACTACACGAGTCTCTTTTTGAAGCAGACTCTTCACCAAAGTACTGCCAACCAAAGAATCCAGGCTTTGGTTATATTTCCTGCAATGACAGCAACCTGCCCCTTCTCTGAGCTCCTAGACACAAATTCTGCCCTCGTTCAATCTGTGCAAAAGGCAGCCACTAGACTCATTTACCTTGTCTTCCACTCTCTCCTTTCCAGGCCCTCTCCAGATCCTTATTCTGGCTTCCCTTCTCCATCATTTCCTTGTCCTAGTCTCCATGGTCCTGCACAAATGAGCTCCTATCTACCCCTTTGTTCTCCTCTCCCTTCTCTCCACTTAAGCTGCACAGCTCAGTGCCCTCTGTGTCCATTTCCTACTATTGCATTTGTGGTTTTTTCTACACTGCCTATAAAATTCCTTCCTGACGTGATCCACCGTCCCTCCATTATCTCTCCCCAATGTCTTTTTAACAAGGTGTTCTTCTAAAAGCCCCATAAGACCTAGCCATGCCCAGAGAGTATGGTCAACTAAAAATAAAAGAACACAAACAAAACCCATCGAATTAACCAAATGGATAGAAGATGTCAGTATTCAATACCACCAAGTCCCCTTCCGCCCTGCCACACACACTCCTACTCTTTGTTTATACAATACATTCTTTTTGAGGTACTGTGATTTCATTACTGTCTATAAAGTGCCTAGTTTGCTGTTAATAATAGTTACTATAATCATTGCTGTATGGTTAATTACAAGGCCCAGTCTTGCAGAGCTTAGGGGATAATGCTCCCATTGATGTTCTGCGTGAGTAACAGCTTCAGGGCTAGTCCTTTCATGCTGTTCACGCAAGTGAAATACAAGTATCCAATGTACAAATGCAGTGTCTTTTGATTAGTGTCTAAGACAACTCACAAACCTTTCCATTCCCTTCTATTATCCCTGGAGCAGACTTCTATGGAGTGTCTTACCTTGTAGCCAGATGCACTGCGATCCAGAAACTCACTCACAGTTTTAATTGGCTGAAAAGTGTGTTCCATTCCTCAGGTCTTTGAATCTAAACTTTCTAAAACAAAGTAGGCTCAGTAGCATCTCATTTGCTATTCCCAAGGTGTTATTTTATTGAAATGCCTATTCCTCTGATACTAGCTACCTATGGAATTCACATCAAATACTAAATAAATTCCTAGTGATCTGCACCATATCACAGTAAATAAATACCAAATAATTAACAAACACAGGACACTACAGGATTTTGTTGTAAAACTCATTAGGATTCATAGTCTATTTGCTATCCTGGAGGGCTCAAGTAAACAGTAGATAGGTGGTGAAGGTAATAATAGCAGGCAGCTTTAAAATCTCCCCAGGGAAACCAAAGAAGGGGAGATAACGAGGGCAGATAATGAAAAGTTGATCCTAGAGTGGAGCTACAGGAGAGGCTCTCATCATTAAAGCATTACTGAGCCTGTATGCAAGCTGATTATATCCCACACCCTCTTTTTTTTTTTTTTTTTTTTCCCAGATGTAAAGTCATTTATTGAGGCAATGTCTCAAGATGCACTTTTCCAGCCCCATCTCCTTACATGGGCTTGGGAGGAGGTCTTGGGGCAGCGCCCGCAGGCCTGAACCTGGGTGGAGGGGTATGGTCCTTCCGGGCCTCCCGGGCACGGTTCCTCACCACCTTGCTGTGGGTGGCACAGCTCACGTAGTAATACAGCTTCACATACAGCTTGGGCAGCACGTATGAATTGAAGACGCTGGCTTCGGAGATGTCCCGCACCGCAGCGGCCTCCACGATGTTCTAGATGACGAACTCCTTGATGGCCTTGTCCTTGGGGACGCAGCGGGCGCAGTTGGTGCAGCGGATGGGCTGGACGTGCCGCCGGCCCTTCTTGGCGCGCCCGTTGTCCCGCCTCTTCTTGGTCATCTTGGAACAGACGAGGCAAAAACTTTTAATGGAGATATCCTATCTCCTAGAACTGGAAGGGACCTTGAAAGGTCATTGAGTCCAGCCCCCTGCCTTATAACCCAGTTACAAATAATGGGCCAGATCTTCTGAGAATGTATATCAGCATCGCTTCACTGACTTCATCTTCCACGTTGGGATCTGTCCCAATAATTAAGAACTCGTGTTCAGTTCCAGGAGACTGATAGTCTCTCACTGTCTTTGCAGTTTCACCAAAGGGAAAGTCACAAGTCTCTTACTCAGGTTGTGAAATGTGACAATTTTTAGCCATATTTTCTCAGATCAAGATGTTTAGACATCCTCATGTCAAGTTTCCCAGGTGAATAATTGTGGTTCCCATCCTGAAGCACCTTAAAGGAGTCTGATTTTCAGAGAGTGGGTGCTCAATGCTTTCTGAAAACCACATCCCATTTAAGAGGTCTCAGGCATTGACAGACTAAGGCACCCCAAATCACTACTCACATCAATCCAATGGATACTCAAGAGGTTGTAACTTCCAATATAAGCAGTGGGGGCAGACACCATAAGTAGTTTTACCATGGAGCTTGATAAATTTAGGAGTGGGATTATATGATGAAGTTGCTTGCAATAGAAAAGACTGGACTCAATGACTCAGGTGGTCCAGCCCAGTGTTTCTAACTTGGCAATCCATGGCCAATTTTCAAGCTTTAGCTGCCTATAGATGAATGCTTATGAATACCAGCAACTGATGAGCTATAGGTAAATGAGAAGGAGTGTGATGGGATCCCTGGGGTGCAGCCTGGGACTATGGGACCACTGTGTCCCCTTAACTCTCCAGCCTGGGCTGTCTCTCATAATGTTTTGCTAGTGAAAAGCAGCAAACCCCTCCAGGTACTGTCCACACTCAGCACAACCGCACGTGGAGCCCCACACCCAGTTAGATTGCATGAATGCTCCCAGAGCCACTCATGAATCACACAGAGAAAGGCATGAGCGAAATCCCTCTAGCTCCCAGCACTGAACCTCAGGAATATGCCATCTTGCACTGCTCAAAACAAGCAGTGCAAGTTTAATAATTGGTTCACCACTTCATCAATGGAAAGTGGATATACACCAGCCTTTGTAAACCTGAGCAAATTTACCAAACATTTCAGGCAAACTCACTGGTAAAGATAAACAGTAAAACAAGTGTATTGACTACAAAAGATAGGCAAAAAGTCTGAGTGGTTACCAAAAGAAAAGAAAATATAACCACGCAGTCTAAACTCTCAACTCTATTAGACTGCCAACATCTGGATTAACCAGCTTCTCTCAGACTACTGGATATTGCAGTTCATAGTACACAGATTTCATCCTTGAAACCTGGGCCAATCTCCTCTCTTGGAGCCTTCAATCTTCTTAGCATTCTTGTTACTTGCAGCATAGATGGGGGCAGAAGAAATAGCCAAGCATGTGGCCTCTGTGTTCTGGTTTATACCCTTAGTCCATGTGCTTGGAGAACAGAAGTCCAGGCATGTCAGGTGGGCATTGCTCAGTCTCCAGGCAAAGTTGAGCAATTCCCCTGGTGTGGCCTCATGCAGGTGAGTCATTGAATTGTAGCTCCCTTGCTGGACAATGGCTGTTGATGTTTGTTTAAGACACGCCCAGGCATTGGTTAATCTCCTTGCTGTTGTGTCTGGAGAGCTAATATTTGGCTGATTTCCCAATTTACAGCATATTTTACTGACAACTATACAACACAAACTCATAACTTCATATGCACGAATGATATACATATTTAGATAGAACAGTGACTTTCAGCAGATTATAACCTTCCCCCTGTTACCTTACATGGTATGCTTTTTATGCAAGATCACAATTATATATAAATGAGGAATATGGGGGTTACAGGGTGCTCCCCTGAGGTATAGAGTCTCACAAGGAGATCCTGTGCAATCTCTATTTTTAAAATCAAAGCTTTTCCATTGTGCATTAACTCCCCAACCCCCAAAAATAATACACAACCAAGCATGCTGCAGTATAAAGGGAAGACTCTTCAATCCATTTCTTCAGCAGCAGAGAAATAATTATTCTTCAGACTTCTGCTGCTTCAACTCTAGAAAGGCTTCCCTTCAGTCTCCTGCTCCAAGCCTAAAGGAGTCTTCCCATAGTTCATGGCATTGATCCTACGTCCTTCTCCAACATCTAAAACCCTACTTAAACTCACCTGCTTCTAGACAGCGGTGAACCAAGGCATCCTGTGACCTCTTACAGCAAAATACATTTTTTTCAGATGTCAAGTACCAAGTATGCACCCAGATTCGGATGCTCAGTATCCTTTGCTACACAGGTGATCTTCACTGGCACAGTGGAATGCAGGGCTTTCCCTGTGAAAATGTCCCAAAGCTTTGCATATGGCAGTATATAGATTTTCTTCACATATCTATCAACCATTTTAATTGTTAGTTTTCATTGCTTCTGTTCAGGATTCAATTGTGAAATTTAGATAAGCCCTAGTTACTTTCAATAGATAACTCAAGCAAGACAAAAGACTTTTGGGCAAGCTCTGTCTAAATACAGACATAGCATGCTTTTCCTCTTTTGCAGTTGGCAAACAATATTAAATGCTACAAAGTTCATTCAAACAATATTAAGGTTAAGACAAAACCCCAAGACAGCAAGGATAATTTTCTGAGTCAATGTAGCCCAAACCCTCTTGATTCAGCCTCATTCTCCCTAGGCAGCATGTGCACTGCCTGTATTCTGATTCACCTGCACAGAGGACTAGTGCATCTTAGATACCCCAGATGAGTCTAGGGGGACAAAGGACTTGTGGGATTGATAGCTGTAAGACTGAGTGGATTCTGGAGACTTTCACTGCTAGGCCACAAATTCAAATCCAGCTCACTGCAGCAGTGACTGATATTTTGTTTATCAGCTGATTCAGTAGTTTATATAGAATGAGGTGGTGGTCCAGATCCTGGTCCGAGGGACAACTGACCACAGTACAGCAAGCACCACAACAAAGGCCACCAGTTGGTTGTCTGGCTGGAAGCCTCAAAAGAGAGGGAAAGACTGAATGGGTTTGACACCAGACTATCCTCTCACATTTAATGATGGTGTTTCTGGGCGAGGGAAGGAGTAGGGAGGGAAGTGGGGGAGTTTGAGGTAAAAAGTTTTGAAGTAAATTGGTAGTGCAGTGTGGGGACACATACTGCTGCCTGTGCTTTATCTGTTCCATAGCTAAAGGAAAGTCAGACAGCACAGCAAGCATTAAAGTCACTTAAAAAAAAAAAAAGAGAGAGAATGATAATGTTACATTTGTAACATTACAAAATAGAGATGGGCCTAATCCAAACCCCCAAAGAATTATTTTTACTTTATTAGATATGTGGTTTCTGATTTAAATTTCATGGTTGGCCCAATGTCTAGAATATGTTGAGCAAAAACTCTGGATGAGAGTATCCTGAAACCATTCTTCCCCCACAAAAAATCTGGATCCCTATACAAATTGTGTGGCCCAGGCCACTCTTTTGCCAAAGATGATGGGGCTAATCCCAACTCCTCTCCTGAACCAATGTGATCTTTCTATTCAATGAATATTGGAGCCCTTGGATACCTCCCCAACCACTTTAGATCTAAGGTGTAAAGTTTCTTGACATTCTTTGTCTTGTGGCGTGATCCAAAGTAACTGAAGTTAATGGGAAGACATCCATTGGCTTCAGGACTCTTTGGGTCAGTCCCTTGATTCCAACACTTTGTTTACACTGGACAGCATAAAAATCAGTCAGTGAAGTTCATGGGAGCTTGACTGAATAAGGTTTGTAAGTGTGTAAAAAAAAAAAGTGAACAAGGATATCAACTTTTGACCTATAAAGTGAGAGAGTGTGGTTGATATTACAATGAATTCCACCACAGAAATTTAAATGCATTAGTCCTTTACCTTTGTCTTCTTTATGACCATAAGTTAGCTTAGAATATAAAAATGAAAATAGAAATCAAGATCCTATTCAACCACCATTGGTAATTGCTATAAGAATAAAGGGAATTTTCACTCACTATAGCTGGTGTGCTCAAACCACTGCCTATCATGCCAACCAGTATTGTCTCACTGTTTCCTTGTTCTCCCATCTGTATTGTATTCTCCTGTTGTGTTTGTATTTGATCAGATTGCAAGCTTTCTGGGGCAGAGAGAGTCCTTTTGTTCTGTGTTTGTACAACACCTAGCACAACAGAGCCCTGGTCCATGACAGGGTCTCCTTGGTGCAACCACAATACAAACAACAGTCATAATCAGCCAAGTATGACAACCACAAACAAATAGAAGAAAAGGGTGAGTGTTGTCCTGACTTGTCTCTTTGGGATTCTGGAAGATCTTCCCTCCCAAGTGTGCTCTTTAACTCCCTCTGAGAAGGCTCTGCCTTGGGCTGAAGGCAACTTTCTACGTTCAGTGCCCTCTCAGGTTCACCAATACCATGTGACAATTGGAGGGGTCACTCAAGAGATACATGAGACAATTCCTTCCTAGGTACTTTGCAGCACTACCTGTTGTCTGAGAGCTGGTTGTCTTCTGCAGCACTGTCAGTCCTCTGAAAACTTTTCACATTAACAGCTAATAAAACAACTGTTCCAAAATGCTAATTTTTCAGTCCCAAATATATTAATAAAGATAAAAATCTTATCATGGATGTTCCGTGACTTTCCAAGACCTCAGTGACTTTTTCTGCTTCGGCTCCCGGCCGTCGCCATGGGAACCCTGCAGCTCCCAGACGCTGCCATGAGGGGAGAGGAAGGGTGTTAGCCCCCTCCTCCACCACTTGTTATTTTTAGTAAAAGTCACAGACAATTCACGGAAGCTGTGACCTGTTTATTGCCTGTGACCTGACTGACTTTTACTAAAAGTCACCAGAACAAAATGGTAACCTTAATTATTAAATCCCATCTCTGTAATATTGTAAAAGAAACTTCTGGTCATGAAAGTTATTTTTAGATCCCTTTGACACGTCTTTTGGAGTGTTTTTAAATAAAAATAAAATTGCTAAAGTGAGTTTTGCTTTAAGTTTTCATGAGCAAAGTCTTTAGATGTCTAGAATTTGCAGCGGAACCAAGTGCTCAGGTTGTGACTTTTTAACCCTAGGTTCTCGCTGAGAATTGCAAGAAAAGATGAATGTATGTGATGACGAGTGTTCGGACAGATTGTGTGAACAGAAGATGTGTAATATCTTGAGTATTTCCATGATTTTCCTGGATTAAAAAAAATGGCAACTTCAGAATCACGTAATTGTGCAGTTATTGTCCAAGGACACTGAGCCTCACCCTGTGAAGTACTGATACCCCATTTGGAAGTTGAGGGCACTCAGCACTCTGCAGGAGCAGGCCCACCGGTAGGTAGCAGCCACTTTAAAACCACGGGGTTGTAACTTCCTGCTATCAGTGTCATCAGTGAAACCACCATTGACTTGAAATAGCAGCAGGATCAAATGATTTGTCTGAGGTCAGTACTGCTCTAATGCCTCTCAAACTGCTAGTTTAAAAACAAATACTTAACACTACCTGTATTAAAAAGTATGTATTAAGGATTCAAAGTCACCATCACCCTTCCTCCTCACAGTCAGCCACATTGAGGCTAGCTGCTTCCATAGCATGCTCACATCAGGCTAAAAGCACTTAGCAGCAGCATGAGGAAAGCTTGCAGGTTAAATATAACTTGTTGCCTTTGTTTACCAATGTCAGATTCATCCCTGGCTGTTGTGTGCTCTTACAAATTTTTAGGGTAGTGTATTTGGGAGACATGCTTCATTCTTCTGGGGTTATTTTATTTTTTGTTCTAAATAGAGTAGATGCACAAACAGTTTGAAAGCTGTTTGTCTCAACACTAACATAAAGGAACTTTCTGCTAGGGTTCAAAGGAGCCAGGGTGCACAGAACAGTTGCTCTGATTCCAGGGTAGCTTTGCAGCAGAAATCTTTGTAGACTACTTCGTTCATTAATAATCTATCAGCATTTAATTGGTACCACTGGAAATTCAGAACTACAGACAACTCTTTCTGCGGGGGGAAGACTGTTTTAGGCAGGTTTACTGATGACTGCTCACAGAACTTTTAGAACGCTGCTTTGTCAACTGAGCGATCATACTCCTCTCTCCTGATGGCATAGAGGTAACTCCAGTTACTTCAATGTGTCTGCAGGCTATGGAGCAAGAAGAGGGACAAAGACACGGATACAGGCACTATAAGGGTGGGTCGACTGTTCAAAGAAGCCACTGAAACCAATGGAAAAGCTCTGATTGACTCCAGGGGGCTTGGAGCTCTTAGTAACTTGTAATGAGAAAAGGGAAGGGGACTTAAACCTTCATAAGATGTTTGGTGTGTCCACCCCAAATAAAAAATTTGCACTAAAAAGCACATCCTATTTGAAGGCCAAATATTTGCTCTTCAGAAGTACCTTTACATGCTAGGGATAAAAATAGTTTTCCTTGGCAGGGACTATTTAGCAGTATCCAGAGAGCAGGGTGCGCCCCAGCAGATACAACACATGCATTCCACCCCTCCCTTCAAGTTGAGCATTGACAACACAGAAGGAAGAGCATATCCCTGGCTCTACACACTTTGAAAAGACTCCAATACTCAGGCCATGGCTGGGCTGGCAGAGGTTTTAAAGAAACCGCACATCAGGAACTAGCTGATAGTCTTTCCTTCCGGTTCAAGCTGGAGAAGAGGAATGATGATTAGTTTGCACATCCCTTCAGGAGCTTAAGAAGAATTAAATTTCCTCTTACATTGGGGCGGGGAGAAGAGGGACTCTAATCTGTCCTCCCAGCTTTGCTGTGCTGTAGCTACACCACTTGTTCATCAAGTTAACCCTCAAACAAGGAAACTTACACCCAAATTCAATGAGGTAAGCACATGCCAAATTTTAGACATGCAAACACCCCTATTAACTTCAATAGACTATTTGTGTGTTAAAAATTAGGCACATGCTTTGTTGAATGGGGGCCTTAACTAATCTTCTTTCTGCTCTGGGGAAGGACTGGCAAGACTAAATGGTACCCCAAGGAAAGAAGATATGGAGGGTTCATTAAATGTTTTGCATATCCTAGTCACCGTATTCTCCCACTCGTGCACAACGTACAAAAGAAGGTAATCCCAGTGCAAAGGAATTAACATTTAGAGGGGAACATCACCCTGGGACAGAAAGGTATGGCATGCCCAGGCTATGTCTTCAAGAGGTCTGCTCTCAGAATCCCTTAAAAAAAGATGGAAAGAGGTTTGGAACTGCCCTGTAATAATTTCTGAATACTGTATGTTGGCCTGGTTACTGGAGGTGTATTGTACAAATATATTGGATTAATTCAATAGAGGACTGTTTGGGAATGGAGGAAGGAAGGAAAAGAATGGTTCGAGATAGCCACTCCTCAGCAAACTCTTGGAAGTTGTAAGCAGACAGTACTAGAATGATTAGCTTTGATGATTTTGCCTGATCTCCTGCTGCTGAGCCTATAGGACTGGTTTTAACCAGAAAGGTCAAAGCCCAGAAACACAGATGAACGATAACAGGGTTTAAAAGAGACCTCTTCCAGGCAGGGGAGATAGTTGTTTGGGAAAACCAGTCCCCACTGAGATTTGGGAATATATGAAGAAGGTAGGCCTGCCTACTTTCCCATCAGCCATTATATAGTCTACATGCATGTAGATGTTTGTTTTTAAATCCTTCTCATTCTAATCCTTTGTTCCTACTGCAAAGCAAACAACACCTTAGTTTAGAAGCTCTATCTGGTCACAGACTCCTGAAGGGAAGAACTTCCAGTACCTAAACTCAGCCAAACCTGAAAGCGAAACAGAACTGTTGATACACAGGGTACTGTAGCCCATGCCCTGGTCTAAGAGTGGGAAAACTATGAATTCCATCCCAGGATAGGTCAAGGCCAGAGGACGACACTTGAGGAAATGCATGCAGATACCAGGAAGGGGACAGAGATGCAGTTAGCCCTGTAACTATGACAATGAAATTTAAAGGAGAGGAGAGGGTGAGAAATGGCTAGGTCCACTGAGAGCTCTTCTTACCTAGAAAACTGTTACACAGAGGGATCACTTTTCCAAATGGGTTGTTGTGAGACTTCCCATACACAAAAAGTTCCCACAGTCTGAAGAACTTATTGCCCATTAAGGGAAACAATAAATTAATAAATAAATCCGTTTCCATGAGAGAGTCAGTCAGTCAAAGAGTTGAAGGCCAGAAAGGACCACCGGATCATCTAGTTTGACCTCCTGTGGCTCACAGGCCACCAAAACCATCCAGCATCCACACACTAAACCCAACACCCAAGAAAGTACACAGTACAGTGCTGCCACCTGGGATCAACTTGCAGTAGCATCCCTGACACACAGAATCCTTACATTGACAGGAGCAGTGTACAGAACCTAGGGTTACCAACTTTCTGATTCCAGAAAACCAAACACCCTAGACCCACCTCTGTCTCACCCCTTCCCTGAGGCCCTGATTCTTCTCTGAGGCCACATTCCCACTCACTCCATCCCCTCTCCTTCCGTCATTTGTTCATTTTCATCAGGGTGGGGCAGGAGGTTGAGGTGCAGGAGGGGGTGAGGGCTCTGGAAGAGGGATCAGGGCTGGGGCAGGGGGGTTGGAGTGCGGGCGGGGGTGTAGGCTCTTGGAGGGAGTTTGGGTGCAGGAGTAGGTTCGGGATGCAGGCTCCAGGCAGCGCTTACCTCAGGTGGCTCCCGGAAGCAGCTGGTATGTCTGGCCCTTAGGTGGAGGTGTGGCCAGGCGGTTCTATATGCTGCCACTGTCCACAGGTGCTGCCTCCACAGCTCCCATTGGCCACAGTTTCCAGCCAATGGGAGCTACTGAGCTGGTGCTCGGGATGGGACCAGTGATGGAGCATCCCTGGCCACCCCTTTGTGTAGGGGCTGCAGGTCACATGCTGGACATTTCTGGGAGCTGCACAAAGCTAGGGCAGGCAGGGAGCCTGCATTAGCCCCGCCGCATCACCAACTGGACTTTTAACAGAGCCATCAGGATTCCTTTTCAACCAGGTGTTCTGGTTGAAAACCGGATTCCTGGCAACCTAACAGAATCATAACACCTCTTCATTAACATATCTATATAGGATGAGATGTTTCAGCAGCACTCAGTGATTGCCTACCTCTGCTCCCATTCAAGGGGAGTTTTCCCACAAACATCAGTGGAAGCAGAGTTAGGTCAATGCTAAGTGCTTTTGAAAACTTTATCCTACAGACTGTATGCCACAGCTACATTCAACTAGAATCAGATATCTCAGGGAAAGATGTACAGGCAGATTTTCAAGCGAGCTCAGCAAGCAGCAGCTCCCATCGTAAAACTTACAACCAGGTTTTTCAAAAGCTATCAGTACCCAATCTACAGAGCTCTTTTGAAAATCAGGCCCTTCCTTCCAAATTCCTGCTGTGCCATAGTGTCCATGCCAGAATGTCCCCTTGGCCCTCTGACTGCTTTCATAATTGAAATTTTCTCCTAAAACATGTTCCTCTCAAGCCCCGTGGCCAGTGTTGCACTGCGTTTTGCCTCTATCCACAAATTATTGGGGTCATCCCCTTTCTCTTGCATTGCCTTGAGGTTTGTAATGGCTAATTAGTTTGGACAACAGCATTAAACCCCTCTGACCACTGATAGACTGAATCACTCAAGCTAATCATAACTATCAAGAATATCAATAAGCGTGGTCAGTATGGTAATACTTATATCAGAAGAAATATAAAAAGAAACCAGGAGACATTATGCAGTGTGATACCCTTTGAGAAATCATAATCAACTTCCAGAAGTTATGATATAGTTTGATGATGAGGATGCATATTTATAAAGTGCATATCAGGAAGCCTGCACTGGTAATGTTCCTCTTCCAGCAGACATCTAGCATCAGGACACACTTTACATGGTTTAGATTGAGAACAAATAATATTTTCCTAGCAGTAGTTATCACCTATTAAAATCTCTTTGATATCACTGCATTACCCCATCTCAACAGTGCTGAATAGGTGTAAGTCTCTGAAAAGAACTGTAACTCCTTAACCACCACAGTAAGAAGTTTAAAGGAAAGCCTTTCAATTAACCCTTAGAATGCTGGCAATTTCCAGCCAGTTAGCCAAATAAATCAGGTCTGCTGGAAAGGGGTGTGTGTGTGTCTATGTGTATAACCTCTAAATGAGCACAAGGCATCTAAACCATTGCCCACCTGTAATCCAAGCTCCCAGGTTTCAATACACAAACCAAATGAATACTGAAAGCTGTGGGGTTCTTACACAGGCTCAGATCCTGACACTATGCCAAGATTCCAGAATGATGGACCCCTTATAAAGCCATAAAATACTGAGACAGGTAAAGGGGGCATGGGGGAGAATGATTTTTCAAATATTTTGGTTTTAAAATATACTCAGTCCCTGGCCTAGCATAAAGTTATGATGCTCTGTCCTCACTTCCAGTCCTACCTCAGTAAAAAGAATGCTTGGTTTTGTCACAAAAGTATTTTCAGTTGCAAAAATATAGCTAGTTCTGCAATAGCTGCCTCCTTCTTCGAGTTTAGGGTGACCAGATAGCAAGTGTGAAAAATTGGGACAGGGAGTGAGAGATAATAGGAGCCTATAGAAGAAAAAGACCCAAAAATCAGGACTGTCCTTATAAAATTGGGACATCTGGTCACCCTATTTGCGGTGAATGGGTGTACCCAGACTACTTAAAAGTAAGCAGAACAATTCATTAACATTAGGAAATCCCGACAGGAACCTGAGGTAAACACAGTAAAGGATCCAAAGCCCAGTGGAAGTCTTTCCATTGACTTCAGCAAGCTTTGGATAAGGCCTGTGGAGACATTCAGAAGGCCAACAACAAAGTTTGTGTCAGAGACAGGATTAGAACTCTTAATTCCCAGCTCCCAATCCTACCTGGAGGCATCTCATCCCCATACAAGAATGTATACCCCAGTAACCATTTCACTAAAGAAGCCAAGTGCTAAAGGGGCCAACGGTGGAGGTTGAATTATAAGCCCTGGAGCTAGGCTTTCTGGTCTAAGGGCACTGTGAGGAAGACTGCAATTTAAACTTTCCTCTTCCATCAGGCAGTTCATACAGCTGGCACCCTAAGACCTTTTATGAGTACTAAATTCCAATACAAATGTTGTTGCAGCAAATTCACTCTGTTAATGTCTATTTATCTAATAATTAGGTGGCCAATAAAATAGGTATTGCACAAATAAAATAAGATGTTCGTCCACCAGGATTGTTGAGGCTTTAAAAAAAAAAAAAAAAAAAACCCACTACCTTCCTACAACATTTTTCTTGGGGGACTTTCTCTAACATCATTTGGGAATCTTTTTTCGAAGGTGTCATTTTAGTTTCTCCTTGTGATGCCTATTTCACATGCCATTCCTTTTCAGGGCCCAGCTAGTAATGTGGTGATAGTGCACAGAATTTATGTGCCATGGGGGGCATGGATGCAGCATTACAGGACATGTATTAAATTTCCAGAGGCAATGAAGGGGTTAATTTAAAGAAAAAAATCAGATAGTAAACAAAAGTCTGTGTTAATTGTCACTGTCATTTTTTCACATGCCTGCTCCTCTCTTCCATAAACAGTTTGCAGAACCTGGCATGACGACAGATCATTTCTAGTGCAGCAGCTGCTGGGTCTGTCATACATGGATAACTGTCCTCTCTAATTCCCCCTTCATCCTCCCTGCACCCTGGATGATGTTTTTCATAGACTATTTTTTGGACTGAGAAGGATCTGCAAGCTTTCATTTATCTACATCTGCGGGCTTACGTAAATCCTTTATTGGGTCTGTACTCAGACTCAGCCTTGCTCAGAAGAGGGCCATTCTCTTGTAATGATATATTTCTCTGCTGCTTAATATATACAGGTACTGAGACCACAAAATTGTGATCCAGATTGGAATTCTCTAAAGTTCCTGGGTTCAGGGAACCAGGGTTTTGGTGTCACCCATCCTAGTGAGAAAAGCCAGGTGCCAAAGTGGGCTCTAGCAAGAAATAAGAACTTTCCATACAATCCAAGAAAAATAAATTCTGACATCAGCTCTTATTTGCAATATACCTGATCTGTTACTGAGCCATAATCCTTGGACAGTGGTACCTTGTCTGATGTAGATTCTTATCTGCTAGAAGCACTGCCACTGTTACCACCATTTATCACCAACATCCCCAAACAGCTCAAAAGGGCATAACTCAAAGACTATTCTAGGACTGTGAACATCTATTGTGGTGAGCCATGCTGCTGCTTTCTGAGTGTCCCTAACACCAGTTTTCTAATTTTACGACTAGTTTTAGTCATCACCTTGACAGGGCCTGATTCATTGTTGTCCTGCACACCACACAGTCTTTTACACCAGTGAATGCCAAGTAGGTGCAAAACACTTCCATTTGGATTTGGTCACATGTAAAGGGAGCAAATTTCAGTTTACATTTTTTAATATGGTGTAAAGTTACTTTACCTGGGCTACTAACACCACCTTAGGTTATTAAAACATAGGGCTTGTCTATACAGGGATTTATTCCAAAAGAGTTCATTCTAATTAACCCCAGTTGTGGATACTCGTTCTGGAATAGAAGTGCCTTATTCCAAACTAGTTTAATCCACTTTTAGAGTTGATCAGTAACAGTTGATATGCTTCTCTAATTTGTTCTCTACTTTATTCTGGGATTAAATTCTGTGTGTTGACAAGCCCTTAAAAATCTTAGCTATTTTCCCATTTTATAACACGTTGGTTTCAGCAAGGAGCATGGGAACTGAACTGGTACTTCCTCTTTTGTTTACAGTCAATATTTGCCCTAGCACAGTGGATCTCAACCTTTCCAGATGACTGAACCCCTTTCAGGTGTTTGATTGTCTTGCATATCCCCAAGTTTCACCTCACTTAAAAACCACTTGCTTACAAAATCAGACAAAAATACAAAAAAGTGTCCCAGCACACAATTATGGAAATATTGTTTAATTTGTCATTACTATATAATTTACCAATAAACCAACTAAAATATAAATATTATACTTACATTTCAGTGTATAATATATAGAGCCTTATGAACAAGTTACTGTCTGTATGAAATTTTTTACTTTGTACTGACTTTGCTAGCGCTTTTTCTGTAGCCTGTTGTAACACTAAACAAATATCTAGATGAGCTGATGTACCCCCTACAACACCTCTATAAACGGGTACCTCTGGTTGAGAACCACTATGGGCCTAGCACAACAGTGCTGAGTCTGGGTTACAACACTGAAGAGAAAGTTTAACTCCCAGATAAACTTGTCACTGAAATGGTATACAGAAAATGAAGAGTTTTCTACACATCTCAGGTTTTATAATGTACTTTTAAAGAGAAAAGGCTACATTTTGCTCCAAAACTGCGAATTGACTCTGACAACTGAGACCAAGTAACATTAATGAGGCTGGCCAGACCAGACAGGAGATGCAAGAACTCAATTTCCCAGCAAAGAATTACTTCTTTTCTATTATTGTTCATTTCAGCACTGAGTGTTTGGTTTTTAATGGGTCCTGTAAATGACGCTAAGTAATTATGATGTTCTCTCTCCTGACCATCTGGGACACCCACCCACATGTTGAGGAATTTTCATCTTGATCCAGCCTCTCTTTTGTTACCCTAACATTCAGCAATTACTGCCACTGTTGTCATCCTCTGCAGCCAGTGCTGCGGCTGCTGAATGGATCTAATTATTCTGTCAACTCTTTAAGAGAGAGAAATGCTCAGAGTCCCTATTGTACTAGGGGACAGGAATGCTAGGGATCAACTATTCATACTGTATAAAAATGTTAACTTCTTACAGATAACTAATTTAAATGATTTATCCAAGTATCTAAGTGTAATTAGGAAACATCTTCATCACCCGAATCTGCTCTGATCCTCCTGGTCATTATAGCAGAATTTCATTTCTTACAATTGGCAGTCTGCCACCAGTGTAAGAACCGTATATAATTTATAGCAAGCTGGAAATGAAAGAGTAGCTGGGCTCCAGTAAAGCTGCTTTCATAAGATGGTGCGAACTGAAAAGGAAAGTCAGAACAGCTTCTCCTTTTCCTCTTCTCTGCAGTGAAGGAGGGACAGTGCTTATTGAAGAAAAGCAGATGGGAGCATCCAGAAGTAAAAAAACAACCAATCATTTCCACAGTTTGCAGTCACCTTTAAGGACATTTGAAACAAGCAGCTACCATTTTGGGGCATTTATACAGGTACTGTTGTCTAGCTTGGGACACCTGAAGTTAAGACCATCTCTGCCTTAATTTGGAGTACACAGAAAATCTCTCTTGCTATTTTATTCCTCAGTGGTCTGTTTCCTTTTCAGATATATCCTTTTTAATCCCTTTCTCTTCTAGCATCAGGAATTATTGTATTAGTTATTGTAAGTGCCCACCTCTTTCTAATGACTACAGTTATGCCTGGACAGGAAGTTGTTCATATACTTCAGAAGTCAACATATGAGACTATTATACAGGATTGGGTGTTCAAGTAAAGACATGCTAATCTCACATACTGCTTTGATAATATGTAGCATTGTTAAAGTGTCTATCATCTGTCAGCCTTTCAGAGTGCTTTATAAGTATTAAATTAGCCTCACAATATACCTATAAGGCCCCTAGAAGAAGTCCAGAATCAGAACGCAAGGGTGGCTTAAAAGCCACAATAGCACCCCCTTCCATTAAAAGCCACAATAGCACCCCCTTCCATTAGGCTGCATGTTCTGTGCTGCAGTTGGAAAGGCACATTACAGAATCTCACTCTGTATCCCCCTCCGCCCCACAGACACACACCCATACCCATGTAGGCAACTCATGAACAGGATAAGGAAGTGATGCATCTGATCATGAATGAGAAGGGTTTGTTTACAGTGTCACAAATGGGAGAGACATATTCACAAGACAATTACTATTAAAATGTGGTTCACATCATGAAAAGTTTGAGAACCCCCTAATCCACTTTGCATGCACTTTGGTATGTTGCTCATAAAATTGTCCAGTCCTTTTAAAAAGGTGCACTCACAGCAGAGTATTCCACAGCAGTGTAAATTTCATACTGTACATCCTTCTGGTTAGTCTTGGGTGCAGCTGGTTTTACCTGAGGTACAAATGGGGCACCTAAAACCTACCATAAGAGAAAAGGTGGATGATGCAATATCTGTTATTGGACCAACTTCTGTTGGTGCGAGAGACAAGCCTTCGAGTCACACAGAGCCCTTCATCAGGTCTGGGAAAGGACTCCCAGCGTCACAGCAAAAATGCCAGGTGAAACAGATTGTTAACTACTTCTGCTAAACAATCTGTGCCACCCAGGGCCGGCTCCAGGGGTTTTGCCACCCCAAGCAGACAAAAAATAAAACAAAAAATAAAACCGCGATCACGATCTGCGGCAATTCGGCCGGAGGTCCTTCGCTCCAAGCGGGAGCGAGGGACATTCCGCCGAATTGCCACCGAATACCTGGACGTGCCAGCCCTCTCTGGAGTGGCCACCCCAAGCACCTGCTTGCTAAGCTGGTGCCTGGAGCCAGCCCTGGTTCCACTCAGCATTTTGCTATGATGTTTTGAGCAGCTTCCCTAGACCAGAAGAGCTCTATGTGGCTCAAACACTTGTCTCCTTTGCCAACAGAAGTTGGTCCAATAAGAGATATTCCCTCACCCACCTTCTCTCTCTAATATCTTGGGACTGACATGGCTACAAACTACACTGCACACAGCACAGGTATGTTTAGACAAGCTGGGTCAGCAGTTAGCCAATGGACTTATTCACCATCAGTGTGATAATAAATTAGCATAAGATTTTTAGACTCAGAGAGGTTTATGACCTCAATCATGGAGGGTGCTCAGTGCGCCCTCAACTGCCACTGAAGTCAATGAGAGTTAGGAACACACTGCTCCTCGCAGGATGGAGCCTTTGTGTGATTAGTTCCATATAGACTCTTAAAACCGAGGCAGAGGCACATGGACCAAACACACTAATCTCTTCATTTTATGTCACAGTATTTGTGTAATCAGTAACTTTACCACAGTGCAGACAACAGGATGCTCCTGAAAGCCTGCCGTGGAGCCAGCTCTCTCAGAGAGCTTTTCCTGTATAAATAAAGCGATCCAATAAAATGTAATACTAAAGCGCATCTCTACTTAGGCAATTAAAAGTCACTTCCTGAACCCATCCTATGAGGAGAAAACCAGTTTCTGGTTTGTCTCAAATTCTCATTTTGATGTTATTATTCTAACTGCAATCATTAGTGATGAGGTCAGAGATATTGTTGTCTCGCTCTGTTGGGTGGGGGGAGGAAGGGAAGGTCACAAATTATTGTTTCAGGGTTTGGGGTTTTTTTAAACTGCTATTTTGCAACACAAATGTGCGAGCTAAAGTGCTTTTCTCATCTAGAAAAGGTGAAAAAACAGAACTGCAGGCTGCTGTCCTTAAAAAGGTAAAGTGTACTGCCCTGTGCAGCTCCCCATGCCCCACTCTGACTATTTACCATCCATGGAGAGAGGGAAGGAAGCAGAGACATCGTGGTTAATTTCTTCTGTAGAAGGGACTGCTCCCTGCTCAGGAGAATATACTCTACTTACAGGACTGCAGGCTAGGCACATGCTGCTTTATTTAACTAACAACAAACAGAGTAGGGGGAAAAAACACCCACTAACTAAAGAGAAAGGAAGGGAATGCTTCCACAATACTCTGAGTAACCCACTTAACCCTTTGAGGCTCACTTTACTACAGACACCAGAATGTCTGAGAGTTTAGACAGAAGTGTAAAAGCCATACCGCATGGCAAAGGAGCTCCCAACAGCCATTTAAGTTTTAACAGCAAACTGGCAATACTAGCGTTACCCCTTATCCACATATTCCTAGGTCATCCTTGCTAGAGATGACACGTCCCTGGGACTCAGAACTATTTCTGAAGAGCAAGTTATCTGCATTTGGAATCAAATTGCCCAGGGGAGGATATTCCCAGACTCCTCTAAAACTGTTTTTATCCCCACTTCTAGTTATGCAAGTTGTTATTCTACCAGTATACTCAGTATAGCTTTCTAGAGTACAATTATACATGGCTCCAACAGAGTGCAGCTTAATATGTTCGTACACCATGGAATTCTGCCTCCTTCTTTGGGCAGCTGACAAGAAAGTTTCCCCAGCTGGCTTGGGTTCAACAAAACCAAATTAAAATTGTAAAAAAAAAAAATCAATTTTTTTAGTTCATTATAGAATTCTTGTTTAACCAAAAGAACACAGACCAGCAAATTTAGCCACATTCTTTTAATACCCTGTAAATTTCAAATCTGCAAACACCATAAGCAGAAGCTCATGACCCTAGACATATCTGGGCTGCCTCCTGTAACTTGCAACTGTTCTTTTCAAAAACTAAATTCTATTATTTTTTCTGTAATAACAAAGGGAAGAAGAGCATATACCTGCTACTGAAACTCAAGGAGCCCAGTTTCACCAGCATAAACACAGAACACCTTCACTGCCTGGCTTTCTCTGATGAGATTAGCCTGCATTCTTTACGGTTCTGTGGCTAACTAGCCTTAGCTTTGCACAATTTCCTCATCACAATGAGGCAATCCCAGATGGGACTCTGAAAACTCTTTCGGGGTATCCAGAAATCCCAGTTCCATTGTCTGTGTTGGTAGGACAAAGGGCAGCAGGATATGGCCTAGGAATTATTTTGATTAAGTCCTATGGCCTGTGCTATACAGACTAGATGATCACAATGGTCCCTTCTGGCCTTAAAATCTATAACCCCTACAGACAAAAGTTCCTTATCGCACTGTTGGCAGTTCTTGGGATATCCTTCTACAGCCAGCATTCTAACCTGGGTGCAGGTGCAGAATGAGGAAGAGATGCATCGTGATTTCATGGAAATTGAGGGCCTTCCGCTCCTCAAAGAAGGTGCACAACAGCTTTCAGGATCAGGCCCTTCATAGCTGTATAAAGAGTTCAAATGGGAATGGTGCATAGGTCCGGGCATTGCTGGACCCCAACATAGGGGTAAATTTTACCAAAAGTTGTCTTTGGAAGGCAAGGAAAAAGCACAAGGATATTTAGTTTAGCCATCAAAATCTATTGTATTAGAGCAGATTACTGAAGAAATGCTTTCTTTAATCATATTACAGCCAGGAAAGATGGTTCATTTTTTGTTGCCTAATATTTGACCATTGAACAGGGCAGAAAAAAAAGATTTCATCAACAGTCACTCAAGGTCTCCAGGAGAAAAAAGCAATATCATAATTATTATTATTATTATTTTTGAGGGCACATTTTTTCTGAAAGAAACTTGCTTTTTGGAACTGTCTGAGAGGAGAGGAAATACTGTGAAAAACAAAAAATCATAATGACCAGTTGGTTCCCAAACCCAGCAAAGTAAGGAAAAGAAGTTTTTAAAATATTTTCAAGATAGATATGCAAAAATAAAATATACCTCAGCAATGTAGCTGACAGTTCTGTTTTTTTAAAAGCCCCAACATTATTTTAATCACTTTAAATTTTCATGCAAATAACTATGCTTACAGAGGGCTGTTTTCAATTAATTCCAAATTAATGATTGGTGAAGCTGTTTATGGTACTGACTTGCAGCATGCCATATGTAGGTTATTAAAATAATAATACTGGTTTCTAACACACTACTTTCTTTGAGAAGGGCTCAAAGCCCATTACAAACTTTAATGAACGAAGCCCTGCAATACTCCTCTGCTATTATCCCCGTATTACACTGATGGGGAAATTTACAACAGGCCCAGCATAGTGATGCAGCAGTGTACAAGGACTTTGCTCAGGCTGCATAGGAAGTCCATACTAAAGCTAAGAACAGAACTGAGATCACCAGACTTTGTGGCCCATGCATTAGCAATAAGGGTTCAATTTTAATCCTTCTCCTCCTAATAGTTAGGGCCCTACCAAATTCATGGCCATGAAAAAAACATCATGGTCTGTGAAATCTGGTCTCCCCCTATGAAATCTGGTCTTTTGTTTGCTTTTACCCTATACTATACAGATTTCATGGGGGGAGTCCAGCATTTCTCAAATTGGGGGTCCTGACCCAAAAGAGATTTGCAGGGTGGTCACAAAGTTATTTTAAGGGGGTTGCAGTGTTGCCATCCTTACTTCTGTGCTGTCTTCAGAGGTGGGTGGCCAGAGAGTGGTGCCTGTTAGACGGGCACCCAGCTCTGAAGACAGTGCCCTGCCAGCAGCAGTGCAGAAGGGTGGCAACACCATATCATGCCATCCTTACTTCTGTGCTGCTGCTGGCGGTGGCACTGCATTCAGAGCTATGCCACCATACTATGCCACCCTTACTTCTGCGCTGCTGCCTGCAGAGCTGGGCAGCCAGAGGATGACAGCTGCTAGCTGAGGCCCCAGCTCTGCAGGCAGCAGTGCAGAAGGGTGGCAACACCATATCATGCCATCCTTACTTCTGTGCTGCTGCTGGCAGTGGCACTGCATTCAGAGCTGGGTGCCCAGCCAGCAACCACCTCTCTCCAGCTGCCCAGCTCTGAAGGCAGCGCCGCCGCCAGCAACAGCGCAGAAGTAAAGGTAGCAGTACCGCCACCCCACCTACAATAACCTTGTAAACCCCCCTCACACACTCCTGTTTGGGTCAGGACCCCTACAGTTACAACACCATGAAAATTCAGATTTAAAGATCTGAAATCATGACATTTATGATTTTTAAAATCCTATGACCGTGAAATTGACCAAAATGGACTTGAAGTTGGTAGGACCCTAGTAATAGTGTAAGACAGGCATGAGTCTCAAGTTACCAAATATTTATTTAAGAAAAGCCCCCTAGTGTGTTCTCTCCTAATGTACTATTCACTCTACCGCCAATAATTAGCCTCCATGTGTTAGACTGTTAGTAGATTGCCTTTCCTCTTCCCTCTCGCCTCGAAATAAGCTAGATACAACTCCATCGATGGCAGTAGAGTTACACTAAGGATGGATTTGGTCCCTTATGTTGATTGTCTGGCTACCTGAAGGCTCTTGAAGAATATGTATGAAATTCTTAGGGTGATTTAAACAGTCTAACCTGTTATTAGTAAACTTTAATAATCATATTCAGCAGGTGCATATGGAAATGGATCCCCTTCTATCAGCTACTACTGCACTGGAAACAATAGCCATTATGAGGCTCTAGCTGCCAGGCTCAGATCCACAAAGGTACATACATACCTAGCCCCCAGATTTCAGGGCCTAAAACCCATTTTTAGGCACCACTATGATCCAAAAATCTCTGCTCAGCCGCTGCCAAACCGTGCGGATGGCTAAATTCACTAGGTGCCTAAGTTTGTGTAATAAAATTTCCTTTGGCACCTATGTTCCTAACTCTGATCGCCATATTTGGGGTCAGGAAGGAATTTTCCTCCAGGGCAGATTGGCTGACGCTCTGGAGGTTTTTCGCCTTCCCCTGCAGCGTGGGGCATGGGTCACTTGCTGGTGGATTCTCTGCTTGAGGTCTTCAAACCACAATTTGATAGACTTCAATAACTTGGACATAGGTTAGGGGTTTTTATAGAAGTGGATGGGTAGGGTTCTGTGGTCTGCTTTGTGCAGGAGGTCAGACTAGATGATCATGTTGGTCCCTTCTGACCTATGAGTCTATGAGTCTATGAGCATGTGCACTGCTGCCTCTCTCTAGGCATCCAGATGCCTATCACCCGCCTAAGCCCCAGAAAGATCCACATTCCTCCACCTATCTGGTGTGCAGGGCCTCAACTGGTAGGTGTGCTCAGAGGCGGTCTAAAGGGGGAGTGAGAGGCCTTCCTTTGTAACCGTTAGCCCAGTGGATATGGCATTTACCTGGAATCGGGGTGAGCCCCTGTTCAGTTCCCTACTTTGCATGATGAGCGGAGGGGATTTGAACAGGAAGCTTCCACCTTCTAGATGAGCATTCTAACCACTGAGATATTCTAATATGGGGCTCCCTCAATCTCACCTCCTGAAGATGTTCCACTTTAATTGAATCATTAGATATTAATGGGTCCAGAGAAAGTGTGAGAAACAACCTAGAGCCCTGTGGTTACAGCACTCACTAAGAGATAGCCGGTCCCTGCTCAATTCTCTTCTTCTCATCACATAGAGGGGGGACTTAACCAGGGGTCTTCCACATCCAAGGGAAGATGGACTCACCTATATAAGGGAGGTCCTCTGGCTCCTTCTTCCCCCTCTCATTGTTTAGTTAGAGTTAGGTGGTCTGTGAGACCACCTACTGGATCAGGCCCAACACATGAGTAACCTCAAGGATACCCATCTTCCTGCCAGTTCATGGATCTCTAGCAAGTATTGGTCCCTCCTTGCAGCCCGGACTTAGGCACCTATTTCCATGAGAAAGGTGGGATGTAGGAAATATCCCTTTCATCAGCATCTTCCATTGGCTATTTAGACTTATAGACTTTAAGATCAGAAGGAAGCATCATAATTACCTCATCTGATCTCCTGCACGTTGTAGACCCCCCTCCCCCCACCCCTGGGCCACATGGAAGGCTGTTCCAGAACTTCGCTCCTCTGACGGTTAGAAACCTTAATATAATTTCAAGCCTAAACTTATTGATGGCCATTTTATATTCATTTATTTTTGTTCCAACACTGGCCCTTAACTTAAATAACTTCCCTTCCTCACTGGTGTTTATCCCTCTGAGGTGTTATACAGAGCAAACATATCTTCTCCGAGCCTTCATTTTGTTATCCTAAACAAGCCAAGCTCCTCAAGTCTCCACTCATAAGGCAGGTTCTCCTTTCTTGTGATCATCCTAGTAGCCCTTCCCTAGTAGCCTATTCCTGTTTGAATTCATCTTTCTTAAACACAGGAGACCAGCACTGCACATACTATTCCAGAAGAGGTCTCACCAGTGCCTTGTACAACAGCAATAGAACTTCCTATCTCTACTTAAAATACCTCACCTGATGTATCGTAGGCTTGCATTAGCTTTTTTCACAGTCACATCACATTGGGCAGCTCATAGTCATCCTGTAATCATCCAATACACACAGGTTTTAATCCTTCTCTGTCGCTGCCAGCTGGTAAGTCCTCATCTTACAGCAAAAACTCTTGTTGTTAGTCCCTAAGTGCATGAGCTTGCACTTTGCACTACTAAATTTCATCCCATTTCTATTACTTCAGTTTTCAATGTCGTCCAAATCTTCTTGTGTGATATTCAGGTCCTCCTCTATATTGGCAATAGCTACCAACTTTGTATCATCCACAAATTGTATTAGCACATTCCCACTTTTTGTGTCAAAGTCATTAATGAAAATGTTAAATAAGATTAGTCCCAAGGCCAATCCTTGAGAAACACCACTAATAACCTCCCTTCAGTATGACAATTCCCCTTTCAGTATGAAATGTTGTTGTCTTCCCTTGAGCCAGTTCCTTGCCCACCTTTCAATTCTTATATTTCCTATCTTCTCCAATTTAACAAATAATTTCCCATGTGGAACTGTATCAGATGCTTTACTGAAATCCAGGTAGGTTAGATCTACTGCATTTCCTTTGTCTAAAAAATCTGTTATCTTTTCAAAGAAAGAGATCAGACTAGTCTGGCTTGATCTACCTTTTGTAAAACCACGATGTCTTTTACCCCAATTACTGTTTACCTGTATGTCTTTAATTAGTCTCTCTTTCAAAATTTGTTCTAAGACCTTGCATACAGCTGAGGTCAAACTAATATGCCTGTACTTTGCCAGATCACCTTTCTCCCGTTTCTTAAATATAGGTGCTATATTAGCAATTCTCCAGTCATAGTGTACAACCCTTGAGTTTACAGATTCATTAAAAATCCTTGCTATTGGGCTTGCAATTTTATGTGGTAATTCCTTTAGTCTTCTTGGCTGGAGATTTCCAGACCCCCAGTCTGGTCTCATTAAGATGTATGAGTCTGCCTTCCACTTTGCATTTGGTAATTTCTACTTCTACATCCTTCTTCCTATTAACTACCTGGCCACTGCCCCCGAACGCCTCATTACCCTTATTAAACATTGAGATAAATAAAGTATTTGTTTAGGGGTTGGCCACACCTAGTTTATCTTTAATCTCCACTGCAACTCCCTGCCTGAAATGCTGGATTTTGTGGATCATATTGGAAGACTTCTAATTCTTCTCATTCATTGTATAGGGACCTAACTCAGGCGCTGTGCATTGCAATGTTATCCCTGTGATTTTCTAGAAGCCTGGACCCCACTGTCTTCAAGATTAAACTCAAGCTTTAATTGCATAAATTATAAGAAGTGTCAGTAGTGAACTTCAGCAGCCTGCCCCTTCAAGCCCTAAGACACCGTGGTTATGCCTCAGTCTCTTCCAACAGCCAAATATGGGACACTTTATGGCTAAAAGTGAGAGACACAAGAAATGTATTAGGGGAAGAAATTTAACTTGATATGGGGTTCATTTTGCAGAACTTTTCTAACCTCCATTTCATAATCCCACATTTCTGGAAGAATTTACAAAAATAAAAGACAACATCAAGCTTGTGTGGGAAGACACTTGGGTGTGAAAGAGAAGGGCCATCCTTCATGCTGAGGGACAGTGGAGAGTTATGACTGTACACAGCCATATTAGAGCAGAGATTATGGCAAAGCAAACAGCAGGGAGAACTAAATTATGCACATAATGATCAGTATGAAATCTTTTCATTTAGTTCCCACTGTGTAATTTATTCATACAGCAGCCATCTCACAGGATAAGAGTGCATAGAGGGGAAAATGTGTTTTATCAGAGTTCAATCACTGTTGTGGAGAAAAAAGTCATCTTGAGCCTTAAAGCAGGCATGCTGAATTGTAAACACTGGTACAGATCCAACAGGTTTATGAGCTTGCTCACTTCCATTGCTCAGAGATAATTACTATTAATGATGCTTACAAAGGTTCACTTTAAAAAGCCAGAGGAGCTGAAATGTCCAGGAGAACCCTGGCTTCCTGTATGTGGCATTTGAGAAAGGCAAATCAATATCTATCATTAGGAAAGAGAAGTCGAGCTAGGGCTTCTTATTCATTCTACATTCATTCTATTCATTCACTTTCCTGCAACTCCAAGCCTTATCCATGGTGTCACCAGGGCCGGTGCAAGGATATTTTGCGCCCTAGGCGAAACTTCCATCTTGCATCCCCCCACCCCAAAATCACATATATTATACACAATACAGGGTCACAGAGTAACGTGTTATAATTTAGAATTTATGTTTCCATGCTTTAAGTTTAGCAAATTTAGAAAGAAGTTCCTCCAAGTCAATGCTGTGAGCAATGTCATGTTCTATTGACAAGGTAGATAGCCCAACAAGTCTTTGTTGCAACATTGATGTTCGCATATATGTTTTTATCAACTTGAGCTTCGAGAAGCTTCGCTCACCACTGGCCACAGAAACTGGGAGAGTCAAGAGGATGCGAAGAGCAATAACTGTGTTAGGGACACTATCTGTCAGCTTATTTTCGCATATGAAGTTCAATACATCTTGCGGTGATGAACTCCTTTGGACTCGTCTTGCAATAGCTTGCAATTCACTGCACAAGTCAAAGGCATCAGTATCTTTGGATTCACTATGTTGCAAAGCTTTCTCCAGATTCAAGCAATGTTCCATAATTTGCTTTGGTGTTTTATTTTGCAAACTGTAAACATCATATATGAAGCCAAATACTGAACTAATTTGCTGCATCAATGTGAATCTTTCTTCAACCGAATGTATTGCTGTGTCAATGACTGCAAAGTCCTCCGGAGCATTTGCCATGTGGGTAGCGTATTGCCTAGCCTATCCATAGTCCTGCAGTCTCCGCAGCCCCTTGGAAATTCTGGTTGGATCCCATTGGCCTGATGGGGCAAAACATTGGTCGCAGGTGGTTCTGGGTAATGCTCGTCACTCATTGCCTCCTCCGGGAAAACAACGGCAGACAAGCATTTCATGCCTTTTCCCTGGATGCCCTGGCCAGATGCCAAAGCACAGCAACCATGGAGCCCGTTCAACCTTTTTTTATGTCACCGTATGTGTACTGGATGCCGCTGACAGAGGGCATACTGCAAGCGCTACACAGCAGCAATTCATTTGCTTTTGCATGATAGCAGAGTACGGTATTGTCATTCTGTACCATCTGCTGCCATTGCTAAATGGCAATGAAGATGACGCAGGGCTGCTGCAACCATTTAGGCGAACTAGGCGGGTTGCCTAGTGGCACCAAGATTGGGTGGCAGCCAAAGCGGTGCCCCCACAGAATTTTTTAAATGGTTGAGCACGCTGGCTGCTGGAGGAGGTATCTGAGCTGCCGGTGCAGCAGCTGCCTGCAACCAGGGCAGCTCAGGGCGCCCCCGGGTCAAGGGCACCACTGCGGCAAGCCCCGGCAGCCCAAAGGCCTCCCCCTGGGTCAGCGTGCCGCGACCACAGCCAGAGGTTCGGGCTGCCGGTATGGTGCGCTGACCCAGGGGAATTCCTGAGCTGCAGGCAGCAGACTCAGAATATCTCTCCCTCCCAGAGCAGGGGCTCCAGCGTCTGCAATTTTTCTTGTTGCCCTTGGGGGGCGCCAGTGGCAAGGACGACGCTGCGCAGCTCTGCTTAGGGCATGTGGCAGGAGCCCTGCGACGGGGCTGCGACACCAGGGCTTCACTTCTGGAGGAAAGCGCAACTGCACCCTGGCTCAGCCTCCACGTCAGCTCCAGTGAGGGGCACGGAGAAGAAAAGAGCTCAGTGTTGTCTGGTGAAGCGGAGGCAAGAAAGAGGACCCCAGTGCTCATGCGTTGGGCAAGGTAAGCAAGTGCCTCCCCACAGGTTCAGCCTCAGGTGCCTGTTGCTCTGCCCCCTTGGTCTTTGGCTGGTTTCCTGCTCCTGCACCACATGTGCCTGGACGGCTGGAGAGAACAGCAGCCTGCAGAGCTGAGCTGCCCCAGTGCCCCCAGGCCACCCTGACCCCATCCCCCCCACACAGCCCTGACCCCCAGCTCCGAGCCCAGTCCCTCTGAGCTGGAAACCCCTCGACCCCATCCCCCTCACAGCCCTGACCTCCAGCTCCGAGCTCAGTCCCTCTGAGCTGGAAACCCCCTGACCCCATCCCCCCAATGCCCTGACCCCCAGCTCCGAGCCCAGTCCCTCTGACTGGAAACCTCGTGACCCCATCCTCCCCACAGCCCTGACCGCCACTCTGAGCCCAGCCCCTGTGAGCTGGACACCCCCCTGACCCTATCTCCCACATCCCTGAGCCCAGCTCCTGTGAGCTGGCCCTCTGAACCCAGACACAGCTCCCCACCCAGCCCTGGGCAACAGCAGCATCACCCCTGGCAACGACAGCCCATTGGTAGCAACCATCACAATCACCCAGCAACTGCCCATTATGTAATTGCAAATGTAACATACCATTAACAGCTTTTAATTTTTTAAATAATGTATTTAGTTTTATTTCAAATTATTACAAATTAATTTTTGATGTATTCACTAGTTATTTTTCACATTTCCTAATACATGTTACTATAGTATTGCAAATGTTTTATGGAATGGGGCCCCGATTTGCTTTGCCTGAGGCCCTCTGAGTCCTCTGGGTGGCCCTGTCTGAGTTTTAAGCCCTGCTGCTGTGTTTTACCTGCCAACAGGCAGGCCTAAGCCTGTGAGTGACCCCCATAGCAGCTGCCTGAAGAAGTGCTTGGGGGAATCATGCAGAAGCAGTGTGATATTTGTTTGAGTTCTCTCCTCATGGAGGCTGTGCTCCACTTGCTGCAGGACAGCAGTCTCCAGCAGACTCTAGGCCCAGCACCTTGCCTCAGTTTGTTAGATTTGTAGTGCACCCATCACTGGGCTCAGTCTGGCACCGCTACCCCTCACCAGTGCCAAGAAGCAGTCAAAAAAGTTGGATGAACTGGTTAGGTTAGTTGTCATGCTGTTGCTTGGCCAGTGGTAAGACCACTGAATGAATAGTATTCCTCTATGATGTTCTGTCCTGAGCAGAATGGCATGGTATGAGGTAGTGACTGTGAGGGACAGGTGTCTGTTTATGTATCCAGCAATCATGTCTTAGGTCTTCTTGGGGGGGAGCTTTTCCATCCTGCTTTCATTGGTGACATCTATGATGCTCTGGTAGACATCTATGAAAGACATACTCTGACAGGATCATCTTGCCAGTACATCACAAGTTGATTCAAAGGCTCTTACAAAAGCCATTTCTAGTTTCAAGTTTCTTGTTTCTCTTGTTTTGTGTATGACATATTGTTTGAGATCAACATAACTAGCAAACAAACTTCAGGCAAAAGAATTGATATATGTGATGCCATTAATCAACTTGGAGAAACCAAGAAGTTTCTTGTGGGCCGCAGAAGTGACGCAGCCTTTGAGAAAACATTGATAGATGGCAGGTGAACTCGCGGAGGAGTTGGATGTACCGGCACTTTTGAACCAGATCCAATCCGTGATTAGAAAGAAGAGAAAGTAGTTCACATATGAAGCAGATGACGAACCTATTTATGATGCCGAAAGAAAAATAGGAAATAGCTACCCACAGTGCAATGCTCCGGAAAAATCGACGCTAGCCTCAGACTATGGACGCACACCACCGAATTAATGTGCTTAGTGTGGCCGCGTGCACTTGACTTTATACAATCTGTTTTACAAAAATGGTTTATGTAAAATCGGAATAATATCTTAGTGTAGACGTACCCTAAATCAGGACAGTGTTGTGTTTTCTACACACTTTGCACTCGTGTATGTAATGACACAAGATAGAAGGCACTGAAGACCCAATCTCTTCTATAAAAGCTGGTAACAGGCTAGACTCCTCCTCATATGTCCATGGAGGAGAGGCAAGCAAAGAGCCCTCCTCATAGCCCCTTCATGTTCCTTCTGGGGAGAGGGAAATAAATAAAACTCCATGGTGAAGTAGCATAGGGTTGAGGGGAAGAAACAGCAAATGGAGTTGAGTGGGGAAGGAAAAGAAAACAGCTGAATTTGGGGATGGAGCTATGAGGAGACACTAATGAATTGACAGATTTGGGAGAAATGGTAAAAGAACTTTTGTTTGGAGCGAATGCACTAATCATGATGCCTCTGTCCCTAATGGTCTCTACCTGAAAGAAGTGACAGAAGAATCCTCCTGAAGGGAGGAGGGAGACAAAATATGCCCCTTCAAGATCACTATGGCAGAGGAACAGTGCACATAACCGTAGACTGTTATAGTGAGAATGTTATGGTGGCCCCTTTTGGCCTGTGTGAGTACTGGGGGAGTTGGGGACACAACACTCAACCGTTCCTCCCGTCAGAGGACTAGACTTGTTTTAGTCCCAGTGTTCCATACAAATTTGGCATCCCCTCATTTTTATTCACAACCATTATTTACATCAGAAATACAGAATAATTCAACTGAGATTATGGACAGCTAGTTAAGAAGTTCAATATTAATACTATTTAAGAAATGGACACCACAGCATTTTAAGTTTCCTGCATGAACACTTTACTTTGTGTCCCTCGTTTGGGACACGCTGCCTCCCACACATGGGCCTTGGCAGGTTTAGAAGCATGGGGAAGGATTCTCAAAAGGGCTCAGCAATGGCACAACTCTGCTCCCATTGAAGTCAATTATCAAACTCCCTCACAGTTAAGTCAATTCTGAGCACTTTCAAAAAACCCACCATTGGTGTATTTGGCACTGAAGAGTAACCAGAAGGAGCTGTAGGATCAGTGGATTTGAGGAAGCATGAGGAAGTGTATAGACAGCAGGAACTGAGTGAGGTCAGGGAGGGGACAGAGGATCAGTTAGAAAATCTTTTCATCTGAGTTAGAAGAATCATCATTTTTCTTATTCATTATCATTATTATTAGCAGTAGTAGCAATATTCTTACAAATTTAAAGCCAAACACCTTGGGAACCAATTTCACACACATTTCAAGCCAAGCTGTACTGAAAAGAAAATTCACACATTTCCCTGAAACAAGGTAAAAGAAACATTTTTATTTTTATTTGAAAAGTCTTGGACATCCATTACATTTAATTGAGCTTGGTCATTTACAGACATTTCAATGGGGCTCCTCACTTTAGTAACTTAGCATCCCACACACATTAATGAAATCATCTTTCCTAAGACCACTAAGAGGCAGTATTAATAATTGCCTTTTAAAGAAAGAGAAACTGAAGCAGACACACATGCTTAGACTGTTATTTTCAAAAGCTCCCGTTAATTTTGAGTGCCTTCCTTGACACCCGTTGGGCCTGATTTTGAGAGCCACTGAGCAGCCCCAGATTCTGTTGTCTTTAGCATCTCTGAAAATCGGGCCCTTGTTGGGCATCCAAAATTAGTGGGTACATTAGAAAAACATTGTCAAAGTGACACAGGAAGTTTGTGGTAGGGCTGGGTATAGGACAGATTCCTAACCCTATGTTTTAACCACAACTTCCTGTCTTTTCATTACAGCACAGCATGCTACTTCTGCTATCTCAATAAATTATCGAAACAACCTTGTAATTTACTTCACTCTTTCTTTGGCATTTTATACATCCTGTATGTCAATGAAATGTCGTCTTCCCAGCTCCTACCCTTAGGAAATTCGTCTCTAACAAAGTCGGAATCTGAAAAATGTCAACAATAATGGAAACTCAGAAAGGGGAAAGTTGTCCACAACTACTGCTGGGGCTGCATTCTTGCCACCAGAGTGTGTTCCTCTCCTTCCTCAATCAAAGTTGGATTGCATAAATACAGCTATGGTTCATATGATGTCCTTATGCTACCTGTGTCCGGAAAATACTTAGCAGAGTTAAATAATACAGTTATAAATGTGTACTGTCACTGCTGCTGTTGATGTCTGAGGTCATGCCACTGAAGTACTTGCCATCAAATGGACACCTGCTGAAAAAAAGCATAGTGCTAACCCAGACGTATTCACCATACGACTGCATGCTCCCAAGTAACACCTCCACAGCCACAAAGCTAAAGGACTAAGATTTCCTGATGGGACGAGCCAAAGAATTCATGCCTGTTGCAACTGGAGTTACTGATCTCAGACCTGCTGTCAGTTACATGGGTACAATTCCCCTTGAAGTCAACTAGAACACTGCGAGCTGCAGTCTTAAGTTATAATATGTAGAGGAATGTTCTGGTGGAGGGAGTACATAATGTATGTTGATGAACTTCCCAGATGCTACTGAACTCGGGGAAGTTGCAAATACTACAAAGGAACATAGAGGCAGTGATCCTCAGGTCTGGCCAATCTGCATGCAACGGTTGGGGAGCTGTGCGTCACCTTTGTGGTTTCCTGATCTACGTGGATGTTGGGTACCAAATCAGTCTCCAGCTGCTGGGAGGTATGGCCCCTAAGGGTACATGTACACTGAAAAAATCCCCATAGCAGCAAGTCTCAGAGAGTTGGTCAATGGACTCAGGCTCATGGGGCTCGTGCTACGAGGTTAAACATAGCAGTGTAGACATTCCTGCCCCGGCTGGAGCTCAGATTCTGAAACTCGGCGAGGGGAGTGTGCCTCAGAGTCTGAGCTTCAGCCCAAGCAGGAACTTCTGCACTGCTGGTTTTGTTGACCCAGGTTCTGAGACTCACTGCCATAGGATTTGGGGTCTTTTGGGCAGTGTAGACATACCCTAAGAGACAGCTACTCTGGCTGGTTATGTCTGGAGCAAAGCAGTATTCCAGGCAATACTCTGACACATCCACCCTATCTTAGGGAAAATAGAAAGTGGTGGGGCAGAGTCAGCTCTGCCAATGTATGCGGTATTGCCAACCCCCAACATTCAAAAAGCATGAGTCGGGCCTTGAAAAAATCATGAGATTTTACAAAAATAGCACAAACGGAGTTCTTCTGGTTTGTGAGCCTTTAGGGTGCACTTACATCATGTTTTCAAGCTGGAAACTTACTTTTTTTTATTTAACAAAAGCTGAGATTCTCATGTAACCATCTGACTCCAGTAGCTGGGACTTGAAGAAAAACACACAATATCACAAGACTCAGGATAAAAAATCATGTGAGCCGGCAGCACTGTATAGGCTGGAGATCGGCAACCTTTGGCATGCGGCTCACCAGGTTAAGCACCCTGGTGGGCCAGGCCAGTTTGTTTACCTGACACATATGTAGGTTTGGCCGATCATGGCTCCCACTGGCAGCAGTTCACCATCCTAGGCCAATGGAGCTGCGGGAAGCGGCAGCCAGCACATCCCTCGGCCCGCGCCACTTTCTGCAGTCCCCATTGGCCTGGGATGGTGAACTGCGGCCAGTGGGAGCTGCAATCATCCAAACCTGCATATGTGGTAGGTAAACAAACTGTCCCAGCCCACCAGATGCTTACCCTTGCGGGCCATGTGCCAAAGGTTGCCAATCCCTGGGGCAGACCAATTGGTGATTTTTATGCTACAGGAGTCCCCAGTTGCTCTCCTATGACAACTTACAGCCCTTTTGTCCCACCAGCCCAGTGTGAAGAGGTTATATTGGGGTAGAGGGCTTGGCCTAGAGAGATCACAAACAAGGGCAGGCTTTAGAAAAATGAGACTCAGCTTGATGCATACAACCAATAATAATCCAAAATACTGTACAAAATATTCAAAAAGAAGGAGAAACCTGGAAAGTGGTGACACTGAAAGAGATCCACAGGCAGCATTGGACAACAAATTAGATATGAGTTGGAAATGTCAGCCAAAAATGCAATGTTGTTTTGGGGGGCATGCAGTCAGAGAGATGAGGCAGTAGTTCCTGAGCCAATGATCGGTCTTTCCACTAATTTCAGTTGGACTTAGATTTGGTCCTGTTTCATTCTGGTGTGACCACCACACGAATCATGTGTTTGTCCATGGGCATCTCAATACCAGAAAGATATCTGACAAATTGGAAGGAGTTCGTTTAAGAGAAACAGAATGATCAAGAGTATATAGGGAAAGTCAAATGAGCCAAGTTTAACAGGTTTAACTATAGTTTAGCTAAGAAAGAACAATATTTTGCCCTGTTCTAGTAAGTAGAATGATTCCAGGAAGCACAGCCAAAAGTAAAGAAAGGGAAAATTTTGATTGTATAAAAGGAAGAGCCTGCTGTCACAGAGAGGTATTACGTTGTGGAATAGTCTCCCAAGAAAGCCAGTAAAAGTCCCATTGCATAGGGTATTTTCAATGAGTCTGGACATAGCACTAGAAACGTGCTGAAGAGAAAACTCCTGCTTTGTCAGGGAAACAGATTAGATGACCAAATAGGTCTTTCTTTCTTTTTTTAAATCCCTGGTGATGTAATTCTGCAATTCTATGATAAAGGAAGAGATTCATATACAGTAGAACCTCAGAGTTACAAACATGTCTAGAACAGAGGTTGTTCGTAATTCTGAAATGTTTATAACTCTGAACAAAACATTATGATTGTTCTTTGAAAAGTTTACAGCTGAACATTGACTTAATACAGCTTGGAAACTTTACTATGCAGAAGAAAATGCTGCTTTTAACCATCTTAATTTAACTGAAACAAGCACAGAAACAGTTTCCTTACCTTGTCAAATCTTTTTTTTTTAAAAAACTTTCCCTTTATTTTTTTAATAGTTTACATTTAACATGGTACTGTGCTGTATCTGGTTGTTAGTTTGATTGATTGATTTTTGTCTCTGCTGTTGCCTGATTGTGTACTTCCGGTTCCAAATGAGGTGTGTGGTTGACCAATCAGTTCATTCCTCTGGTGTTCATAATTCTGAGTTTCTACTATAGATGTTCATGGTTAATGTAGGAAAGTGCAAGTACTGGCCCAGTGGGAGCATGGCCAAGCCTTTCAAAAGTGGCTAGTGGTTTTGGGTGCCCAACTTGAGGCATCTCGCAGGGGCTTGATTTTTCAGAGGTTGGACACTCAGGACTTTTCTGAAAAAACTCAGGCCCTTTTAAGGTGACTCACGTCAGGCATCCAAAATCAATAGTCAATTTGAAATCTTGGCCTGTAAGAGACCTTGTTAGGAAAAAAAAACTTGCTTCTTTACGAATAGCTGCTGACTGGTCTGTTGCAGAGCAATGGGGAAGATAACCCAAAAGCCAATACTAGAGAGCCAAGCCACGTTCTAAATTCCTTCAAAGAAGTTCAGCTTCAGATATTTTCATGTGCTGCAGTACTCTCAGTGCAGAGCACTAACAGACATCAGTAGGACAGCAGACAGACTAGTATTAACAAGCATTTATCCAATATTAGCTATTTGGTTTCTGACTGTAGGTCTTCAGTCAAGAGAAGGACAGTGTAAATAGCTCCAGTTAGGGCATGATTGCCACACAAATAGGACTAGAGAAAAGAAGGCATTTGTGGTGGATTTGGAGCTGCTAGATAATACTCTAATACAGAACAAAACCAATCATCCGTTCTATGTCCCTTCTCCCGAGGCCCTGCCCCACTCACTCCATCCCCCCTCCTTCCATCACTCGCTCTCCCCCACCCTTGCTCATTTGCTCATTTTCAACGGGCTGGGGAGGGTCCATTTTTGACCAGGTGTTCCTGTCAAAAAACCAGACACCTGGCAACCCTACAATATGTAATAATTTTATGAACACTGTATGTGATCAGGTCAGGGAGATGAAGTTATTGTAGGGTCAGTTATAAGACTTCCCTGTATCACTACATTGATCTAGCTTAATATGAGGCTATGGGAAGAACAAACAGGAAAGTACCACAATAGCTGTAATGAGCAGCATCACAGCAAACACTGGTGGGAGTAGGGGAGCAATTACAGGACAATGGCTTTCTTCCAGGCTCTGGCCTAAAATCACACCGCTGTTTTGCCAGGCTGGGAACTTTGAGATCAAACACAGCTAAGATGCTCTTTGTAGTGGAAGGGGCAGCCTGGAGGGACAGGCTGACACAGAAAGAAGCTCTGTGGAGGGAGTTTGAAGAAGTTAGGATCCAGGGAATGGTAAATGGTTTGATTCTAAATAAAGAATATTTGCTTTAGAAACATTGTTTGGTCACTGGCTACCACTGGCACTGCTCTCAAAGGGAACAGAACTGCAGGGTCTAAGCTTCAGTAGAACTGGCTGAGCTAACCACAGTTAGTACCAGGGGACTGCAGCCCAAAGCTCAGTCAGAAGTGGTCAAATCATGTGATTGCACCTGAAAAGAGAAGTGATGACTCAAGGCCCAAGGGAAATGCACATGAGGAGACAAGCAAGTTAGATATGGGTTGGAAATGTCAGAGGTGCAGTTAGCCCTGTAACTGTGACATATTTGGTGGGACAGTGTCAGTGGTGAGACTCCAACAAGTGCCAACAGCAGGGAAAGTAAGTACTGTAGATGGAAGAGCAAGAGTAAAACAGTCCAGTGTTCTTTTCTAGGGAGAAGATAGATAAAAGATAGGCAGGAAAGATGAGTTATGAGCAACTCAAGAGAAGGCAACTGGTGCAGTTATGCAGACACAGCTAACCTCTCAAAAGCTGACAAAGGCACAGCTGGTCAACCTGCTGTACTCTGAGGACCAGAAAAGAAATGATATTTCAGGATGGGGAGGGCACTCGAGAGAAGCATCCAGATCGCCGATGGGGTACCAGAGTCAAAGCTGCTGAAGGCCAGAATGGAACAGCAGAATTGGGAGATCTTGCGGTTGAGTGCCTCGAGGGAAACAGGGAAGAGGTTGATAGAGGCAGCAACTGGCGTCTGTCCAGACCGAGTTCACCTTATCAGTAGCAGCTGGCATTGAAGAGAGCAGCTAGTGGAGGAAAACTGCAGTTTGAGAAAAGCTGCAACATGAACTTGAAGAGGAGAAAATACACCAGCAGCACCTGGACCTTGTAGGTAAAGGCAGACCCCACAAATCGGGATCCTCAGGAGGCATAGATTCTAAATTGCTACCTTGCTGTAGGGAGGGCAATGACACAGATGTGCTTTCTATATGCTTTTGAAGTGAGCTGTGAATAAATTAGGTGGCCACCAAGGGCTCTGGGAGCTGGCAATGAGACATGGAGGGTGAACTTTCTGGCAGCCTAGCCAAAGGGGGCTGGGAGGCTGCCCCACTGGAGCAGCAGACTAATCAATTGGCTGCCAACAGACACAATGCACACAATGTGCATGCAACTGAATTTTCACCTCTGATGTCATGAGGCTCACACCAGTGACACTTGCAATACTACAGCAATGAGGACCACTCTGTATCTAGATAAAACAATAACACCTTTTTGTCCCAACCAGCTATACAATGACTGGGAATGCGTAATATTGCTTTGTGAAACATGTAACTTCCACTTTCTGTGTATGCACATACCAGCTGTGGGACAAAAATATAACCTTCAGTACCCATTTACAGTGCACACTGTCTGTTGTAATCAATAGACTTCTGTTAAACATTAGCAAAGAGAGGTCAAGGGGTGTGAATAACGGACAGAAAAAAAAATCCTTATTTTCCATGAGCTGTTAAAAAATCTCCTCTTTGACGCCAGCATCTACAGGAGTCCTATGAAGCCCATGGGTCTATTTGTCATTTATGTTTTTCTGCATATCAATGACACGTTGACTTTCCAAATGTCTTTAGTCAAGCTGGGAGAAATATTAGTCACCAAACAGATTTCTGAACATAATGGTAAGCTCAGAAGGAAACCGCCTCCTTTTGCCAGAACAAAATGTTGGTGGAGAAGTGTTGAAAATTGACCAATATTCCTGACCCTCACACTGGCACCGCAACCCTAATCCTAGCCTCATGTGAAGGGGGATGTCCCAGGTGGAAGGGCTGGAAAGTGAACCTGCCCCACATGCACCCACCATGGCAGGTCCTATCCCGTGGGACTAGGCCCAGCTTCCTGGTCCAGGCATAGCAACTTGGTGCACGGGGTGGCAGCGTCACTCTGGTTTGACCCAGCTGCTCCTCCACCATGATGGAAGGGCAGCCAGGACAAACCTGAGTGGCACTGCAACTCGTGCGCCAGGTCACAATGCCGCTCACTCAGATTGGTCCAAGGCTCCCCCCGTCATAACAAAGGGGAGGTGAGGGCAAACTTGAGATGAGGGGGAAGGGGCTGTGCAAGTGTACACAGTGCACGTTGGTTAATCCAGGCCTGATTTCTGTGGGTGCAGTTGCATCCTTGGAAACTGGCTAACACCGCTGCTGTTTCTCTCTCAGCCTCTCTATTTTGAGCTTGCACTGCCTGCTTCAGAAAGGAGAGACCAATTATTTACAAGAGGAAATATTCTCCATTCAGTGAGCACTTCGAATTCCCGATTAATATGAAAGGAGAGAATAGACTCTGAAGGAACACAGTGCAATATATCAATTCTTATTAACTGTCAACACCAACCTGGAAAAATACTTAAGCAAATTGGCAGTTTATATCTCCAGCTAACTTGACATATCAGAGTTATGAAGTGTACACTCAGAAGGAAGAACTCTGCCAGTCGATGAGGTTGTTGGTGAGTCAAATAAATAAAAAACCATTAAAGCAACTGGCAATTTTTCTAAAATCCTAATTAAAAGCCCTCTGAACCATAAGTAAATGGGGGGAGAGGAGCTATAGAGGTGCAGGGTCAGATCCTCAGCTAGTGTAAATGGACTTAGCTCCATAATAGAGCTGTGACCATTTATACCAGCTAAAGGTTGGTTCCACAGGCTTTTTCCTGTTTATTTCCCCTTGTGCTAGTTCTCTGACAACATTGTGTTGTCACTGTACAGATTTAAATGAAGAAGAGGCTACATGATTTTACTGACAGGTCATAAGCTGTTATTTGTTGTGTGAATGGTAATAGACTCTGATCCAAATAAAAGAAATCCCAGGAGATAGGGAGAGCAGACCCAGACCCCCTTTACACCAATGTAAATCAGGAGTAACACCACTGAAGTGAATGCAGTTACACTGACATAAAGCTGCTATAAATGAGAGGAGAATCACAACTAAGGGTATGTCACTTTTGTCCTCCTTGTCCTCGTCCATCCCTCCACGAACACAAGTCAACATCACACCATTCTATTTTGTTGTGACCATGTTCTTTCCATTTCTCGCCAAAGAGTTTTGTCATGGGGTTGGCCCAGCGCATTTTCGGTCTGCCAAGCGGTCATTTGTAGTCTCTAGGGATCCAGTCACTGATGCGGGTTGTCCACTTATTTTCTTGCCTGCGGACTACATGACTTGTCCAACTTTGCTTTCTGTCATATGTCACCTGCACTACACTGGTCACCTCTGTACGCCTTCTGATCTCCTCATTCAGTATCTGATCACGGAGCAATATGTCTGAAGGTATCTCACACTGCAATTAAAATCCCATGACTGACCCATGCTAGCTGACTGAGGCTAATGGGGCTCAAGCTGTGGGGCTGTTTAATTGCAGTGTAGACATCCAGGCTGGGGCTGGAGCCCAGGATCTAGGACCTTGCAAGGTGAGAGCATCCCAGAGCTTAGGCTGCAGCCCGAGCCAGAACTTCTACACTGCAAATAAACAGCCCTGCAACCTGAGCCCCGTGAATGCAAGTCAGCTGGCACAGGCCAGCTGCGGGTGTCTAACTGCAGTGTAAATATACCGTAAGAGTCAACTGCTTTTTATGCGCAGAGTTGAATAGACGTGGACAAGTCAATTTGGCTTATTTAATACAATCAGTTCTAAATTTGACAAATTCACATGACTAAGAAGAACATGTCCTGAGGAGGCAGTCCCTTACTCAGTACAAGGAAGTACACTGTGATACCATCATCAACGTGGGTGGTAGAACAAAATTCCAAGATTACTAAAGGAATGTGACAGCATATTGATCACTCTCTGACAGGGAGGGCATAAGATCTATTTGTCAAATTAGCTCAGAAGAGCCATAAAGCGGAGAGACCTGCTGTCTTACAACGTGTATTACTTCTTCTGAACAGTCAATTCATCCCCTGAGCAAATGGTTAGAGTTGTTTAGCTCATCTCAGAAGTTCAACATTTAGGAATATCGAGAAGGACTTTTTAAGTTACCATGTAACAGGCTTGAAAAAATAATATGTGGAACTGTTTAGACGTTTACTTTGAAACACATCAGTGAATGTCCCATATTACTATAAAGCACATTTCACTTGTCTGCAGCAAAGATATTTATGCACCCAAAGATCTCAAAGCATCCCATTGAGGCATTCAAATATTTGTATTAAACAATTGGAACAACTGACACAGAAAGAGTGAAAGGCCAAGATTTTCAGGAGCTGTCTCTAATTTTGGATGCCTCAGTCCTGGGTGCCCAACATGACACACCCAAGTTCATATTTTCAGTGACTTTGCTCACCAGAAATTCCACTTAAAGTCAATGGGAAATCAGAGGCCAGGCGCCCAATTCTCCTCAACCCCAGTGTAAATCAGGAGCAACTGCATAGCAGTCAAGGGATCTGCACTGTTCTAAGTGAGAGTAGGAACAAGCTGAGGGCACAAAAAGGGAAACAACCCAAAATCAGAGACAATTTTGGAAGCTGCGGGCTTACATGACTCACCTGCTTGCCCAAAATTACACAGCATCACTGTTTCACAGTCAGGAATAGAACCCAAATCTAGCGACACCAATCCTGGTGTGTTAGCCACTGGACTCCTCTTAGAATGCCATCAACAAATAGGAGGGGGATCAAAAGACAAATAGCAAACAGTAGAACAGTACATTGCTAGTTGTATAAAGTGGTGGCCTTATCGTACAGAATAAGTATGCAGAAATATAGAAGAGCTATACCACAGAAAAGTAAGGGGAGAACTGGCAAATGGAGAAGTGATAAAGAATTAAGTTAGCTGAGAATTCAGTGATTCCCAGGTGTAGGTGAAGTTATGTAGAGTTGGTAGCAGCTAAAACTGCTTTATACACAGAGGGATGTCCTGGTTGCTCTGGAAGGTAAGAAGTAGTATTCCCAAATTTAAATGCATAAAAGAGAATAAAATTCTGACCTGTCACAGGAGGTTTTGTTTATGGCTTTCACGGGAGATCTGTGAGTTGTAAAATGTGCATTCTAGTTGTTTTTATTTCATATATAACAAATATAAATGCTTTCTTGCACAAATCAATGACTCTTTATAAGGTTTGTTTGCTGTCTAAAAATGATTTGCAAAGTCAGTGAAGAATGCTGATGGGGGAGTTCTGGCAAGAGTTTACAGCATGAAGACAATAGTGTGTAATAGAAGTTGGAAAATATTTAGAAAACTTGGGGGAAAAAACAGCTTGTGTAAAATTGTTGCAGTTTCAGATGATCTGGGGTGGGCTTTCACCTTTCACATTTATGGAATTGGGAGTACTGGCTAGAGGGTGGGGAGGAAATTATGCCATTGTATGTTTGTGTGTATGCATAATAAATAGTTGTTTTGTCTAATGTGGATATTTATTAAGTCATGCACTAACAGCCTGAGAGCTTTTTTGCCACATCAGTGGCACTACACAGCAAAGCAGACATAGGAACAGCAAGAACCAGAGCTGGTCGGGACATTTTTGACTAAATGAAATTTTGGCAAAATAGGCTGTTTCACAGAGACATATGTGTTTCAACGAGAAAGAGCATGCATGCATGCACCCATGCACATTTACTTCTCAAATAGCTCAGGTTTCGATCCAAAACCAGACGTTTTGACACAATTCCATTTCTGGGACAATGTTCTAATGGGTTTGATTTTGTTCCAATATGGAAGGAAAACAAATTTCTAAACCTCACAAGTTTCCACAAAACAGAACGGTTGTCAGCTTTTGCTAGAACTGGTCCAAAGGAAGCCTAAAAGGCTCAGATCATGATAGTGATGGTGGTAGATACCGACTCCCACAGTTCTTTATGCAGCCATCTTGTTGCAGAGAAGTCTTTCTAATGACATTTTCACACATGCTTGCTGAAACCAAAGTTATGAGACATTGCAGTATTCCACCCTTCTTACTGAAGGGCTTAGGCAGTGGTTGGAGCCTAATAGGGTGAGAATATAAAAAGCAGAAAGGTGGTTGATGAATATAATGCCCATAAAAGGTCTTGTCTATCCTAGGGATTTGCCCTGATTAGAGTCATTGTTGGCCACCAATGGGCATCCCATGTGTAGATACACTAACAGGGCCGTCCTTAGGATTTATGGTGCCCTAGGCGAGACTATTAAACTGGTGCCCCTGTGCCTATCTTGCTCTTAGCAACACAAACATAAGCTTACAGTACTGGAAAACTTGCCACAGGCATGTTACTAAAACCAGTTTAACTTAATTAAGCACACTATAATGCTGATGAACTAGCACTAAAAAGTAGCACTATAGAAAAAATTCTGATTTGACAGAATGATGCAAATAATATAATTATTTAAATCTGTCAACATTTTATTGGAAATTTATATGAAGAGGTATTGAAACAAGGATTAGTTTTTAATTAAAAGGAATCTTTCTGGCTTTTTTGGCTGCAAAATCAGTAACAATGTCATCGTATGACAAAGACAAAGTGACGTCTTGTTCGATTGTAAGAATAGCAAGACCAGTCAAGTGTTCCTGACTCATTGTAGAGCGGAGATAGTTTTTAATGAGCTTTAGTTTTGAGAAACTCCGTTCTCCTGATGCTGTTACAGGAATTGTCAGTAGAATATGGTGGCAAGTTTGCTGGTATGAATAAACTGTACAATGTCCATCATTGATTTTGCATGTGGCAACAACTCAATTCTTCGTACAGTTCAAGTCCATTTAAATCAAAATGATCACTGTGCTTCAGGAGGCTCTCTAGGTCAGGGGTCCACAACGTGGTGCCCTGTGAGGGCGCCATGGCGCCCACAGGGGCTTCTCAGTGCACCCGCATACTGGCCGGAGGATGAGCATCTGCCAAAATGTCGCCAAAATTCGGCAGCATTTTGGCGCCAACGCCTCTGGATGACACTGCTTGCCGCCAAATTTCGGCAGCATTTCGGCGGATGCTCATCCGCCACCACGGTCCTTCGTCTGGCGCCTGCCAGACGAAAAAGGTTGGGGACCACTGCTCTAGGTTCTTGCACTTTGTCATTAGTTGCTCTTGTTTTCCTATTTCGTTGAATTTAGTCCCGCTCAGCCCGTTGCCAGCTGAGTGAATGGAACCCCAGGCCGACAGCGGGTTGAGTGGCTCAGCTGGGGTCTCAGCCGCCGGCCTGCTCAGCCTGCTGCCAGCCTGGGGTTCCTTGGGGTCTCCAGGCCAGCAGCGGGTGCTGAGTGGGGCTGGCAGCTGGGACCCCGAGTGGCAATGGGGCAGCAGCTGGAATCCCAGAGCAGCGGTGGGCTGAGCCATTCAGCCCACCACTGCGTGTCATCAAAAATCAGCTGCGTGCCACCTTTGGCACATGTGCCGTAGGTTGCCGACCCCTGCTCTATACACTAGTAAGGAGATGAGCATATTACAGTTGTTGGAGGGCTCTATTTAGCAGTAACAGGGCTATAGGAAAGTCAGTCAACATTTTTTGTTTCTCTGATGAAAACTGGTCCACTCCCTTCCCCATACCAAACTTGTCACAAATAATTGTCAACAACTTAATTTCTGTTTTTGGCTAAGATATATTGATTAAAAAAAAAAATATTGAAATTGAATTCAGGATTCTTAGCAAGCATTTTTGGCAAACAAATTTGCTTCAATGACAATCAAAATGGCAACACAGTACTGCTTTCATGCTTGGCTCACCCCCCCCCCCAGCCTGCTGGTTCAACAGCTGCAGTAGAAGAGGAGATAGGTGGAAAACTGCACGTCTTGGGGTGCAGAGTGGCAACAGCAGCAGCAAACCCTCAGGTCCGATCACACGCCAATGGGCACCACCGCCAGCTCAACGGACCATGGTGAAGTTAGCACAGCATCTGATCTCAGGGACGGGCACCCATGGAGCCACAGCAGCTCATCCTGCCCTGTGCAGCTCCCCCCGGATAGATGGATCACTGCCAGTCCGGGGGAGAGATGCGCTCCCCAGCTAGGGTGACCAGATCCAGATGTCCTGATTTTATAGGGCCAGTCTCGATATTTGGGGCTTTGTCTTATATAGGCACCAATTACCCCCACACCTAGGGTGACCAGACAGCAAGTGTGAAAAATCAGGACGGAGGTGGGGGGGCAATAGGAGCCTATATAAGAAAAAGACCCAAAAATTGGACTGTCCCTATAAAAGTGGGACATCTGCTCACCCTACCCAACCCCCTGTCCTGATTTTTCGCACATGCTATCTGGCTATCCCCAGCCCAGCCGTGTGTGACCATTCCAATCCTGGCTGCCTGCGAGGAAGTGAGTTACTTTCACTGTCATTCCTCAGCAGGTAGGCAGCCAGCCTCACCTCCCCCACAGCACCTCACCCAACACACCTGACAGCCCTCACGCCAGGGGAAAAGTCACACTCACAGGTGAGCATAGGCGGCAGGTTTGTATAATTTTTTGGTGTGCCCAAAATGTTGGTGCCCGCCCCCACCCCACCCCTGCTGTCGCCCTGTAAGCCAATATAAAATGAAGCTACAATGCGTCGGCACCACAAGATTTACAAGGGTCAATTAAAAGTGTAAAGTCAGAAGCAGCACTTGCCTGCTTCAATATACGGTATTATATTTTGTTGCACTTGTTGTGAAAAAGTGGGAATGTTCTTAATGTGTTTCTCTGAATACTCTGTGGGATGCCTCAGTTTCCCTGCAAGGTGCCAATTGAAGGTGCTGAGGACAAAGAGATCAGAAGAGATCCAGAAGAGACACAAGGCTAGAGGAGGGAGTGTCAGTTTGGAGCTGGCTGGGGAAATGGGGAGAGGCCCAGAACTTGGGTCTAGGCTCCCCACCCTCCAAGATGGACCTGACTGAGGGTCCTGTTTTCTGTACCTACAAGCTTTATTTAGACTGTGATCCTGTCGTCTAATAAACCTTCTGTTTTATTGGCTGACTGAGTTGGGGTGCAGGGACCTCTGGTTGCCCCAGGACCTGCCTGGGCACACTCGCTGCGGAAAGCGCACAGTGTGGAAGGGCATGCTGAATGCTCTGAGGTCAGACCCAGGAAGGTGTAAGCGTCTTGCTCTGGAGACAGTATGCTCAGAGAGAGGAGGCTCCCCCAGAGTCCTGACTGGCTTGTATGGAGTAGTTCCAAAGCATCCCAGCATCCTCTTCCACACCATGCACTCCCGGAAGTCCAAACAGGCACTGACACTCTCTCCTCTGGCCTTTGTCTCTTTTCCAGGCATTAGGAGGCCACCTGATCTCTTTGTTCTCCAACACCTTCAGTTGGCACCTTGCAGGAGAGCGACCCAGGCCATCAGTTGCCTGGAGACAGGGTTTCGGCCATTCTCTGTGCAGACGCATCATACTGGCACTCTAGGGCTCTACAACAATCACACACCTTATCCCACCATCTAGATCCTTGAGAAATGCATAGGGGAAACTGAGGCACCCACACAGTAGTCAGAGAAAACATTAAGAACATTCCCACTTTATAACACCTGTATACTTTAAAGGGTGTAAAATAATCAAGTATTGTGCTAAACACAATGATACTCCAACTGACCACCAAATTTAAGTTGCACGTTTTTCCCCTCAAGTGAGGGCTCTGGGATGGGGCTGGGGATGAGAGGTTCACACTGCAGCAGGGTGCTCAGGGTTGGGGTGCTGGGGGTGCAGGCTCTGGGGTGGGGCAGGCTGGGGATAAGGAACTTGGGATGCAGACAGGCTGCCCCAGGGCTAGGGCCAGAGAGGACTCTCCCACTCCTTACTGGCAGAAGCAAGCTCCAGGGGAGGGACCCCCTCTCCCCCCCCCGCCACCCGCGGCACACTCACTCTGCACCACAGTCACTGCATATGCTCCTAGGACTCTCTCAGGTCCAGAAAGCCATTTCACCTCCCCTAGGATGGGTACTGGGCAGGGGGGTTGCCATCATGTGTGACCTCCCCACCCCTGCTGCTGCCACTGGGTGCGGGGGGGGGCGGGGGAGAGAGCTCCCAAGCATGTGTGCCCCTCCTTCCCCCTCCTCTCTCTCCCTCTTCCCCTCCCCCGGTGCTCCAGGAGGCTGCCTGCCACTGAGATCTATAGCCTTAGGCAAAAGCAGCACAAACAAAGGAGAGAGACACTGGCTGTTTTCTTTCAGGCAGGGCAGCTCCGAGGTGGGGGCAGGGCAGAAACCCAGCTCCAAATATTGGTGGAGCACAGCCCCCAGCCTTGAATATTCCTGGTGCTTGAGCACCTCAATCCCAGCCCCTACAGGTGAGTTCCTTCCCCCACCCCTTCCCAGAGACTTCCCAGCAGCCCCTCCCTCAGACTGTGCTGCATTTGCTCTCTCTAGGACCCAGCAGCCCTGCTCTTACATGCTCCACTGCTTCCTGTCTGTCTGGGCTCCCAGCAGAGTGGTGCCCCCAGGCAGAGAGGTACCCTACGCGGCTGCCTATTCTGCCTATGGCTAAGGACGGCCCTGCACACTAAGCCACAATTTGCAAAGGTGCGGCTTATCACTGCTTAAAACTAGGGTAAGCCCACCTGGGGCAAAGGGAAATTTTGGCTGCCTATGCTTGGGGTTGGTCCCAGTGATATTAAACTGGTGAATGGTACTAGACGGATGTGATCAGGGGAATATACCCAGGATAGACAAGACCAGAAGGGAAGAGTGAAATAAAAGTATTCTTGCAAATGTATTCCCAATTAATGGTCCACACAGGAAACTAATGCAAAAAATATCTGAATGACACATATCTTTAGTGCCAAACCAGTAGCATCATTTGAAGCATCAGTGAGATATTTATATATTAGGATAAGAATCTTGTAATATAAAAAAGATTTCTGCCTTCATTGTTACAAGGGCTGTGCAAACCTCAGAAGATTCAGAGCTTTGGTTCATATAATCAAATATCTGGCTGCACGTATTGGAAACGTATCATTCTAGAGATCTAGCTGGAAAATTTATGAAAATTAGCTTGCATTTCCAGTCCCAGCAAAAATTAGAAAGGACAAAGCTATATGAATATCAATACAAGAATTACACTTTTTCTGAAGGTTCAGTTTGAGGTTTTGGATCATTTCTTATTTTATTCAAGCCAGCTAGTCTAGAGTGACCCCTAATACGCTATTAGGGACTGACGCACTATTACAAACAGCTGCTTTCAAAATGCATGTTTGCTTTATGTAATGGTTAAAACCAAAGTTACTTACCTGCTTCTATTTCATTACACAATAGATAACAGCATGAGAAAGCTGAAGGTCAGCCAGCTAGATGTAGAGATTAGCAGCAAGGACACCACAATGACAAGGCATGAGTTCTGGAATAGCTTCAGGTCTCATACTCCCAGGCCAGAGCAGTTCAGCCCATAGCAAAGGAGGCTTGTTGGCCACTGGGAGGAGATGGTGGGAGTGGTGGCACTCAGTTCTTCCCAAGAAACTCTTGTCAGCCAGTCTTCAGAGTGTTCTTGGAGGAGGCCGTTCATTCACCCTTCATGCCAGATGTTGAATGCCACATTCACTGCAATCTAAACAGAGGGGAATTAGAGGCATAAGAGAAGGGACTTCTTGAAAGGTTGGAGGATCCTTAGAATTCCCCCTACAGCTGCTACATACCATTGCTCAAGACAGTAACTTTAGCAAAACGCAAATAAAATCAAATACAAAGAGAATTAAATAGGTGAGCTAATTTTTAAAATAACGTAGGCTATGCTGTATTGTTTCAGATTACACCAATGTTCCTTCCCGATAGGTTAAATAGATGAAAGTATGTGTAACTCATGTATGCATAAGTACCCCTCATTATTACAGACACCAGCAGGGCCCAGTGCCAAGGTTTTGTAAGAGCTATTTTGAGCAGCCCATCTCATTAAGATCTAGTGATTTGTGGGAGTAAAAAGGGGTGTGTGAGGCACAAGCCAATCTGAATCAGCTGACACGTCAATGCCCATTTTCTGATCAAACAGATGCCCCATGAGCTGGCTGATAGAAGATCATGGTTCAAGCACAAAAGTCAGGTCAATAAACTTCAGTGCAGTATAGTCTACACCATGAACAGCTTGAATCAGATAGTATTGCTACATTCCCCATGGTTTTTAGTGCCCATACTGAGATCTAATTTCAGTGTTAAACCATTTCTCACAACCCTTAAATGATGGCTGCAGCATTCCTTCATTCAACCAGATTTTGTACTCTTCCTCCCCAGTCTAACCGAGTGGTAGAATTGCTGAAGTTAGAGTGGCATGACAGTGGAGAGTGTATTCACACACCTGTGGCAAAATAATTAGATCCAGTGGTGTAGCTAGCCATTTCATATTTATTCACACAATGGCCAGCTCACTGCCCCTCAGTACACTATAAGCCTACAAACTCCCAATGTGTATTTGCCATTACACACAGTAAGAACTGTGTGAATACTAAATAAAAAGTTCCATGAATATTCTCACATCACCTTTGTGTTCCCTTCTTGCAAACATTCACCCCACTGTTTAATTAGCACTAATGGTTGCAGAAAGCAAATTTTACACACATGCGCTCAAACACTCATGGATTTTAAGTTCTCTTTCTGTAAGCATTTGCGCAAGATTATAACTACATTCATATACTTGGGGGGAAAACAATACCAGGTGACTTATTTCATTAATCACCTCTAAACTATAAAACCTGAAGTTTGGAGTTCAGCCTTTGAGCAGCTGCTTTAAAATAAACAAAATTCAGGAGAAATTTCTTTGAATAATTTTGAATAATGAATATAAAATATTTGCCCACAACTGACCAAATTCCATCTCACATATGACCATGGAATATCAATGGGAAGCCTCAGTGAGTGCCACTAAACCTAGACGTCTAGCAGTGGGTTAATAAAAGATGTGTTGAAGATGATGCACCAAACTGGGCTCCAGGAAGTTAAAACTGAGCTAGTACAATGGGAACACAAATGTGGCAATAGTAAGTGCACTGGCAAACCTACAGTGAAAGGGATGTTATGTCACATATCATAACAAAATATTTCTCTAGGCCAGGGTGTCTCTGACATGTGACATCCCCAAAGAACGTGCTGGTAATTAAGAATCCCAACCACCCATTTGTAAGATAAGAGTATGCTATTGGGTTCTCGCACTTCATTGACATGTAGGAGATACAGAGACTCATCAGCCATTAACTCCTTCCATGCTGATTGCTGCAGTGACCGGGATTCAGCTTCCACAGGCATTCTCTGAGGCATCTGCCTTTCAAAAGGAACCAGTGAGATACCAGAGTCAATACTTTCTCTCAAGTATCAGAGGGGTAGCCATATTAATCTGGATCTGTAAAAAGTGACAAAGAGTCCTGTGCCACCTTTAAACCTTCCCACTTCAGTTCAATGCCAGCCAAAAGTACTGTGGTTTTATACTGTCCTAAAGCTAGTAATTCACCTCCTTCCAGGGAGCATAGCATTCTCCCGAATCACATCCCTCCTGACCAGGGAAATCTGAGCACCAGTGCCTCACCACCTCTGGCACACTGTACTATTATCTTGGCCTGACAAAGTTAACCAGAACCTCTACTGAAGCCTCTAACTCAAGGGTAGCTTCATTCACCTGAACAGAGAGAAGATTGAACTTAGACCCCCACACTTAGGACATTGCCCTTTCATTTGATCAAGTAACCCACATAAGCAACACTTTCTTCAGCCTTCCTCTTGGTCTGGGGTCCAGTCATTAGGGTTACGAGGAGGTGATTGGAACTGGGGTGGTGTGGATTTAGTTCCCTCTCCTCCCTCCTTTTCCCCTGGAACGAACTCTCTTTTATTCCAGGATTGGGACCTGCCCTTTGGGACCTGTGCTCCTGAAATAGTCTCACTTGTATGGTACTAGTCAGCTGCTGCGGCAGCTGCTTCCACTGAGGCTGGTGTTTTCTCCCACACGACGGTTCACACTTCCTTAGAACAAACCTCAAAGAACTGCTCCTGAGAAAACAGATCTACCAGCTTGTCTTCATCCCCTTCACTCTTTATCCATTTGCTCAAATAATCCAACATTTTGTGAACATATTCCCCAGGACTTCACTTAACAACCTTTCTGAGGCTTCTGAATTAAAGGTGAGATGCCTCTGGAGTAAGCGGAAATCTTTGTAATGCAGACTTCTGGAACTAACCATATTTCATAACTTCACTAACATCCATATCATTAAATACTTGCAAAGCTTCTTCAGTATGTTTGAGAATTAGGACAGTCATTCTCTAGCCATCAGGGATTTTATGTACTCTGCATATTCTTTTGAAGATAGTTAGATATTCTTCAGTGCAATCAGTCTCTCCGAAGCTTGGACCCAGCTTGGCCCGGCTGTGTGATCACCTGACAGGAGTTACTCACAGGCTAAGAGATCAGTTTTTGTAAGGCCAGCATGCTCAGGACAACAGTTGCCAACTTTCACGTGGTAAATAAGCACCCGACTTTCACAATAAGCTAAAAGTCAAGCTAATCCCATTTCAAAACAAGACCAAAACAAGCCAATCCTTAAGAACCCCAACACTCTATGTGAGTAGATTCCCCCCGCTTGCAGTCTGGGACTTTGATGGGCCCATTGTGTACTCTTGACTCTGTGCCCCACTTGCCTCCCTTGCCCCTGCCTGCCAGGAGCCCATTAAAAAAAAAAGAAGCAGCAACAAGTTACAAGACAAACAAGCAACAAGCTACAAGCCAAAAACTAGCCAACAAGCAACTCACAAGCCAATTAAGCCAAAAACAAGCCCAATTTCTGTTTTTTTTTCCCCATCACAGGTTTGGCACGTCTGCTCAGGGCATGAAGGCTCTCTTAGCTTTTTCTAGGGCTTCTGCTTCTCAGGTTTCATGCTTTTTCGTCTTCTAGCTCCAGTGCTCTGGGTGGGCCACTTCTAGGGCTGCTTCCTCTGCCTTCCACTTTTGCTTCTCTGCCTCCTGCTCCTATTCTCTATCTGCTATTGCCATCACCTGGACCTCTATCTCAGCCAGTCTGAGTTTCATGGCTGTCTTAGCAAGAATTGGGTCAGGCTGGTTTTCCAAGTCTGGCTGCCCTTCATATTGCTTGTCATTCCACAGCCAGGCCTCTCAACCCTTCCACACTTGTTCTGGTAGCAAACAAGCAGCACTCTGTACACAACTCTTCCAGCTACGTTTTGGGATATTTAGCATACACTTCTTTGCTCATCCTGCCTTTTCTGCTGCTTTATGCCCTTACTCAAAATAAACAGAAAACAATAAACCATGACCTTTTCTGCACCTGTTCCCAACCTTCTCATTTGTGACTCTCTTAGTATCTACAGTATTTGGTAAATAAGTGCCTGGAGCGTGATGCTTAGCTAACCAGCAAACTGGGTGTATTGTATATCCTGCTGACTACACCACTTTGACGCTTCCCAGGGTATCCTCGCCTCGCCTCGCCACCACCTGCCTTCTGAGGTGCCCTCCTATTCCTTGAGAAAGTCTTGTCTGGCTGCTGTGGATCAGCTGCCTGAAGCCACCAGTCACTGGCAACACAGGTGTCCACAGGCCTCGCTCACTCCGTGCAGGTTAGCAATAGGCATGCACCAACTCCAGAATCTGCCAGGCGACCCTCTGCAGTGTTCAGCCCGTTCCACTGACCTGTGACAGAGCTCCCAGATTCGCTGCTCCCAAAGGAACAGTGCACTCCAGCTTGCAGTGTTCCACTCAGTTCATTATCAAAGAGGAGGGATTCAATGATAGACAGTAAGAATAGTAGAAACAAATAGTTACATACAAAATAAAATCATAACACACTTCCCTAGAGCATTATTTTAACTCACAAGACATGCTCCCATCTCCTACACGTTAGCTTACCCCAACTCCTTTTCCCAGCATTCTCAATCAGAACCCTTGGCTGAGAACTCTTTTGTAGATCAGGTGGCTTGGGTGTTCTGCACCCTAACTATAGTTTCAGAAGTTCATTTTCCTACTCCTAAAACCAGGTAACCCCTGCTGTTTTTGGTTTTTCCTTGAGCCATGGCTATCTATTGATCAGCATTTTGCTCAGGCTATAAATAGGCAGCCACTGTGAACCATGCAATACTTAATTTGCATTTGCCCATCCAGAGTGAGAGAAGTGCCTCTTTGCCCCTGCCTGACAGGAGATGTGGATCACCTTTCAGTGACTTGCCTTAACACAGACCTAGAGAACATTACTTTTTAGTATATATATACATAACTCCTCATATATTTCCCATACATACATTTCACAATGAGTATGCTGACCCGGGTAACACAGGCTTTTGTTTGAGACATTGCACCACATTCTTTGACAGATTAGTAGGTAGATGCCAGACCTAGGGGATCCCTGTAACTCTTGTGTATCTCTGTGCCTTCTGCCAGTTGGCATCACAAGGTTCATCGGTCATACCTCCTCATAACCCCTTGTCCTCTAGGGACTTTCCCTTTTATATATAACCTTTGAAACATTCAATATCTTCAAAAGTGCTGTCATAAACAAATAGTTAAGGGTTAATGTCTCTTTTACCTGTAAATGGTTAAGAAGCTCAGTAAACCTGGCTGACACCTGACCAGAGGACCAATAGGGGGACAAGATACTTTCAAATCTTGGTGGAGGGAAGTCTTTGTTTGCGCTTTTTGTTTTGTTTGTTGTTCGCTCTCGGGTCTGAGAGGGATGGGACATCATTCCAGGCTCTCCAAATCTTTCTGAATCAGTCTCTCATGTTTCAAAATTGTAAATAATAGCCAGGCAAGGCAGATTAGTCTTATGTTTGTTTTCTCAACTTGTAAATGTTTCTTTTTGCTGGAAAGGTTTTTACCTCTGTTTGCTGTAACTTTGAATCTAAGGCTGGGGGGGTGGAATCCCTCTAGTCTATATGAATCTGAGTACCCTGTAAAGCATTTTCCATCCTGATTTTACAGAGAGAATTTTTACCTTTTCTTTCTTTAATTAAAAACTTTCTTTTTAAGAACCTGATTGATTTTTCCTGTTTTAAGATCCAAGGGATTAGGTCTGAAAGCACCAGGGATTGGTGAGGGAAAAGCACGGGGGATGGTTAATTCCTCCTTGTTTTAAGATTCAAGGAGTTTGGATCTGTGTGAAGCCTCCCAAGGCAACCCAGGGAGGGGAAAGTCTGGGGAGAAAAGGAGGGAGATGGTTAATTTCTTCTTGTTTTAAGATCCAAGGGGTTTGGATCTGGGTTCCCCAGGGAAGGTTTGGGGGAAACAGAAAGTGTGCCAAACACTAAATTCTGGCTGGTGGCAGAGTACTAGATCTAAGTTAGCAATTAAGCTTAGAAGTGTTCATGCAGGTCCCCACTTTTTGTACTCTAAAGTTCAAAGTGGGGAAAAAACCTTGACAAGTGCAAATCCCCAAATTCTGGACAACAGATGCACAATCTAGTCATTGTCCCCCTTTACAACATTTAGACTCCGATCCTTTTACTTTCACTGATTCATGGAATGTTGGTGGAGGTTTTATTTTTAAATTAGGACTTGGGAGACACCAACTCTTTATTAAAATAAATGCACTGCTTTTAACAAAATTGTGGGTATTATAATGCCTTGTATTGGCTTGTGTGAGCTCAATATTGCCTTCTTCTGCATAGAGTAGTGGCATACTATCCTCTGGTTTAACCTATAGGGCAGCTCAGCAAATAGAATCCTGTGTCTTTGACACCAAAGATTGTGAGTTCAGCTCCAGTTACTGGATGGATGGATGATGATTGCTGTTGGTATGCAGTTGTAGTCTTGTCTGCCCAGATTCCAAGTAGAGATAATCAGATAAATACAGTACATACTGTACTGCCTGTCAGTCAGAGGTGATGCTTCAGTTTGAAACATTACTGCCAGCAGTGTCTCCTGTGGAAATATGGCCCATCTGGAATGATATGGCATCAGTAGCTCTGCCAGTCTATGCTAAAAGGTATAATATATGCAGCCATGATCATCTGAATTTACAAAAGAGCAGGACTGTGGTAAGGTTCATAAAGTACCACCAAATGAAAAACCCATTCATCAACGTGCAACTACATTTCAGTGCAGTTTCTTTCAAGCAGTCACATAGTGTATGCTTCTATTTCACAATCCAACCATGCAAAATAGCAATTCAGCCTTCCTCACAGCCAAAACACTCTCACACACTGATGAAAACATGCCTATTGATGAACAGATAAGAGCTGAAAAAAGAAAAGTTCACATAGTCTTGAGTTAACAGATCATTTTGGCTAATTAATTTGCACAAACATTTGCACTGAGTAGATGAAAAAACGTGTTTTGTTTTTTCAGTGGCTTATGATAGTGTAAAAATCCTCCACAGCCTCCTGTTTCTGCCCTGGGTGTTTGCAAATTGTCTGTAGCAAGTATTACACATGCACAGAACAAAAATGCTGATCATTGTCAAAAATAAGACAAACTGCGTTGCAAAGAAAACCTTCAACTGAAGGGAGATAGAGTCATCTTCTCACTGCATGTGGATTGCATGGGGAATGTTGCTGACCCTTCAAAACACAACAAGACAACCTAAACACTTCTCTAGTTCTTGGGGCATAAAGGTATGCAACATGTGTGTTTATGTTTAGCTATTTTATGGTGTTTGAACAGGCAGAGGATTCTTCTTGAAACTATTCTCGGACGCTTCCAGAGCCAGATGATAGGCTATAGCGGAATCAGGGCTTGTGACTTAGAAATGTATCCTGATAAGTAGTTAACAGGTGTTAACTGTCAATGTCAACTCTGTGTTCCTGGGGAATCAGGGCACAGTACCGACCCTGTCTGGCTCACAGAAGACCTCCCTCCCCCACTCATCCCGCAGCCTCTGCTTCAACCAAAGCGGATCTGAAGAAAGACTTACAAAAAGCAATGAAAAGGTGGTGGAAGACACACCTAAACCCCTCAGGACAAGAGTGACACAATTAAGGAAACTCCCCTAGCCTCATTTGCATCAAAGATGGGACAGGGAGGCAGCTCCATAGACATACAGAATGGAGAACAGAAATTCCAAGGCAAGAACCACACTGAACTATGGGACCAGAAAAGCAGAGAAGCACTGCATGATGCGGGATCTCTGCTCCAGATGTTAATGAACCCGCCTGCACACCCCCAGCTCAGTAGTTATCAGACCAATGCTAGTAATAAATCCTTTATTGGTATCCAAAATACTGAAGCTGCCTAATTGCATTGCGAGTTCCCGCGAAGGAACATCTCCCATACTCAGGAATGAGCAGTTCCTATTGTCTAGCATGAACAAAACAATTTTGATATACTCCCTTTAGCCATCAGTTTACCCATAAGCAAATCTAGTGTTGTCCGTTGAACCACTGTTCTTTCTCTACAAAAACCCCTACCCATGTTCAAGTAATGTTCCAATGCCTGGATCCAAAATCTGCATCAGTTCCATCTTTTTTTCTCATCTTCTCCTAACTGATCGTGCTGGGGGCTCTGCTTGTCTCCAGCACTTCAGACCCTCAGATACCACCACCACCTCCTGGGACCCCCGATCGATTCAAGCTTCACAGAGTGGTGAGAACATAACTCTCTCTCTCTCGGTATGGCCTTCTGACCCTGATCTGTGTGATCAGTTATAGTTTTCTAAACCTGACTTTTAGAATCAAATTTAAGTTAGATTTAATATTATAAACTGTTTGTTTGTTTGGCTCCCCTATGGTTATTATCTGGCAATAAATAACTTTCATGGTTAAGCTGGTTGCTTCTCTCTCTCCCTCCCACCCCTTGGGTGTTTTTTGGCTTCCTCATTTGCTCTGCAACAACGCTCCTCATACCTAAGCTAAAGATCCCTGCAGCACCCAAAAATCCTGTGGGGTTTTCTCATCAAGTGAACAGAACAATTGTAATGTGAAAGTGGGTGTAGTGACGTGCTGAACTTGAGGTTTATGAGGGTGACAGCATGGAAGTGCTGCTCAGCCCAGCCTACTGAGTCCAGGGACATATAAGGGGTCAGCCTGGGAGTGCTGATTAACCCAGTCCTCTCAGACACGGGTGTGTGTGTGTGTGTGTGTGTGTGTGTGTGTGTTCATTCGTTCGTTCATCTGATTATGGGTCTGGAAGAACCCAGCCCTGGGGAACCTAGGTCCTGCAGGATAGGTCCAATGGGAGGGGACTTGCAGAAGGGAGAAGTAGAGCTCCGTATGAGAACACAAGTAGTACATTGACAGAAGTACAGAACTCTGCCCCAGAAGAGTAACCCTAATAAATGAGTGTACCCCAAAGTAACAGAAAATCTGGTAACATAAGGGCCTGCCTAATGCCAGAATGTCAGTGAAAGTCAAAGTTCCACTCAGAGTCCTTCAGGAGATGTCCAGTCTCATCATATATCTCCTTTTCCCATTTCTTTACAGTTTCCGCTTGAATTTTTATTAGCTGATGCCTTTCAGCTTTTGGTTTGACCTTTGAAGTGGACACAGAATGGTTTACGCTTTCCAAGTCTAGCTAAGTACTTTTCTACCTCTTTCGAGTTTCGCTCAATGGGGCTTGGCTTCCCTATGCATCACTGTCCAACAACCCAACTGTCGAAACGGAATCTGTGCATTTTCAAGCAGAACATGCTAAAACTTGAATTGCAGACACACTTTTCTCTTCTGAAATCTTGACAGTTTCAGTCTCTTTTAAAGCAGCTTACAATTTGCTGGTTTGTATTTACTAGCTCTTGGCAACGAGGAGAACTGGAGTGAAAAGTACAGCAAACAAATGTAAAAGCAGGGTAAGTGCCTTAGTATATGTATTGGTCTGTGTCTTGAAGAGGTTTTGTAACAGATTTATAACAGAGGTCAGAAGAAATGTGTTTACTAATCAAATTGGACAAAAGCAGTTACATAAAATAAGTCACAATGGATCCATTTTTATTTTGAGGCTTAATGATCAATATGGATAGTCTGAAATATACTACACCTGAAACCAATCTACTAAAATATTTGAGCCAATTCTGAAAAAGGGAGTGATGGACAGAAAGCCAGGAAGACTGTCCCTCAAAGCAAGATAAGAGTTACTTGGACTCCGAGAAGGTTAGCAAAAACATCCAATAAAGTTGTTCCCTTTGAGGTCAGTCACCCATCTGACTTACCTAGATGGCAAAACCTTAGACCAGAGGGGATCAATAAGGAGCGCTAAATGGGAACATTTCAGATTCTTTCAATAGCAACTGCTTCTCCACGTGCTGAGAGGGCTGCCGAAAAGTAACACCCGATGACCAAACATGTCTGCTGATGCTCTTATCTTGTCCTACTTTTGAAGAGACACGTGGAAAAGAGAGCCCACAAGCATAAATGAGCATGAAAGTGTTGCCAGATTTATTAGAAGTCAAGCCTCCCACATACCACAATGGGAAGCACAGCGTCAGTGTTGCAATTCTAATACTTAGGAGTCGAGATGAAGAGCATCTGGCTGCATCAGGTGAGGGCAAATTGACTCCAGATGGGAAGCAAGGGAGCTCACACCTGTGGCTTTTGCTGTTATGAGACGAGTCTACGTGGAGGCAGAAGGAGAAGCAAGTCAGGGTGATGTAGCACGAATGATAGGGCTGCTTGGAAACCCTCATCCTCCTGCCTCAATCCCCTTTCTTTACCCTCACTCATTTTTGTTGCTATTAGGCTGAGCAGGAAACAGAAGGAAGGCAAAGGAGAGCTAACTGCTCTGATGCTCCAGGCATTCACAGAACTGCTGCTACTGCCAGCAAACAAATAGGAAGAAAAATGGTATTAGGTAATTTTATGAGCATTTTGCTTACACAGGAAATGTAATCAACGAAGACACAGTTTACTTTGGGACTTCCTATATAGCAGCATTATCTATAAAAGGAATGAATGCTATTAATTTTCTGTCTGTAGGTACAGTACATTCCACCACCTTTGCCCCCTCAGGAATTCCTGTTAATGCTGCAGAGATTTATGGACAGTAAACCTCAGGGCTACTGGACAGCCAACATTTTATTTGGGTAGTTGTTAACCTCTGAAGCCTTTTGAATACAATATATTCAAAGGCCCAGGACCTGAGTTTTAAATGCTGTTCAACAGGTGTACGTCCTTGTAACAGTGGCTGTCATGGTAATGCAGCTGCTGCCTCAGTTTCCTTCTCTTGGTAAGGTGATTCAGCCCTCTGCATATACTAACATCCCACCTCAGGTAGAGTGACCAAAGTTCAATGTAACTAAATCAAGTTTCCCCTCAGTCTGTTGGCGGGCACAGGTTTCTCATTTGGGTCTGTGTCCCACTTTGGCATAGTGGGGTGGTGAGGGGAATGCTCTGGCTCTTGGGCCCCTGGAAGGAGCAGGCACCCAGTCTGGACCTCAAGCCCAGGCTGCTTTTTTTCGCAAGGTCTCTTCCTCCACCTTGTTCTCAATCTTCTCCCCATATCCTAACAAACTATGGGACAAAGAAATCAACAAAGTCTGAAGAGAAACCAACTAGTTTCCTCTTCTTGATCACCCAGCTCTTTCTAAGGCTTCTTCTATAGCACCTTTGCTGGAGACACCTCCAAGCAGCTCTAGTTCTTTGATCTGAGGGAGGGAGGCTGTTGTATAGTTTGACTTCTTTCCTAGCATGCCTTGTGGTAGACCACAAGTCTCAGATGGCTTTACTGCCAAAACAAGGGTAGTATGGGACAGGCACCTGCAGGGCTGGCTCTAGCCATTTTGCCGCCCCAAGCACGGTGGCACGCCGCGGGGAGCACTCTGCTGCTCGCCAGTCCCGCGGCTCCGGTGGACCTCCCACAGGCGTGTCTGCAGATGCTCCACCAGAGTCACGGGACCAGCGGACCCTCTGCAGGCACGCCTGCGGGCAGTCCACCGGAGCCACCTGCCACCCTCCTGGTGACCGGCATGCCGTCCCAAGCACGCGCTTGGCACTCTGGGGCCTGGAGCTGGCCCTGGGCACCTGTGTTAAAGGGCCAGTATGCCTCCATTGATTTAAACAGAGCTAAGCTACTGAAGATCGGAGCCAGAACCTAACCAAAAGCATCTACACAATTCCAGAGTTTTACTTTGCTCTAGTTTCCCCAGACCTCCTTTTAGACTGGCCTTCCTTTCTTCATCTGAAACTTTATGGGTACAGAAAAGTGCGGGTGAGGTTTAAAAGCCACCTGCTACATGTGCCAGCAAATATCCTCTTAGCTTTCAGTGCCTAGTGACAGTTTCATTTGATGTAGCTGTTGCACCTGAACTTCCACTGCATCATATCAGTTTTATGCAAGTGAAAAGGAGTAACAGCAGTATAAAATGGTCAGAAGGCAGTGGGAAATCAGGTCTCCATCACACCCACTAAGGATCACCTTTATGTCTTAGGCCTAGTCTACACGATGGGGCTAGGTCGAATTTAGCCACTTTAGGTAGATTTAAAAATGAATGCATCCACACAAACAACCCCATTCCATCGACCTAAAAGGCTCTTAAAATCAACTTCATTTCCTGTTTGGTCAGAGTGGCAAACTCAGCAGCACAGGTGACCATGCAGTCCCCCCAGAATGGTAAAGCGTAGAATGTTTCTACGCTTCCCCATCATTTCCGTCCCTGAGGTTATCACAGATTAGAAGGCGAAAAAAACCACACTCGCAATGACATGATTTCCGAGCTCATGCAGTCCTCCTGCCCTGATAGGGCACAGCTTAATGCATGGAGGCATTCAGTGGCAGAGGCCAGGAAATGACATGATGAAGCGTCTGTTGGGGGAGCAAATGGACATGATGATGAAGCATCTGTTGGAGTTGCAGGAAAGCCAACAAGAGCACAGACCCCTGCTGCATCCACTGTATAACCACCTACCCTCCTCCCCATGTTCCATAGCCTCCTCACCCAGATGCCCAAGAACGCGAGGGGAAGGGGAGGAGGCTCCGGGCACCCAGCCACTCCACTGCAGAGGATGGCCAAAGCAACAGAAGCTGTCATTCAAACAATTTGATTTTTAATGTGGCTACAATAAGCAATGTTGCCTTGTCCTTCCTTCCTCCCCATCCCCACCTGGGCTACCTTGTCCATCATCTCATTTTTTTTAATTAATAAAGAAAGAACGGATGGTTTCAAAATAATAGTTACTTTATTTCGAAGGGGGGAGAGTGATTGGCTTACAGGGAATTAAAATCAACAAAGGGAGTGGGTTTGCATTAAGGAGAAACACACACAGTTGTCACACTGAAGCCTGGCCAATCATGAAACTGGTTTTCAGAGCCTCTCTGATGTGCAGCACGCCTTGCTGTGCTCTTCTAATCGCCCTAGTGTCTGGTGCAAAACAATTGCCTGCCGTTGCTTTCTCGGAGGGAGAGGCCACTGATGAAATGTACCCCAAACCACCCACAATGTGTTTTGTCCTATCAGGTATTGGGAGCTTAACCCAGAATTCCAATGGGGTGGCGGAGACTGCGGAAACTGTGGATAGCTACCCACAGTGCACTGCGCAGTAAGTCGATGCAAGCCACGGTACTGAGGACGCACACCACTGACTTAAAGCTCTTAGTGTGGACATACGCAATAGACTGTATAAAATCAACTTCTAAAAATCAACTTGTATAAAATTGACCTAATTTTGTAGTGTAGACATACCCTTAGAGCCCTGCTGTCCTCTGGAGAAACATGTCACAGGACATTCTTTTTAGAACAAATTCTGCTTATCTGTCATACATTGCCTCCATTTCTCTTTCCCTCTTGACGTTAACATGAAGGATATTTGTGTGAAGACAAGACACTTCATTGGCCCCTGCTGCTCATTAACCACCTGACACCACAATTAGTGATGTGATAGTCACCAATTTGGCTGACACCAGAGACCTCCAGAGTTAAACAGGTGTTAGCTGAGTGAAATTGACATGCTTCTTGTCAGTTTCATGGCTGCCCACCACAGAATAGCAGTTGTAATTAGGAGTTCAATTAGGGGCTAAGCAGAGAAGCAGATGAACTGAGTAGCCAAAACCATCTGTCTCCATGCAAATATCCCATATAATTAAAAACCTGGGAAGAACAACAGAGAAATCTATAACAGACAGTTTGAATTGACTCATTAAACAGAATTGTTTTCAAAGGTGTTAGCTTAAATAACTTTTCAAAGATGTCTCTTAAATAACACAGGAATTCTTCAGACTGCCTAATACTTATGTCCCCAGTTTAAAAAGGATCAACAGTTAGCTATTTAAAAGGTGGATGTTGTTGTTGGTCAGTAACTTACATGCAGCACTATCAACTATTCTATTCTTTATAGGTCCTTATACCACATTTATCATCACAGTATATGAACACCTTCCTGTAATGCCTTAAGCAATGTGGCTAACATTTGCCATGTGTTTCTTCTCTCCTTCTCTCCCCAGCAGTAGAATTGCATGAGCGGAATGTTTTGAAATCTGAGGTTAGTGATGGTCCTTAGTTCCAGTGGGAGTTCATTTCACGATCTCACTAGCCCACAAGGAAGTTCTGTCTCACACAAATGGCTTTACCCATACTGTAAAGCAGTGGTTCTCAAAGCCAGTCTGCCGCTTGTTCAGGGAAAGCCTGTGGTTCAGGCTGCTCCAGGCCAATGGGGGCTGCGGAAAGGGCAGCCATCACATCCCTCAGCCTGCACCACTTCCTGCAGCCCCCATTGGCCTGGAGCAACGAACCACGGCCAGTGAGAGCCACGATCAGTCAAACCTGCCGACGTGGCAGGTAAACAAACTGGCCTGGCCCGTCCCCTGCTTTCCCTGAACAAGCGGCAGACCAACTTTGAGAACCACTGCTGTAAAGAGATCCATTGTGCCAGAGAAGCCAAGTTGTTGATCAGAGTCTTCATCCCAGAGCTTTAGGGGATCTTTTATACATCTGGCTCCCAGGACATTGAGTTCCTTAAAGATAATGGCCGAGACCTTGAACTTGATTCCAAATTATATGTGAAGCGGGTGTAGAGAATGGAGAACAGGTCTGATGTGTCTTTGCTGAAGAGACATGCTGCAGTGTTCTGTACTAGTTGAAGTTTCCTAAGCACTGAAGGCTTCATGCCCTGGTATGTCACATTGGTTTAATCCAGATGAGAGGTGATAAAAGTGCAAATAACTGAGGTCAGGTCATCATCCACCAACATGGTATGAGTGTATCCTAACTAACTGGAGACATCCACCAACATGGTATGAGTGTATCCTAACTAACTGGAGACAGAGAAAAGCATTACTTGCGAATGCTGCTATGTGATCAAGGAGCACTCCTATGCTACAGACTGAACTGACCAATAAGTGTGTGCCTTTCAGTCAAAGGAGACTGATGCTTTCCTCTGCCCACCCACCACATAAGCTCTGTCTTGTTTGGGTTCAGCTTCAGCCAGCTGTTCTTCATCCATGAGCTGATCTCATCCAGACTATGGGCCATCTTGGTGGTAATGATGTGGTTGTATGTGGTGAAGCTTAGGTAGAGCTGTGTTGCCCTTTTGAGAGCCGCATCTTTCTCCTCTCATTTAATTCCCTTGGTCACCTGAGCAGGAAAAGCAAACAGGTAGGAGATGCCAAGACTCTCCATGCCATCAGCGATAATGAGTCCCACTTTCCTTGAAAGTCAGGTGTCACTCTGGAGTCTAAAGGGGAGGAGAAAGTGCTGCAGAGAAGCCAGATGCAATGTAGCCTTTGCCCCTGCATGGACTAATGTGAGCAAGTGAAAATGGGGAGCTGCTCTCCTCTATCAGTTGTCTCCCTTCTCCTCCTACAAACCACCAGGAGCAAGAAAGCAAAGAGTAGCTAAAGCGACCACATATATAGAACTGTCTGAAAGTTACAAGACTAACATTTAAAAGGAAACCACCTTAGTATAGGTAGCTGGAGGGGCTGGGCTGTTGCCAGGGCATTCTTACATTTGGGTGACCCCCAGCTGTCAGAGCAGTCTCTGAGGGGGCCATGGGGAGCAGCAACATTGAGGCTACTCTAATTTACGCCAGGGGCTAGACTGGCCTCTGGATAGTCTCAGGATTGAAGGAACATAAAGATTGGGTCAGGATTGCATAAATGATGTCTCTGTCCTCCATCAGCTTCCTCCCGCTCCCTTGCAAAGTCCAGCCCGGACAGACCAGAGTCCACTGGCCATAACATTTTAGATTTAACTGGATGATTTTTTTTTCTTTTCTTTTCTTTTCTTTTCCTTTTTTAAAGAACAAAGTATAGTGCTGCAAATAAAGAAGATGTCACAAAACATATGAAACCAGCAGACTTTCTAATTGTCATTTCCCAAGACATCACAGAATTATAGAAACTGAACATACTTATAACTTTTTGCTCTTGCCAGGATAATCACTGTGACAAAGATTTACAGAAACAAACTGTGCTTCTCTAAAAGAAAATTAAAATGGGATGGGCAATTTGCTGGACAAAACAAAACCACACAGCTGTGTCAAGGTTTCTTAAGGAAAACAAGTGCTGTTTGTTAGAGATTGTATTAGAAGAATTAGAATCAGTCAAATGTGTTCGAAGCCATAACCTCATGAACTCCATAGGAGCAGGCTAAATTGAATCTGATTTGACTTGTTTCTGTATCATGAAAAATATGCCCTACCATGTACCCTGTGAGCAAGTGGAGAGAACCAACAAATGAAAGCAATAGCATACCTGGAGTATAATAGGTGAAATGGAGTGCACGTAGTGCGGGGGGACAAACTACAGCCCTTAGGATTGTCACCCCCATGGCACCACGGGCCCCGCACCGCCCCCAGAAGCGGCCGGCACCACGTCCTTGCAGCCCCTGGGGGTAGGGGGGCAGAGGGCTCCATGCACTGCCCTCACTTGTAGGTACCACCCCACACAGCTCCCATTGGCCAGGAACAGGGAACCATGGCCAAAGGGAGCTTTGGAGGAAGTACCCACAAGCAATGGCAGCATGTGGAGCCCTCTTCCCCCCGCCCCTCAAGGGCCGAAGGGTTGAGGTGCTGCCCATTTCCTGGAGCAGCACGGGGCTGGGGCCGAGGCAGGAAGGCAGACAGGAAGCCTGCTCTGGCCCCAGCATGCGCTGCTGCCACCCCGGAGCCACTCCAGTTAAGTGGCGTCGGGCCGAAGCCCAAATCCCTCCTGCACCCTGAAGCCCGAACCCCAACTCTCTGCCCTGAGCCCCCTGCTGCACTATGCACCCCCTCCTGCACCCCAACCCTCTTCCCTGAGCCCCCTCGTACAGCCCACACCCTTCCTCCACCCCAACCCCTTGCCCCGAGCCTCTTCCTGCATACCCAGGGCTGGCTCCAGGCACCAGCGCAGGAAGCAGGTGCTTGGGGCAGCCAATTGAAAGGGGTGGAACGTCCAGGTCTTCAGCGGCGGGTCCCTCAGTCTCTCTAGGAGGGAAGGACAGGCCGCCAAATTGCTGCTGAAGAATGAAGCAGCGGTGGTGGAGCTACTGCCGAAGTGCCACCGATCACAGCTTTATCTTTTTTTTTTTCCTGCCACTTGGGGTGGCAAAAAAGCTGGAGCCAGCCCTGTGCACACTGCACCCCCTCCCACACCCCAACTTCCTGCTCCAGCCCTACATTCATGGCCCTGCATGCAATTTTCCCACCCAGATCTGGGCCTCGGGCCAAAATGTTTGCCCACCCTGATGTAGTGTATTTAACTGATCATAAATCTAAAGAGGGGTAGCCATATCCACCTTCATTTCCTTCAACACACACGACCTTTCAAAATGAGCTTTAAAAACAAACACTTTCATAAGGCTGATGTCGTTGGAAAAGAAAACACTGTGTATTTAACAGAGAAATCCCACAGATTCCAGGCCCACATATGCTAATGAGCTACAGAGAACAAACACAAGCTGTCTGAGTCCCTAAAAATTAGAATAAGTAAAAATTACAAGGCAAGACCACTAGGAATAACAGAGAGGACTTTAGCATGCCTAACTGCTTTTAGGTTACACTTAGGAAAGAGACAATTTCAAATTTTGATTTCAATCAAAAAAGTAGCAACTTGTCCCAATTTTTTTCTTTTTTTATTATGCGTTTTTTTAAATTCCTGGTCGTGGATGTTGAAATAAAATTGAAAAATGGAAAAGGGAAATAAAGGTACCCACTCTGTAACAAAGAAAGAATTTTAATTGCAATATTCAATTCACACACATTTCTATGGATACGGTGGTGAAGCACAGTAAAATCACATCATTCATGACACAATACTACATTGTAAAATGGAGTGACCACAAAGTCCCATGATAATTCTGATAATTGTGCAGTCATTGTGGGCCACTGGCATATGACACACTGACTGGAGGTCTAACTTCTGTTGTTGCATTGCTATGTGCCAGCGTCGTAGCTCCATCAATAAATAAGTCATGAGTCTGGAAGTCAGGAGACCTAGGGTTTTCCTCCTGGCTCCTTTATGATTTGCTGTGTGACGCTCAGCAAGGCTTGGTCTACACTACAGAGTTATGTTGGTATAACTATGTAGCTCAGGGGCGTAGAAAATCTGATGTGGATAACTCATGGGCTGGAGAAAAGAAACCCAGATGTGAGATAATATATTTATTCTCCAACCACTCATGCTGTAAGTTGCTCTCTATCTTTTCCAATTCAAAAAGCAAAATTGGCCAAATTCATCCCTGTTGTAACTCCACTAAAGTCAATGAAGTTGTGCCAAGGTTGAACTTGGCTAATTCTCTAAGCGTTTCCTCTTCGCCCTCAAGCAAACACCTTTATCTGCAAGTTGCAACTGAGCCTGGAAATCCCACCATTATTTCCTTTCCTTTTTTCCTCTTTGATATTGCACTCTCTTCTCTCATTTTCTCTTGTATTTATATTGCCTGTGGCCAACAGTTAGCCACAAGAAAGTCTGAAATAATGTAAAACCAGCTCATATGCTGTCTTTAAACCCAGAGAAGGAGAAAAGAAAGGAAGAAGGTTGACAGGTAGAAATGTGGGATCTCTAAATGCTCCAGATATAATTCTTATTTGTCTGACAGTTGTACCTGGAGGCCCCATTGTGCTCGGTGCTGTACAAATGCATAGTGAGACACGGTCCCTACCCTAAAGAGATAACAGCCTAAGAACCAAGACAGACAGTAGGTGGGAGGGAAAACAGAGGCCCAGAGTATGAAGTGACTTGCTTAACATCGCACAGCAGCACAGGAGCAGTCTGGACAAGAGATCTCACATCTCCTGGCTCCCCATTTGGTGCCCTCTCCACTGTGCCATGCTGCCACAGAATATTGACCTGACCTCTTGCATGCGTCTCTGAGCTAAAACTCCAAGCCTGTTAACATGCACTTATCCCCGGGGTATCATAGGCTATGATCTGCTTTCCTTTCTCAGCACTCCCTAACTATAATCACTAACACGCATTCCAAATTCAGACAAGTCCTCATTATGAGAGCTCTCTATGAACATGCACTCGATGTATCTTGCACAAATGCTATGATCTGTAAGAGCTCAGCATTCCCTGGTTAGTTGGCCATGCGTCACTAGGACACGTCAGTGCCTTTCCAGTCAATCTCATGCTCTAGCCCATGGGATTAGTTGGAAATGATTAGGTGAATTGAAATTAGATGGAAATGATTAGCAGCTGCATTCCCCCCCCCCCCCCGCACTGATTTATTGTATGGCAAGTAGAGGGCTCCACTAGGTGTCTAAAACAGTTGGCTTGAATAACAAGTTTAATTAATGTAATGACCACAGACTCTTAGAATGGTCCACATGTGCATGCCAGGCTTAGGGCAGTTCAGATGATCTGATGTTATTAGAGAGGGAGGAGAACACAAAGGGGATGGAAACTCATAGGGCAAGTTAGAGTTGCTAAAATATTTACAGGCTGCCTATTTTAACAGCAGCAAAGGATAGATGACAGGAAGGCTGCAGCACAGAGAAAAAATTCAATCTTTGTATATTTCAGCTGCAAGGATCAGCATTAATGTTGTTCTTCCAGCCACAGAATTTCACCTCCACCCTTCTCAATGCTTCCTCCTAATGTTCAGCTGCTAACCAGTTAGCCTCCTGCTCAGCTGCACACCTGCTGTGGTTTTCTCGTCACACTGCTGCTCTGAAGTTTTAACCCTTTGCTACAACTTAGTTATAATGTATCTACATTGCTCATTTGGGACCAGACCTTCCCCTCCAATTCAATGAAAAGAAGGGAAACAAAACTGTCAAATGGTAGCTGTGGGAGTGGGATCATACAAGAAACGTACGGTTTCCCTTTTCCACTGATTGCAAGGCAACCTTTGCATGGATGCACCACTGTGAGTGAGTAGGGGGAAGGCTGATGACAGCAGGCGCTCAGAGGTCTCTGGTGGTTAAACCAGACAACTGGGAATCAGGGGTAGGTTTTCTGTGTGATCTTAAATCATTTAATCTGTAGATAGCGAGGGCCTGGAAGACATCCACTTTCTGTTACATTGTTCTCCCTTCCAGCTTGTGCAGATTCCTGGCATAACTTAATGCGCCCTCAATAATTAACTTATGCTGATTTCCTGGTTCCCTCACTGAACAGCACCCATCACCCTCCCCTCCCTCCCTGCTTGCCCTTACCAGGGAGGGATTGACATCAGGGACACTGGGGGATACTGTGCAGGGCCACATAGCCTACATGAAACTTCAGAGATCCATGTATTCCCCTCTTGGTTCGGTTCCACTGGGGGTGAGGAGACAAAGTCTGAAGAAACTATTGAACAAGGAGTGCCTACAATAGACAATAAAGCAGGGTCATTGGTTGGGCCTCTCCACAGTCAGGGGACCTATCCTGTAACATTACTGTTATAATCTACCTTCCTTCCCACATTTTGCCTCTTTGGCTCCATCAGTCTGAGTCATGTTAGAAAGTTACAAGTTCAGAACTGTCAGGGCAACACACCAGCTGGCCACTAGAGTTCAAAACCATCTGTGCAGTTGCAATGTCCAGACTGGTTTAACCCAGTCTTAGGTCACATTTGACATGAGGGCTACATTTCTAAATAGCTCCTAAAGGGTCAATAAATGATTAATAGATTTTATAAGTGTGTTCCTGATGGTTGTACATTCCAAGCACAGCAGCAGACTCTATTACAGGCAGGATTAAGCCACGGTTACAAGGAATTTATTGACCTATTGGAATCTGTAATAATTCATTAGCCATTTATTTATGATTTGTAGAATCATGGAAATGTAAGGCTGGAAGGGACCGCGATAGATCAGCAAGTCCAGCCCTCTTCACTGGGGCAGGGTTAAGTAAACCTAGACCATCCTTGACAGGTGTTTGTCTAACTTGTCTCCAGTGGTGGAGATTCCACAACCTCCCTTGGAAGCCTGTTTCAGAGCTTAACTATCCTTATAGTTAGAAAGTGTTACCTAGCATCTCGCCTACTTCTCCTTTGCTGCAGATTTGCTGATTACAACTTGTCCTACCTTCACTGATGAATCTTTTCTAAATGTACCCTGAATCTAAAGTGTAACCCAGGTTTTCAACCATGGATTGGTCTGTAGTCAGACCAGGGCCTTGTTATTCAGCTCTTTTTATCCATCAATGCTGAGATTTTCAAAGGAATCTACGAAAGTTAGGTGCTCATCTCCTATTGAATTTCAAGGGAAGTTGGGAATCTAACTTCCCTTGGACCTTTTGAAAATATCCCCATCCCCCTCAAAAATATCAAAAAGGAAGAGGAAGTGATTCTATCAGAACAAGTAGAAATGAAACAATTGTAAAGGCTCACACTGGGAAGAAATTCATCGCTTGACTTCTGAGCTCATGTATCTGTGAATTACAAGGCTTTAGCAATAAATCACCCTTGGATGACAGTTTATTTTGTGCTTCTGATTAGTTAATTACAAGTAAAAGTCCATGGTTCATTTCTAAAATTCATGGAACTCTTTTAGAACATTAAAAGCTATAGGCTTTCAGAGTCACCCACATGATCTGGATGCCTTATACACAGTCCTTTTAACGGAAATTGCACATCCAAATCCACTGGTCAGCATTGAAAATCTCACCCAGAGAAATTGGTGGGCAATAGTTTATTTTTAACACAAGGAATTTAGGCCCTGAGCCTTGGAATGTCACGCTTGCTGGCATTGTGTTGGTTTTCACCCCTCGGTATGCTTTCCAAGTGGCTGTAATATGCAGATAGTGAAACCTAGGATACAATTGTCTTGTAACTCTCTTTTATTCTGGGTCATAGTTTTCCATGTTCCTTGGTTTTGGGGGGGGGTTTCTTTGGTTGGTTGGTTGGTTTTGTTTGTTTGTTTTTTGTTTTGTTTTGTTTTGTTTTTTGGTGCTTGCTTGGGGGTGAAAAGGTTGAAGGGGGAAAATGAAATTTTTTTTCGTGGGGTTCTCAGCCCAAATAATGGAAACTTTTCCATGTAATATCTAAAGAATGGTTGTTCTATGCAATAAGGAAACTGAAAAAAACTGGTCATAATCACATGAAATGGATATTGAAAGCAGAAAGGAGAAGTCAAGAGGTCCCTATAAACACTCACACATACACACATATAGAGGACTGACAATATGCTGGTGATTTGCAAACATCTAAGGAGACTTGGGCCATGATCCTGCAAAAAGTTATACACATGCTTGACATTAAGTGTGCAAGGAGTCTCATTGACCTCAGTGGAAGTATGCATGTGCCTAAAGCCAAGCATTTCTGCAAGTGTTTGCCAGATCAGGCCCTTGGCCTTTGCTATAACTCCATGTGTCCTGCTTTTACGTTAACATTGTTGCAAGCAGTCCAGAGGAAATTATGCTTATTTGATTTCCTTGCAAAAGTTAGTGGCTTTGGATGGAAATAACTGTAAGATGAGTTAGGTGAGGTTATAGAACCCCTTCCTCCCCCAAACTATAAATATTCAACATTGCAGATTCCTTCTAAATGAAAAGCTACTTTCCTTCTCCTTGGAAACAATCTTTATTTCAAAGGTAAGGATTAGCAGACTGAATTACAGGCTCAGAAAAACATTGTATCTCAGGTTGTTCCATTATTATTAATGGCGAAACTTTCCAGAGGAGTTCTGAAGATTTTTATCCGTCTCGACTGTTCTCAGTGGATTTCATGTCAGGACCATTACAAAACTCTTTGAGACTTCTTGTTCTCCTCCAAAAGAAAAGAAAATGGTTATAAAGGTTTGGAAGCCTCCCAGAGCTCTCTGTCTATGCACAAGGAAAGAGCCTCAGTTATTACACCTACAAATCCCAGCTGTGTTTTGTCTGGTCAAAATAGAGTCATTGGATACTATACTCATAGGTGCCAACTCCATGGGTGCTCCATGGCTGTACCCACAGAAAAAAATTGTGCACCCAGTGGCAACCCTGCTCAGCACCCAGTGGCAACCCTGCAGGTCAGTGCCTCCCCCTCCCTCCCCCAGTGCTTCCTGCCCGTTGATCTGCTCCTCCCCCTCCCTCCCAGCGCCTCCTGCCTGCTGCAATCAGCTGTTCTGTGGCATGCAAGAGGTGCTTGTGGGGGGGATGGGAAGGAGTGGGGGCAGGGAGAGGTGGGAGGGATGAAAGAGAGGGGTGGGGGCAGGGACAGGAAAAGGCAGGGCAGGGGTGGGGGCTTGGAGGAAGGGATGGAATGGGATGGGGCCTGAGGCAGAGGAAGGAAGAGGTGGGATGGGGGTGGGGGCTCGGAGGAAGGGAATGGAGTGGGGGTGAGGCCTGGAGTGGGGACAGGGGCTGGGGTGGAGCAGAGGTGGGGGCTTGGAGGAAGGGATGGAGGGGGGGGTGCACTGGCAGTCGAGCATCTCCTGGAATCTGAGTAAGCTGGAGCCTATAACTAAACTCCACTATAGGAATTCTACACCACATCTTCTCCTGGTCCTCAGCATAGAGGGCATTTCCAGGAGAAACTCTCTGGAAATCCCAAACTGCCAAAATAGCCCAGTGGAAGCCTGTTTCTGAGGATCACCAGTCACTGCATTCACCTGAAATGACACCAAAATGTGGAATCTAAAACACTTTAGTTCTCAGGGTGAGGCTTGTGTGTCATCACTTCTACCTGTTCAAGGATTGTCATTAAACATATATTCTGCAGCATGATCACTGGAAACTGTCTTGTACCAAAATGAATTAGTGTCTCCTGTCCCAGCCTCTGAAAAATCATTCTAAGTTCAGCAAAGTGTCTGTGCATTTTATGGTCCTACTGCTCAGGGGATACTTTTCAGGCCATGTAAGATATATTTCTTAGTTTTGCCATACTGTCACTAAGCACCTGAAAAGAAAAACTACTCCGACCCCCTACCCCAAAAAGAAAGAGGCACTTGTACACATGGAAAGACACTGAAATAAGGCTGTGACAGAGGTTCATAGACACCATGGATTCTGTTTAGAATTTCCAGTCTCACATTCTGTGGTGCATTTACACAACAAGGAGATTTTCAGAGGCATAGATGGCAATTAGGCTTTGAAAATCTCCCCCGGTGGCCTTAGCATAAAACCCTATTACAAGCAGCCATTTCATCTCTACAACAGGGTATGTCCCAGCACTCCTCTCTCTTCAAAGACTTCTTACAACTTCTGGGCCTCTGAACAGTGGTTAAAGAGGTGCTTTGCTACCCTCCCTTCCCAAGCTCCTGAACACAGGCTATAGTTATTCTATCTGCCTTTTGGTTGAGGGCCTCTCCCCATCATCTACAGAATATGATAGTAGATTTTTCAGTGGCTTCGTCTTCTGTTTCTTCAAGGCTCCTGTCTTAATCTGCCTCTGTCCAATGCAGTCGTTGTTATAACAGGTTTATATTCCTATTTACACTGATGAGGTAAGCCAGGCTAAAACTCTGCAGCAACTTTGTGTCCCTAAAACATAGCACTCTAGTCACCTTTATTCCACCTGGATTCAGCCTGCCTCTAGGACTGCTGCGGCCCTTAGAATAAACTGCAGCAGCCCCAGGCGTGGCTCAGGATTACAACAGCTTCCATATAGCTGTCAGTGGTCTGCTCAGCGACCCAGAAAGGCTATAGCACTCATCACCAGGGCATGTCCTTCCTGTCCTGGCATGGCTCCTACATGAGGGACTCCAAGGGGGCAGGGATGGGAGAAGCATAGGGCTGCATATACCAATTCTATGCAGCTCCTGTACTAGAGGTATTCTGTCCTTGACTGCCGTTACCCCCGGCCATTTATACCCTCTATACAGAGCATCAGGCATAGTCTGTGTTACTGAAGTATTGTTGGCTTCATTTGCAATGAGCCAGATGCAGAATGGAATGTTCACTTACATCTTCTCCAACAGGGGAAATATAATAAAATCATGATAAAAATATACATATTGCACGTACTTGTGGATATAAATGCCCAACAAGCATGACGACGATCCTGCAGACACTAAACCACAAGACTGAATTAAATAGCACATCTAATTAGAAGAGAGAAGAAACTGTGCACCCGTGTGGTCATTCTACTTTTACACAGTGCAATGCCATGAGTTTTAATGGTGTCACACCAACATACAACTGGAGTAAGGCAGTGGTGGATCAGAGCCGTATTTTTTATGTGCATTACATTTCATAGGAGTAGGAACTCCCCCCCCCCCCCTCCAGTGTCATTTTGGCCAGCTATAGTTTGGGATGTTGTGTTGCACCAGCTTCCCACCCTCATCCAAACTGTACAATGGGGGAGTTATTTATATATATGATACTGCAGACAAAGTCTGATAAATACCCACTCCTTCCAAGCACCACTACTGGGGAAACATTCTCGAGGAGAAGGAAACTGTATTAAAGTTGGTTAAACCAGTCTGGAGAAGATAGGAACTGGTGAAAACCTTTCACTCAGAATTAAAACTAAACCAGAAATAAACTTTTAAACCAGCACAAAAGGTTATGGACATGTAGTCTCCCTCTTTGCAAACCTTTATACTTCTGGATGCTTTATACGTCTGGATGATGAGCAGATAGAGAAAAGCCAAATCGCCATAAGAATGTCTGTTTTCATGAGTTTCCCAGTCCAATTGTATAGGCTCAAAGGTTCAAATAAACTTGGCTAAACATCTGATGATAGCTGCTAAAACACAAGCAATTTTCAATGCACAACAACAATTTTTTGGAAACTAAAACACTTATGAACAATGCTACTTTTCTGTGTCCATAGATGATATCTATTAACATGTACACATACACAGAGTCAGGGCCGGCTTTAGGCCTATTCCACCAATTCCCCCGAATCGGGCCCCGCGCCTAAGGGGGCCCCCCACCCAGTGAGAATCCCTTCTCTGGCTAGAGGCGCCTTTTTAATTTTTACTCACCTGGTGGCACTTTGGGTCTTCAGAGGCACTTCAGCAGTGGATCCTTCACTCTCTCCAGGTCTTCAACAGTACTTCAGCGGCGGGTCCTTCGCTTACTTTGGGTCTTCGGCGACACTTGGGCAGCGGGTTCTTCAGCACTACTGAAGACCTCGAGCGAGTGACGGACCCACCGCCGAAGTGCCGCCAAAGATTCAGAGCACCACCCAGTGAATAGAAGCCCCACGTGTTTTTTTACGTGTTTTTTTTTTAAGTCATCCCTGCCAGAGCCCCGTCGAAACTGTTTGAATTGGGCCCCGCACTTCCTAAAGCCAGCCCTGCACAGAGTCATCATTATAAATTATTTGTATTGAAGTAGGACCTAGCAGCTCCTGTCATCAGCCAGGACATTCTTTTACATAGCACTCCTCAAACAACATCCTATTTTGGGGCGTTTATCCCCAGACTAAGCCTCAAATCCCCGAGGCTCTCCAGTTATGGTTGGGTTCTTTCCAGACATGGTAGCGAAGTGGAGAAACTAGCTGTAAGAAAGAACTAATTACAGGATCGAGCCATATTCTACCCAAACAATCTGCCTGATAAATCAGTAAGGACTAACAGCCAAAGACTAGAGAGGAAAATCTTAAAAACACTCACTTTATTAGCCCAGCCACAGCTCTCTTTTGGTGCAGATTGGAAGTGGATACTTGAAGAATTGGGTTATCTCATTCATTCTATTGAAAAAGAGGTTGTGTGAATAATATATATATACTGTAGAGATATATTTTAGAGTTCAGCAGCCCTGTTAGTCTGTTCTTTTTGTAGAGATCTAGTACCATCTAGTGGTTCTTTTCTCTACTGACCTCATAAATTCTTTCAAGGAAAACCTCCCAGAGTATTTACAGATCGTACTGCTGAAAGATGTGGCAGGTGGAAGGGGCTAGAGACAGACAGGCAGCCAACCAGCCTGCCTGCCTTCATAACAGAGTGTAGGTGTTAACAGGCCTCCTTGCTCCACGAAATATCTTCTTGAGAAGTTTTGTGGGTGGAAGTAATGGACGGCTTCACTATGTTCTGCAGAAACAGGAACCTAGCGTGCAACCTACACCTTGGTTCTGGCCATGAGCAAGCCAGCAGGCAGGATGTGTCCAGACAAGCCAGCTAGCAACTGTGGCAATATTGCCAACCCTAAGCATTCAAAAATCACAAGTCTGGCTTAAAAATCACAAAATCGTTTAAAATAATGCATTTAGGGTTCTTTTTATTTACTTTTAGGATGCACTTGGGGCATGTCTTCGAGTTTTTCTCTACAAGCACCAGAGCTAGAAACTTATTGCTTTTAATGGAAGCTAAGATTTCAATGTCATCACAGAGCTGTGACTTGGACACAAAAATAGGAAATACTGAAAAACTCACAATAAAATCATAAGAGTTGGCTACTCTGAAGCTAGCATATTGCCAGGAAGGTGCACATGATCTTCCTCTGCGTGAATTATTTTACCAAAAACTGCCTACTCTCAAGGTCATGGGAAATTACAGGAGTTGGAAGCAATTTTTTGAAAAGAAAAAAAAGATTTCTCAACAAAAAGGTCATGTGAAAACACGGTTGTCCCGATGTTGGCAAGTGAACATTGATTATTGTCAATTGAGGTCATAGGACCACTGGGCATGCCCTCCATACGCTACATGGATTAGTAGAGTAAGCAAAGGGTTGAACGACAAGGATTCCCAAGTACTATTTCTGTCTCTGCTTCTGACTGGCTTGAAAAAGGCCTTCTACTTATATGGCACTTCATATGCACCATTACTATTGAGAGCCTGGGACTTGGGAAACTTGAGTTCAGCTTCCTATCCTGTCACAGACTTTGTGTGTGACCTTGGGCAAGTCATTTACCTTTCTCTGCTAGATTGAAGATTATTAAATACTTGCTCCTCATGCAGCTGCTTATAGACTGTGGTCAAGTCACCCCGTAACATTCTCTTAGTTAAACTAAATAGATAAAGCTCCATGAGTCTATCACAGGGGCAGGCAAACTATGACCCGCAGGCCACATCCAGCCTTTCAGACCTTTTAATCTGGCCCTCAGCTCCCACCAGGGAGCAGGATTGGGGTTTGACCTGCTCCGGTGCTCCAGCTGGGAAGCGGGGTTGGGGGCTTGTCCCACTCCACATAGCTCCCAGGAAGCAGCTGGCATGACCCTCCTCCGGCTTCTACATAGTATGCAGAGGCATGGCCAGGTGGTTCTGCATGCTGCCCTGTCTGCAGGTGCCCCCCCCCCCGCAGTTCCAATTGGCTGCAGTTCCTGGCCAATGGGAGCTGCAGAGGTGGCACCTGAGGACGGGGCAGCATGCAGAGCTGCTTGACCATGCCTTGGAGCTGGAAGGGGCACATGTCTCTTGGAGCTGCTTGCGGTAAGCGCCACCTGGGGTCTGCATCCCTGAGCTCCTCCACCCCCATGACCCAATCCCCTGCTACAGCCCTGATCTCCTTCCTACCCTCCAAACCCCTAAATCCCAGCCTAGAACTCCCACTTGTACCCCAAGCTCCTCATCCCCAGCCCCCCCAGAGCTTTCACACACACCCCTGCATGTCCCAACAGCCTGCCCCATCCCTGATCCCCCTCCTGCCCTCCTAACCCATTGGTCCCATCCCAGAGCACTCTTCTGCACCCCAAACCCCCCATCCCTGGCCCCACTCCAGAGTCTGGACTCCCATCTGGAACCTTCACACCCCTCCCCCATACCCNCCAACCCCCTGCCCCAGCCCTGATCCCCATCCTGCCCTCCGAACCACTTGGTCCAAGCCTGGAGCCCCCTTCTACACTCCAAACCCCTTATCCCCAGCCCCCTCAGCCCCTTTATACCCTAAGCCAGAGCCCCCTTCCACACCCTGAACTCCTCATTTCTGGCCCCACCTCAGAGCTTGCACTCGCAGCCAGAGCCCTCACCACCTCCCGCACCTTAACCCCCAATTTTGTGAGCATTCATGGCCCACCATACAATTTCCATATCCCGATATGGCCCCCAAAATTTTGCCCACTCCTGGTCTATCACTACAAGGCATGTTTTTTAATCCTTTCATCATTCTCATGGTTCTTCTCTGAATCCTCTCCAATTTAGCTACACCCTGAATGAATTGTGGGCACCAGAACTGGACACAGTAATCCAGCAGCGGTCAGCACCAAATTCATAGATAAAATAATCTTTCTTCTCCTGTTCAAGATTCCCTGTTTACGCATCCTAGGATGGCATCAGCCCTTTTGACCACAGTGTCACATTACAAGCTCATGTTCAGCTCATTATCCACCAAAACCCCCAAATCTTTTTCTGTCCCTGCTTCTCAGGCCAGAATCCCCCATCCTGCAAATACAGTCTACATTCTTTGTTCCTAGGTGTGTACATTTACATTTAGCAATGTTAAAACAGATATTCTTTGCTTGGGGCCAGTTTACCAAGCAATCCAAATTGCTCTGAATCAGTGATCTGTCCTCTTCATTTTTACCATTCTCCCAATCTTTATCTCCTCTGCAGGCTTTATCAGTAATGATTTTATGTTCTGTATGGCATGACTTCAGTGAGATTACTCACCTCCTGAAAGTGAAGCATGTGCTTAAAGTGCTTTGCTGGGTTGGAGCCTCCTTTAACAACTGATGATTGTTCTAATAAGTGTTTGTGATGGAAACTTACATCACAAGAAGTTCCAAGGGCAGTGTGTAAGTTTGTTGGCAAATAGAGATATTCACTTTGGGATCCTTATCCTACACACTAAAGAAAGACTGATGTCTAGGAGAACTGGGTCTAATAGACTATTGAAGTGGTGTGTGCTAAGCATGAGTATGGCACGTCAAGGGAAGCATTGCCACCCTTTCAATAACAGCAGCAGCATCTTGCAAGGAGAGCAGGGCAGGCATGTTTGTTTCTTTATTAGTCAGCCAGGCTGTGTGTATTGTTCCAAATGGTGCTATATCCATCACAGCTTGTCTAATGGCACTATAAAACTAAAAACTGGTATTAGAGATTTCTAAACAACTCCATGAGCTGAAAATTACTGTTCAGAGAAGCAAATCTCCATGTTGACAATTTCACGACTAGCAGTGCACACATTGTGTGCATTGGGATAAAATATTTATGGGAGAGCATAAAGACGTTGCAGAGTCCTTGTGGCACCTTACAGACTAATAAATTTATTGGGGCATAAAAACGTTTGTTAGACAATGTATCACCCTTCAAATGCATTAGGAATATTCAAGAAAGCTAGCAGCATTGCTCATTATCATCTTAACAGCCGCGTCTCATGAATGAGGTATTTATTGAGAGTTACAGCACTCACGAGCCAGCTAAGAAAAGAGCTTTACTGGGACTTCCTGCACAGCACCAAAGTTAATGGGGAAGTAGGTGTATTGCCACTATCATTTACAGACCCGGTGGGCTCAGTTGTGCAATGATTATTCTCGCAAAATATTCCATTGACAGTGATGTACATTTGCTGGCTGAGTGAGGATTGGAGGATGAAGTCAATAGGCTGGAGTTCCCCCCCTCCCCGAATCTTAGCTTTCTATCATTATAATGGGAGTGCTGGTGATGGGGGAAATCATAGAATATCAGAGTTGGAAGGGACCTCAGGAGGTCTTCTAGTCCAACCCCCTGCTCAAAGCAAGACCAATCCCCAGACAGATTTTTGCCCCACATCCCTAAATGGCCCCTCAAGGATTGAATTCTCAACCGTGAGTTTAGCAGGCCAATGTTCAAACCACTGAGCTATCCCTCCCCCCACTATACAGGCAAAAAGTTGGAATTCTCCTCATTACAGCTCTTCTGTGTCTTTTGCAGAGAAAACAAAAAAAAATCACTGTTTAGGTCAGATTACCCAGGCAGAGGCCTACAGGAACCAGTTACATCTACTTTTGTATTTGAGTTGTATATTCACCCCTACAAAATATTTATCATTTTTCCCCACTAGTGCCATTTGATTTCTCAAAGTATAGGTACTTTTCTGAAGAATATCTTTATTAAGAATGACAAAATTAAGCCTTTTTGATAAGGAGTTCATGCTTTCCAACAAAACAGAGTTGCCAAATGGTCATGGCATTGAGGTCATATGAAATGCAAGATGGTTTCATTGAAAGTCTAGGGGAAATGACTTTTCAAATGACATATGACACAGCATTAAACTCCTGGTCTAGGAAGTGAGCTTCTTTCCGGTCAGGCTGTGCCTACACTGGTATACAACAAGGAGTAAATGTGCTGAAAAATGCATTTTTCAGGGCACCAAATTTGTTCATGCACTTGGGTCAGATTCAACAAATAATTATGACCCAAAAAGGGCAGAGCGGGTGGATTTTTTTCCCCCAAAAGAGTCTCAAAGTTTTGTCTGAGCCATTTTGAAATACAATAACTCCAAACCAGACAATCTCTACGTAAAAGACTAAATGGACACAAATCAGACGTCAAGAATGATAACATTCAAAAACCAGTCGGAGAACAAACACTTCAATCTCCTTGGCCACTCGATTACAGACTTAAAAGTCACAATATTACAACAAAAAAAACTTCAAAAACAGATTCCAATGAGAGACTGCTGAACTGGAATTAATTTGCAAATTGGATACCATTAAATTAGTCTTGAATAAAGGCTGGGAGTGGATGGGTCATTACACAAAGTAAAACTATTTCCCCATGTTTATTTCCCCCTTACTGTTCCTGAGACCTTCTTGTTAACTGCTGTAAACCGACCATTTTGATTACCACTACAAAAAATCTCTCTCCTCTGCTGGTAATAGCTCACCTTAATTGATACTCTTATTGGAGTATGCATGGTAACACCCATTGTTTCATGTTCTCTGTGTCTCTGCGTGTGTGTGTGTATATATATATATATATATCTTCTTACTGTATTTTCCACTGCATGTATCCGATGAAATGGGCTGTAGCCCACAAAAGCTTATGCTCAAATAAATGTGTTAGTCTCTAAGGTGCTAGTACTCCTGTTCATTTTGCGGATTCAGACTAACACAGCTGCTACTCTGAAACCAGTAACTCCTCGCTTAACCTTGTAGTTATGTTCCTGAAAAATGCGACTTTAAGCAAAATGATGTTAAGTGAATCCAATTTTCCCATAGGGATTAATGTAAATGGGAGGTGTTAAGTTACAAGGAAATGTTTTTTGCCAGACAAAAGGCATTATATACATGTACCGCGTAAGTTTTAAATAATTTTAAACAAACAATTGAATACTGGTACTCACCAATGAGGATTGTGAAGCTTGGTTGAGGCAGGGGCATAACGGGGTTGGGGTGTGGGGGCTTGCCCTGCTCTGCCTGGCGCTCCTGCCGGGGAGGGGGTCAGGGGCTTGCCTGCTCCCTGGCTGGAACACCAGGTGGGCAGAGCAGGGCAAGCCCCCACACCCCAATCCCACTCCCTGACAGGAGCACCGGGCAGGCAGAGTGGGGCGGGGCAAGCTAAACAATCTTATAAAAGAACAATGCGCTACTTTAAACAAGTACGTTCTCTAATAGATCAGCAACCTAGTAATGAAACAATGTTAACTGAGATGACTTTAAGTGAGGAGTTACTGTAAAATGTTTTGACCTTTTGTTTGGAAATGGCATCTCATTTTGAAATTTTACGAATTTTTAAAAAACAAAAGGATGAAAAACACCCCAAAATGACCTCAAAGGATGTTATTGTTTGTTTTCATTTTGAGGAGTAAACCAATAAAAATCCAAGTTTGGTTTGAACTGAACCAATTTTTTATTATAATTTTTCAGTTTGACCCCTAAACCAAAAAATCAGTTTTTCACTCTCCACTAGTGTGAACACCTTTAGCTCAGTCTTAGCGGGTTGAACTATAGCTTAAGGTTTCTTCTCTAACGTCTTGTCTACACATGATACCTTACCTTATCATGATATGGCCCATTGCACTGGGCAGTGGCTTCCTATTATAACAAATAGTTCCTGCCTTCTCCAGCTTTCAGGCAACCAAACCATAACTGCCCCTTCATGCCCAATTCATTTCTCATTCTGCCTTACTCAGAGGTGAAAGTAAGCAGGTACAGGCCAGTATGGGGGACCGGTAAGAAAAGGAGACTGCCTGAGGGAGGGAGAAGCCTGCCCCCTGCACAAGAATAGTTTAAACTCAGCTGTTCCCTGAGTGGTTCAGCCCTCCGGGTTAGGAGTGGTTTCTGGCATCCTTGTTAATTTCACTCACAGTAGCTGGGGGGAGTGGGGAGGTTGTTTCACCATGGCAGGGGCAGTCCTTGTCTGCCCCCGGGATGAGGGGATCTCTCCACTACTAATATACAGAACAAATACAAGCATTTGGCTGCACAGCTTAAATCCAGAGCTAATAAAAGCAGGTGAAAGAGGAAAACTCACTGTCACATTGGTTTCTCGTCTCCTCCCTCCCCTTCCTCCAGCCAGGCTGCAGACAAGGCTCTGCATTCCTCCCCCCCAGCCCCAAGCAGGGGTTCTCCTCTAGGCTCTAGCTTGCAGAAGGGACACTAGCTGAGATGCCTGCTGCTGCTGCCTGCATAAGAACAGTTTAAACTCAACTGTTCCCTGTGCAGTTCAGCCCCCAGGGTTAGAAGACATTTCTGGCATCCTTGTTAATTTCACTCCCAATTGGTGGTGGTGGTGGGGAGGAGGGAAGGTGTGTTGACTATGGCAGGGGCAGTTCTTTTCTGCCCCCAGGATGAGGGGATCTCCTATACACAGAAAACACAATCAAAATCAGGAATCATTTCCAAGTTCAAATCTATCCCATTCCCTCCCCAGCAGAGGATCATGGCTGTGATGTCCAAACTGCTTGCAGATCCTCTTTGAAATGTTACTGAACCGCACAGGTAACAGCTTAGTTTAAACTTTTCTTATGCAGGAGGCAGACTTCTGCCTCCCTCAGCCAGTCTCCCTGCTGCAAACTAGAGGCAAGCCCCTGCAGCTGCTACTCAGTGCCAGGCAGGGAGAAAGCGTGGAGCCTAGTGTCCGCAGCCTGGCTGGAGGAGGAGAGAAGACACGGAGAAAAATATGACAGTGAGTTTTCACTTTTTCAGGCTTATTCCAATAGTAAAGTTTTATTACAGACAGTACTGGTAGTAGTAATAGAAGCTTTATTTTCTCTATCTATGTCATGCAATAGGAGGGATCCATGAAGTACATAGGATAAGTGGGTTGCTTGTGATTGGACCATATGAGTAAGAAATGTAAATTACTTTCACCCCTGCCCAAACACCAGGGCTCCCAGCTGCCTTTGCAGGTGGTAGCTCCGGGGATGATTTAAAGAGCCTGGCTCCTAGCTTCAGCTGAACCCCTGAGCCCTTCAAATCCTGATTTAAAAACCCTGGGATTTAAAGGCCCTACCTCTTCTGATAGAGGCCACGCCTCTTCCGGTTGAGGCCCCTGCCCCCTCTGCAGGACTCTAAGTTACTGTCACCCCTGGCCTTACTTCTCCATTCACTGCGCTTAAGCTTTCCTTTACTCAGCCATATTTACTCATTGAGCCAGTTGCCTGCAATTCTCCAAGTCCTTAATATTTTAGATTAAGATTTAGATTTAGATTAATATTTTAGATCATGATTATTCATACTACAACCATACACTGCCATTGAAAAGTCTAGATCAGAGGTTCTAAAACTGTGATCCGTGGACCACCAGCGGTCCGATCCATTCAGGTGGTCTGTGGACAGTCCTCTCTAAAGTTCATGCCTGGGCAGACGCACACGAGAGAATGAAGGGCCACCCATCTAATTAATGGAGCCATACCTGCACGGCTCCACTAATTAGGTGCCTGGACCCTAGAGAAGACGCACATGTAAGGTGAGGTTGTAGCCTTGTGGGGAATAAGGGGTAGGTGGGAGGGGGCAGTGGGGTGAGAAAAGGGGCTGGTGGGAATTTGGAATACGCAGGACTGTGGCAGCCAGAGAGAGGTGACTTCCCCAGCTCCAGGGCAACGGCTGCTGGGGAGAGACAGCCCTTCTTCCCAGCATCAGCTCTGTGGCTGCTGTGGAGGGGGAGAGATTCCCCATCTTCCCAGTCCCAGCTTGAGGGCTGCCACAGCAGGAGAGAGACCCCTCTCCTTCCCAGCCTAGCTCAGGGGCTCCTGCCATACAGAAGAGAGGGAGATACCCCCCCTCCTTCCAGTCCCAGCTCGGGAACTGCCACAGAGGGGGGAGAGAGGGCACATCCATTGCATTAGAAAGGTAAGACTACTCATATTAAAATATGAGTTCTGTGCTTTTATTTGTGGAACAAAAAAAGGTTAAAAGTTTTATTTTACATAGCACTTTTATACAAAGCACTTTACAATAGTTAGCTAACAGAAAAAACATTTGGAAAGATCATTAAGTGCTCAACTGAGAAGCTCAGCAATTTTCAAGTGGTCCACGGAAAAAAAGTTTGAGAACCCCTGGTGTAGGTTGAGCCTGAGTCTCTAATTTGGCTGGCAGGTGGGAGTTGATGAGGACACAGCAGCAGAGTACTCCATGCCATCGAGTGAGGGAGTATCCCATTGCACAAGTTTTGACTAACTATGAAAAATTTCAAAAGCTTTAGTTTGTATGGTATCTGAATTGTCTCCAAATCATCTAAACCTCTTGGGAACATGAGATTGGATCAGTTGCCTCATGGGTGTGGTATTCTTATAAGACTTCCAGGACTTTCTGCATCCAGTGGAGCCAAAAATACTACAAAACCAGCTTTCCTTGTGAGATTTGGGCACTTTGAGTGCGTAAATTTGCGGGGAGGAGCAAAATGGAAAAGAATTTGATGGGGAAAGAAAAACAACAACAAACTTTTGGAACATCAAAAGCAAATTATCTGGGTTCAAGGAATGGGTGAAGTTTCAGGTAGGTTCTTATTTCATCTGAACTGTGTTCCTCCATCTTATGTATTATATACTAGAACATAAGAACAGCTGTACTGGGTCAGACCAATGGTCCATCTAGCCCAGTATCCTGTCTACCAACAGTAGCCAATACCAGGTACCCCAGAGAGAGTGAACCCAACAGGTAATGACCAAGTGATCTCTCTCCTGCCATCCATCTCCCCCCTCTGACAAACAGAGGCTAGGAACATCATTCCTTACTGAACATTATTGCCTGCTAGAGACATGGCATTGATAGGTTATGAGATGGAGGCTTGTTCATCCTTCCTGTCCTGAGAGAAGCTGTAGCATTTAAAGAGAAGTTATCAGAAATTAAACAGTAGGGAAAAATTTGCCTTTACAGAGGAGTATGGGCAAGCCTCAAAAGTTATGCTTCACAGGCCTTGGATTTCCTGGTCCAAACTAGGACGGTCTCGCAATGGAAGTAAGCCTCAAAGATTAATTATATTGGACTTAAATGAAGCCCAAGACCTCAGCAATTTAATCACAAAAATAATCAGCTTGTCATGGAAATATCAGGTTTATCTCAGCTGTCCCTTTCTTAAAATTTAGATTTTTACAAACTATACCCATAGGTGCCTCAGTCAATCATTCTGCACTTCTCAAGGGCCCATCGTCACTGTGTTCAGGCAGGATTTGAAACATCAATATGAGGGATAAAGGATGTTCCCTCAAATTAAGAAAGCTTCTCTATCTTTTTCCAATATAAACAATAATCCAGGAAATTTCTCCATGAGCCACTAGTTGTCAGCGTTCATGAAGACTCATTTTGTGGTTAGAAAACTCCTAAAATACCTCATAATCCTAACACTCCTTCCTATTGATTCCCAATGAAGTTTGTACATACCAAGATATGTGCTCACTGTAAGTTATAGCTAAAAGCACACGCTATGTTTGAGTTATTTTACTGGTGAAATTCTTTGTGAATGCAAGAGAGCAGAGCTGCAGAGAGGTCTTAAAGCATAGACTGAGGCAAACTGTGTGTTAATAAATTATGTATGTAACCCTTCTGCTAGGTGGAGTCGGCAGCAACCAGGGCTGGGCTCAGTACCTAGAGTTTCCTTTCAAAATATACAACACAGAACCAAGCCCGCACTCAGTAACCTGAGAAAATTACACATCACCCCCTGGGTGCCTCTAGAGGCAAAACTTCCCCTCTTGCAAGCAGTGTGTCTGAGTGTAGAAAAGAAACTTTTAATGAAAGGAGGGAAGTAACTTGGCATTAATTTGGGAAAACGCTGCAAGCAGGTTTGATAGACATAAAACCATTAGCCAAACACCCACCCCCAAGTACATTGGGCAGTGTCTTTTTTGCATCAGGTTCTTGAGTCCAACAATCAAAAGTTCCTTTAATATGCCACTTCCTTTTCCCTCCTCCCTTCACCACACCCCACTCACAGTTATTGGCCTTCATCAGTGAAGACCCAGAGTTCAGAGGTGCATCTGCAGAGTTCACCTTCTACTCTGGCAGGGGGGAAGGGGAAAAGACACCTTACTCTCTCTGCCATCCGGGTGCTTCCTCTGGTGCCACCCCACCCATCATGCCATTCCACCAGCCACCTGTTCTGCATGCCACTCTGTTGTCCACCCCGCCAGCCATTCTCTGCACCATCCAGCACTGATGCACACTGTCACCTTCGGATACCACCTGCTTCTTTACTGTGACCTCTGCACTCTTGTTCTTCACCGGCATCCAACCCCCCTGCTTAGTGAGTTTAGTTCAGGTGAGGGTAATCCCCTCAATCAAGACTGGCTAATTACAATTCTGCTGCCCTTTACTCATACAATAAGAACAACAACATTTAATCACTCCTGCATTCAATACTAAAGTGATTTGTAACCCAGCACCAGCCAAAGTTGATTGCTTTGACAATGCAGGTCTATCTGCTCATACTGAGACAGAGTGGGTGTGCATTTAAATACAGTCAGGTCCTGAAGCCTTTTCCCCACCCCAGCGCATCACTAGCCATCCGGAGAGAGCTCATTCAGACGCTGCTTACATGTAGAAGCAGAGGAGGAAATTCATTCCTAGACTGAGAAGTTATTAAAAGTGTAGAGCCAGGGACAGGAGTGGCGGAAGCACCCTAAAACCATGGGGGGAGGGGAGGACCAGGGCTGGCTCCAAGCCCCAGCGCACCAAGCGCGTGCTTGGGGCGGCATGCAGTAGGGGGCACTCTGCCGGTTGCCGGAGGGCAGCAGGTGGCTCCAGTGGACCTCCCACAGGCGTGCCTGCGGAGGATCCGCTGGTCCCGTGGCTCCGATGGAGCTTCCGCAGGCGTGCCTGTGGGAGGTCCACGGGAGCCGCAGGACCAGTGGACCCTCCGCAGGAACACCTGTGGCACGTCCACCAGAGCCGCGGCACCGGCAAGCAACAAAGCGCCCCCCGTGGTGTGCCGCCATGCTTGGGGCGGCGAAATGGTAGAGCCGGCCAGGGGAGGACAAAGGCACCTGAACTATGCCCCTCCCCTCCGTGCCACCCCTTCTTTCTGAGGCCCCGCCATTGAATCACCCATTCTTTCTGAGCCCCGTCCTCACACCATCCCTTTCCCCCAAACCCCACCTCCAGCTCACTCCTCTCCACCACTGACCCCTACATCGCTTGTCCTTATGGCTGGTAAAGAGTGATGGGACCATTGGCCCTGACCAGGGAACAGATCAGTGCTGCAGATACACACCCTTCTGTCCTGCTTTATATTTAGAACCTAATAAAGAATTTTTAAAAAGGCAAATTATACAACCGTGTAGTTTTAGGGAAACAAAACAAATGTGTCATTCAACGGAAGCTATAAATAATCACTTTATAACATAATGAAACCTTTCATCCGGTGGCTACAATGTAAACTGCTGTCCTGAGTCCAGAGTAACCACTGTATCTAGTTTATTAATCTCTTTTCCACAGAGGTGGATTCTTTTTGGGAATTAGGCCAGCTCACTTGATAGTCATATTTTCCCATCAGCTAAGATCAGTCACCCATACTCCTCACCCTCAATCCAACCCCTGTTTTTAACTGCAGCTGAGATTCTCCAGCAGTGATACTGAAACCACTTGCAGGAAGCACCTCCTAACCCACTATTCATGGACTGAGCAAGACAGAGGAAGGAGAAACAGGGAAATCAGAGCCCATGTGATAGAAAAAAGCCTGATCTTCCTTTCTTCTGATGATTAAGCCACTTTCCCCTAGACTTTATCAGTTCAAAAACTTTATACACTAAGAGTTTATTCTGCTTCCCCCACACACACACCAGCAACATTTTATATATGAGTACAGGAGCAATCCATGCAATGTACATCCTTTTACATGGGAGTGGGCAAACTTTTTGGCCTTAGGGCCGCATCTGGGAATACAAATTGTATGGCAGGCCATGAATGCTCACAAAATTGAGGTTGGGATGCAGGAGGGGCTGAGGGTTCTGGTTGGGGGTGCGGACTCCAGCATGAGGCCAGAAATGAGGAGTTCAGGGAGTGGGAGGGGGATCCAGGTTGGGGTGGGGGAGTGAAGGTTCCAGCTGGGGATGTGGGCTCAGGGGTGGGGCTAGGGATGAGGGGTTCAGAGGGCAGGAGGGGGATCAGGGCTAGGGCAGAGGGTTGGGGAGAGGCTCAGCAATGCAGGCTCTGGGCAACACTTACCTGAAGTGGCTCTTGGAAGCAGCAGCATGTCCATTCTCTGGCTCGTATGCAGTGGCACAGACAGGTGGCTCTGCACGCTGCCCCGTCCACAGGCGCTGCCCCTGCAGTTCCCATTGGAGCATGTAAGAGCCGAAGGGGAGCTTCCAGGAGTTGTGTGGAGTGGCCCCAAACCCTGCTCCCCTGTTGAAGCACCAGAGAGGGGAGCATGCCACGGCTTCCGGGAGGTGCGTGAAGCATCCCCTGACCCTGTGCCCTGGCTGGAGCGTCAGAGTGGGACAAGCCCAAGACCCCACTCCCCAGCAGGAGCTTGAGAGCTGGTTTAAAACGGCCAGTGCGCGGGCCGTAGTTTACCCACCCCGGCTTTACATTTTCCTCTTGGTAGGAGGGGAGCTCACCTAAAGACACTGGATCAGATTATGGTGGCTTTCCTCTCAGGGTCACTGGCTCAGATCAGTAATGGCAGAATGTCTGTACTGTTTGATGATTTTTGACTGCTAGACTGAAATGAGCTGAGGAGCTCCTCAGCGGTGGCACTTTTGCTGGTAGTCTGATGGGTATTGAGACTGACCTACTTTCCTTCAGACTAAGAGGTGGTCCGACCCAGTCAGAACTGTGGCACTTTGGCAAAAATGAGGGGGCTTGTACAATTCCTGTAAATGCAGGATAAAGTCAGCCTTAGATCTCCATGGGTCACAATGCGACATTACCTTTGCCTTATGGGAAAAAATAAAAGCCCAACAGAGTCCCTTGGGCAAAGATTCTATAGTATATAAGAGGTACAGCATTAAACACATGGCACAGAGCCAGAGAAAGGGCCTCTTTGCAAAGTGTAATGTAAAGGCAAATGTGGAGCTTCTTGAGGAAAGAGGCTTTGATTCCACATGCACTTTAATTTCAGGAATAGATTAGAATGTCTCACAAATAAGCTGTGGCAAAGAGGAGAGGCTTCTCATTCCACAGCGGTGAGGTTTACCTTACACTGATGGAATGAGAAGGGGCCCCAATTTGTAGTTCATCCAGCAGCCTCCTAGCCACATGGCTTTAGGACCTTCCAGCCCTTTATAATAGGAATCCAGGGTAGGGAAAGAACATGGCCAAAAGCAAAAATAGCAGCACTTCTTTCATCATGCCCGGCAGCATGTGTTTCACTTCTACACAATATGGTGACAAAGGTTCATGGAGAGGCTGGGAATCTTCTCCTCGCCCAGGCGGCTTTTATAGCACTCATCGCTTTGACATTTACCAGAAGCCTGGAGGACAGTTTTTCTTTTCCACGTGTTGCACCCTGACCCTAATCTTGCAGTTCAGGCCTTGGTCTTTATAAAGATTACACTGCAATGGATACATCCTGAGGAAAGGGTGCAGTACGCTGTGTGTGACTGCAGTCCAAAACTCCTGAACTATATTAACCTTCTGTGAGGGCTTGTTGCGGGAAAGGGGGAAAGAGAGACAAAACCAATCCTGTATTTGTACAGTCACTGTTAAACAATACGCTGCTTGCACAACCTCCTCACTGTCTCTTTATCCTGGTCTCCACCCCACTCAGCTGGAGAGTTACAGCTCTAAGGGGAAAGTTTAGAGTTTTCCCTGCAGAATTAACCTGCAAAGGGCTGAACCAGCTATTGCAAAACAGCAAGCCAAATCATAAAGGGCCGATTCTCCTCTCAGATCCATGCAGTGGATCTCAACTCCAGTACTGCTCTCTCCCCCTGAATGAGCCAAACTCCTGCTGATGTCAGTGAGACACCCATGTACGTGGGGCGAATGCAATGCCAGATTTGAGGGTTGATGTGCAGGTTGGAGAGAATTTTGCTCATCAATTCATATCCTGTCAGCAGTGTTCATGGTCTGTCTACAGAGGCAAGCATAGTCTACAGAGGCAAGCATAGCCCCTGAGCCTGCTCCCGTAGTAGTCACTGGAAGTTTTGCCTTAACATCAGCAAGCTCAGAGATGAGGCCCACAGGTGCATATGCAAAAGTTTATGGAGTATATGTAAAGAGGAAACAGATTTCATGTATGGCACGCCATAAGACATGCAGAGGGCAACTTCCAGTTTAAACAAGAGAACACAGCTCCTACTTCCTAGCTAGGCCAGAAGAAGGCTGCTTTTGGCTCATGTAACATTCCTGCTGCCATCCAAGGCATGCAGGGTCTTGATGAGATCAGTGCCCCAAAGGCATTATAATTTCTGAACTTAAACTGAGCGAATATTTGAGTGGTCTAGAAGAAAGAGCAATAGAAGTGCCAGAGAAGTGCTTTGGCCCAGGCTTCAACAAAAGTATAGAGGTAGTTCTAGTTTGACGTCTATCACATTTAATAGCAACCCACCTTCACCACCCTTCCATGCACATTCTGCGCTAAAGATTTACCCTTGTCACATGCCAAAAAGTCCTTGATGGCTGGTTAATGAAGTGCAACTCTTTCCACATCCCTAATTCCCTGCTCCCAAGTATATTAAGCAGCTCTTCTGTTAGTGGTGCAATGAAATCCATATTGTTGCAGATTTGCAATGTTTTTCTTGTCACACACTCTAATGCGAAGCACTGGGGTTTTTTTCTTCGTGTGTTCACACACCAGGGCCAGCCTGGACAGAGGCTTCAAACTGTTTCAAAGCTAAGGGTTACTACTACTTGTGGAACTCTTCTGAAAAATCTCCATCTGGGCCTGATTCTCATTTACATTTTGGCCCTTTTACATCAAGAAGCTTTAACGTAGGTGTAAATACATGTAAGGGCCTGATGTAACTGAGACTCACGCTTTTCTATTTTAAGACAATGCTGTTTATTTTCTTGCCATACTTCCTCCACTCCCGCTCCTTTTATTACTAAGCAGATTTACATAAAATCAGGAACCTTTTTTCTTAAGAACTGATCCACTTCGTCTGTTGAAGTCATAATCCTGTGTTCCTGACAAGTGGTTGCACTGGAGATTATGACGACAACTAATTATGAGTTATTACTAGGACTCCTCGTCGCACCTTAGAGATTAACATATTTGGGCATAGGTTTTCACGGGCTAAAACCCACTTCATCAGATGCATGGAGTGGAAAATACAGTAGAGAGGTATAAATACACAGCACATGAAGAGATGGGAGTTGCCTTACCAAGTGAGGGGTCAGTGCAAACGAGCCAATTCAATTAAGGTGGAAGTGGCCTATTCTCAACCTGAATAAGTGGGAAGTGGATGGGTCACTACAAAAAGTAATTTCCCTTCTGTTGATACTCACACCTTCTTGTCAACTGTTGGAAATGGGCCACCTTGACTGCATTGGCCTCATTAGCACTACAAAAGTAATTGTTGAGAATAGGCCACTTCCACCTTAATTGAATTGGCTCATTAGCACTGACCCCCCCCCCCACACACACTTGGTAAAGCAATTCCCATCTTTTCATGTGCTATAGTATATATTCTGCTTACTGTATTTTTCACTCCATGCATCTGATGAAGTGGGTTTTAGCCCACGAAAGCTTATGCCCAAATAAATTTGTTAGTTTCTAAGGTGCCACAAGGACTCCTCGTTATTTTTGCTGATATAGACTAACACAGCTACTACTCCGAAACCTAAGTTATTACTGTTATTCCTTAAAGAGCTCACAGTATGTTCATCTCGGTACAAAACTCAAAAGGAGGAAGTGGCCTGTTCAAGTGGAATCTGAAAAAGAGCTCTATCCTAGCTGTCAGAGCACAGGGTAGGAGCCAAGAGGCAAGCTTCTGTTCTGAGCTTCTAAGTCATGCAGGTCAAATCTCTCAGACCAGGGGGAAGCAGAGCTGAAGTTACTCTAAGCTGCCTTTGCACCCTCCAAATTCTGGGATGCTCCAGGGGACAGAGTAGTCCCCAGTGTAACCTGAACAGGCCTTGGGGGTATTAGTTACTGCAGCCTCTCCCCACATGACTCTGAGCAGGAGTGCTGTCTGGAATCTCCATAGTAACACAAACTATAGCTCCCCTTCCAACTTCCAGCCCCACTGGCACATCCCCTTATGCCAGGATTTATGAAAAATTAGAAGGCAGCCACAAGCTATCTACCTCAGTTCCTGCATGAAGGGACCTCTCCCCCAGCAGGGTGCAGGGCTTCTAGAACCCCTATATGCCAGTCTGTCCCTTTCATCCAACCAACAGGGGCAGAGCAGGTGTGAGAATTTCAACCGAGAACTTTCTAGCCAAGACTCTGACCCTAATTTCTTCTGTGGGGTCGTTCAAGTGGCTTTGGCTATGATTCCATGAGAGGATGAGCATCCTCAACTCCATCTGAAGTAAAAACCTTGCAAGTATTAGATTAAATTTGCTACATGAGTTTTTCCAGCAGTAAAATGAAAAGATCCTTCCTATTTCACAGATGTGCTGTGAGGCTGATTAGCCAATGGTGATACAGTGCTTTGAAGATGGAAAGTGCTCAGGGTTATTAAATAGCAGAGGCCAAACAAAAACCCTTCTTTTATGAAAAATCTTTCTGGCATAAAAAAGATAGACCAAAGTCACACAGGAAATATATATCAGTAGAATTGTCCTTTAAAAGGATTATTTCACAATGTTTCCCGCAGGGCCTCAGAGGCTTTTTAAAAGCTGATGTTTGTTGGCAATATCTTTATCAGAGAAGTGGTTTCACATCACGTATGATTTGAGGGAACACTTGATGTGGACATTAGATTAATTTTTGCTGTATTCCTATGAAATTTCCTTAGAAATTTGGGGTTTGCACATTTGGATCCTTACAAATGTCAGGGATTCCAGAGCCCCTCAGAGAGGCGAATTCAGATGATCTGGTGGTCCTTTCTGGGCTTAAATTCTACGATCCTTCTTCAAAACTTTCCTCAAAACTCTTTGCTGTGAGGCTTACAAAAAATTGACTCCTGTTTGAGTATTCTTGTAAACGTTGGCCCCAGAATATGAGTGAGACAAGGTGAGGCAGGTAATATCTTATATTGGACCAACATCTGCCAGTGAAAGAGAGAAAAAAGCTATTACCTTGTCTCTCTAAAACACCCAACTTGTAGGTTGCTAGTGTGCTGAGGCCACTACTATGAAGCTGACCTACATTGTCTCATTGTTTCCTTGAACTCCCCCATTTGTCTGTATGCGTCCATTTGTTGTCTCTTGTCTTTTACTTAGATTGTCAGGTCTTTGGATCCGGGACCACCTTCTGAATTGTGTTTGTACAATGGGGCCCTGGTCCATGACTAAGACTCCTAAGTGCTACAATAATACAAAGAATAAGTACTAATAATTCTCTGTCTAAACTACATGCCCACCCCCGTCAAGAATGCTCTTTTCCAGGAGTAGTGAATTCTTCAGCAGAGAATTCACAGTGTTGACTAACACTAATCAGAAATGGTTGCAAAACAACACTGAAAGTACATCCAAGTGTGTGACAGCATAGGTAAAATATGAATAGCTAGGAGGAAGCAAGAGGAAAAGTGTATGTTATCAGGCCAAAGAGCAGTTTCTTGCTCAGACTGTGCTCCTGGACAGAATGTTCACTCCCTTTTGCCAAAATGCCATGAACTGTAACATTTCAGCAAAACCTCAGAAACAGTGTGGTTGGAAATGCACATTTTCTATGTGTGAGGAGCATCTTAATAAGTGAATGTGTCTTGGACCAAGAGAAAGACCTAAGTAAGCCTATCATTCAATTGTCTTGTGGAAAGCAAACAAAGAAACAGGTTTATACTTGGAGTACACTCATTTCACTGAATATTCAAGACACATTTTTATTATTTTTTGCCCATCTCTAGTCCTAACTGTGAAAGTAACATTGAATAGATACAGGAAGGAAGAGAGAGGTGGGTCCTATCACAGAAGTTTAGAAAAAAGATATGCGTCAGATTCTCAGCTGATCAACTGTAGGTCACCCAGTTTACACAAGCTAAGAATCTGGCTCCATGTTTTTACATTCTTGAGTTCCTCTAGCATCTGAACTTAATAATAAATATCTTCTTCCTCTGAATTATTTATTTACATTATGGTAGTGCCTGGAAGCCAACCAAGTTGGCACTCCATTGTGCTAAGCCTTGTACAAACATACAGCTCTATGTAGCTCAAAAGCTTCTCTCTCTCACCAACAGAAGCTGGTCCAATAAAAGATATTGCCTCACCCAGCTTCTCTCTCCAATATCCTGGGCCCAACACAGGTACAACACTGCAAACATGAATAAAACAAACATTCCCATTTGAAGCTATGCTTTGTTTTGCTTTTCAATTGGCAGAGAGAAACCAGATTAGGAGATAAAAAGCATCAGCCAAGGGGAAAGTCTCAGGCCTTTAAATTTCTCATTGCAGACATATAGATTAATGCCTCCGTTTACCCACCTATAATCAATACCTTGATCCAAAGGTTTAAGTAATTATTGGTAGAACCTTGGATGAAGGTATTGTCTATGCAGTTTTTACATTTCCATGATCCAGGCTTTGGAGAAGGTGCTCCCTTTACTACAGCATTACAGCTAGACCGGCCAGAGCTGCCTCTCTCTCTGGCCAAGTTCTCGGACGCCCTCCGTCACATGCCCACCAACAAATCTCCAGGCATGGATGGGTTGACCGTGGAGTTCTACCGCGTGTTCTGGGACGTCCTCGGCCCGGACCTGGTCACCGTCTGGGCCGAGTCCTTGCAGAGCGGGGTCCTCCCTCTCTCGTGCAGACGAGCCATGCTCGCCTTATTGCTGAAGAAGGGGGACCTCCGCGACTTACGGAATTGGCGTCCTGTCTCATTTCTCAGCACTGACTACAAAATTGTAGCCAAGGCCACCTTGCTGCGGCTAGGGTCCGTGCTGGAGGACGTGATCCACCCAGACCAGACCTACACCGTCCCAGGCAGTAGCATCTTTGATAACCTGTATCTGGTCCAGGATCTCTTGGAGCTTGGGTACAGGGATGGTCTGTCGTTCGCCCTCCTGTCCCTGGATCAGGAGAAGGCGTTCGACAGGGTGGACCACAGGTATCTCCTGGGCACTCTGCAGGCGTTAGGCTTTGGATCCCAGTTTGTGGGTTTCTCCAGGTGCTGTACACTTCCACAGAGTGTCTGGTCAGGCTCAACTGGACCCTGACCAAGCCAGTGAGCTTTGGGTGGGGAGTACGGCAGGGGTGCCCCCTCTCGGGCCAACTGTACGCTCTGGCGATCAAGCCCTTCCTCTGTCTCCTCCGCGGGAGGCTGACGGGGTTGGTGCTTCGAGAGCCAGAGCTGCGTCTGGTCCTGTCGGCATATGCTGACGATGTGCTCCTCATGGTCCAGGACCCCGGCGACTTGGCATGGGTGGAGGCTTGCCAGGCTGTGTATTTGGCGGCCTTCTCCGCTCGAGTCACTGGGTCAAGAGCTCTGGCCTGGTGGTCAGGGACAGGTGGCAGGCGGGCTCCCTCCCACCCATGCTTCAGGTCATCCGGTGGAGCGTGGGTTCGCTGCTCTCTCTCAACATTTACCTTTCTGTCACGCATCCATCTCTGCTGGAGAACTGGCAAGGTTTGCAGGGCAGGGTGGCGGAGCGGCTCCGGAAATAGACAGGACTCCTTCAGTGCCTTTCCCTTCAAGGGAGGGTGCTGGTGCTCAATCAACTAGTCCTGTCTATGCTCTGGTATTGGCTCAACATTCTGGTCTCAGCCCCAGTTTTCCTGGCTGACCTCCGGAAAGTGATTCTGGAGTTCTTTTGGCCAGGACTGCACTGGGTCTCTGCAGGGGTCCTCCACCTGCCCCTGGAGGAGGGAGGGTAGGGCCTGAAGTGCCTGTGCACTGAGGTCCACGTCTTCTGCCTCCAGGCCCTGCAGAGGCTTCTTTATGGTGCAGGTAGTCCAGCGTGGAGAGTACTGGTGCACGCCTTCCTGTGCCGCTTCCGAGGGCTCCGATACAACCAGCAGCTCCTTTACCTCAATCCAAGGGGTCTTCCACGAGACCTCTCTGGGCAGCTGGCCTTCTATCTCTGGACCTGGAAGCTGTTCTCTGTGACCAGGTCCGTGGTAGCCACCGAGGGGGCAGATCTCCTCGCGGAGCCCCTGCTATACAATTCCCAGCTCCGTGTGCAGGTGGCAGAGTCCCCCACAGTGCGCCAGAGGCTGGTCTTGGTGGAAGTCACCAGGGTCGGAGACCTCCTGGACTACGATCAGGGAGACTGGCTGTATCCCCTGACACTCGCTCGGCATATGGGGCTCTCCAGACCTTGTACTCCCTGGCATGTAATACAGGAGGTGAAGGCCACTTTGCCGCCCGCTGCTCGGGCCTACCTCGACCGGGTCCTGCGAGAGGGCAAACCCCACCCACGCTCCACCCCAAGCCCTCCGGACCTTTTCACTGGGCCCCTGCCACACAGACCTGACCAGCCCCCCCGCCCCTTCTCCGCAAGCCGGCTGCACAATCTGCAGCTGGTCCGCTTCCAAACCGCACCAAGGAAACATCTCTACACGCTTGTGCTCCACACCCTTCACTTCCTTACCCTTGTGTCCTGCCCCGACACAAAGTGGTGGGACCTCCTGCCACCTCTGGAGGGTGAGGAGCCCCGGTGGGCCAGCCTATACTCAACCCTGGTCATGAGACCCGCTGGGGATATCAGTTGGCGGCTCCTTCATGGGGGCGTGAGCGTGAGCGTGTATTTGGCGCGGTTTACCCCTGCCCCAGACACCTGTCCCTTCTGTGGCGTGAGAGAGACCCCGGAGCATGTTTACTTAGAGTGCGCCAGGTTGCTGCCCCTATACCGGCACCTCACCAATATACTGTTGCATTTCTGGCTGCACTTTTCCCCTCACCTCCTTCTCCATGCACTCCCTATCTGTGGCCCCACAAAGTCATGGGACCTCCTGGTCAACCTGCTCCTTGCCCTGGCTGAAATGGCCATCTACGCAACCAGGGACAGGAGGTTGGCCAGTGGAGACTCCTGTGACTGTGAGGCTTGTTTCCGATCCTCTGTCCATTCACATGTCCGGGCAGAGTTCTTCTGGGCAGTGTCCACTGGCTCCCTTGACGCCTTTCAAGGAGCAGTGGGCGCTGTCTGGGGTTCTCTGCTCGGGGTCCCCGTCAGGCTCCCTTCTTATGACCCTTTGACCACACTCCTGTCCCTGTTCTTTTATTAGTTGTCCTCCGAAATCAGTTGGGTTCTGAGGTCCTGTAGATCCTCCCCTTAGGCTGGTGGGGAATCCTTTAGCAGTGGGTGGGCTTCCTGGAAACCCAATAGGTACACCATTACAATACAGGATTTTAATTTTTTTTTTTTTAATGGAAAGGAGGAGTTATGTGAACATTGCCCCAGTGAAGAAAATGGCCTGCAACCATCCCCAGAGTCAACTGATTTAGAAAAAACAAACACTCTCAGCAACATGTAGTAACAAAATCCTTTTTGATTGGGAGCAGGTTTTTGTGCATGTCATCACTGTAATACACCCAAGTGCCATCACACGCAATATGATTCAGAGCCACTTAGTTACCCAAAGATACACTTGACTCTCCAGGATAGCAGACTCTTCCCACAGTGCATGTGAAGAGGGAAAGCTGTCAGCACTGAAAAAATGATTAACTGTAGGAATATAATTATGAGCTACAAAATAACTCCTGCTCTGAAGTAACCTAGTTCTATTCTGAGAACACTATGCAGCATGGGAAGGATAGTTTCCTAATCAAATTTCTATAGCTGTGTTATCATTGCTACCGTGTGTACAATACAGAGCATGCTAGCTACAGTCTCTTGTTGGGGGGCGAGGGGGCAGAAGGGGCAGAGAGACTGAAATATAGCGATTAAACATGGGCAAAATTATCTAGTCCCTGTTATCACATGAAAACAAGGATATTTTAGCACTGGCTCCTAAACTGAATCCATCATTGATTTTTAGCGTTTTCTATCAGCAAATGTTGTGACATTCCTTCCCAAGACAAAAGCATGAATTTTCGGTAGGCAAACAATTAATCCTCTTCAGGCCAAGCGATCACATACATAGTTTCTTGTCTTCCATTTTAAGAAATCGAGACAATGATTTTTTCACAAATACAAGAAAATGTTATTTTTTCCACCAGCAGCAAGAGGAATTTTTGCCTAGCTCTTGTATTGATGCTACAGAAAAAAGAACTCTCCCCTGTAATACTGAGTAAACCCTTGCTTTAACTGGTGCTGCTCCCAAAGGAGGAGGAAAATGAATGATTAAAATGGTGGCTTTGTCTTTTCTCTATTAACTCAGACGCTCAGAATGAATTGGATATGTTTAGTACTTCCTGAATATATCTGTCTTCTTAGGTCTCCGTGATAAAAGGTCTATAATTACTTAGAACTTCTGTATGCTTCTCTGGAACCTGCCATTAGCATTAATTGAGAATCCCACATGTACAAATATTCAGAGAATCACCTAGTTCTGGTACTGTGCACCTCAAAACTTTTAATGTATTTGTCTTCACAACCACTTCTGTGAGGTAGGGCAGTGATATTAACCTCATTTGACAGATGGGAACTGAGGCACAGAGAGGCTAAGTGACTTGTCCCAGGGTGCACAGGAAGTCTGTGGCAGAGCAGGGGACTGAGCCAAGGTCTCCTAAGTCACAGGCTAGAACTCTAACCACTAGACCACATTTTCTCACCTTACCTCTCACTGAACTCTGAAATCCTGCTTCTATGGTGCTCGGACTCATCCTGAGATATTTTCTGTAAAGGAGGCACCTCAGCAAGCAGTGGAAAGGATGTTGAGTAACATCTAAAGATGGTGATGAAATCTAATTTACCTGGACAAAGGGAATATCAATTTCCTTTGCCCAGATACAGACATTCGGGGTGGCAGGATAGAAGACAACATGAAAGTTAGATGGCATCTCTGGTGCTCAAATATACCCTAGGATCTTCTGTGATAGTTCTCCCAAGAGATAGAAAACATCAATATTTTTGGAAAGATTGTAAGGAAACATATCATGAGAGATTTAAAAAAGTTACGTTTCCAAACCTGGAACAACTTGCGGGGGAAGGAGCAGACAGGGGAAGATTGTTTTGTTTTTTTAGTAAAAACATCAACTCCAATACATTTCTATTATGGTAGCAACTGCAGAGTTAAAGATCATTCCATTAAAAGGCTCATTATCCAGTACTCTAACTTCTTAGAACTGATCTTATCTACTTGACATTTTTCGTGGGTTGTTTCTTGCCAGAAAATAATGTTTTGCAAAAGTGGGAGGCCAACTGCACAAGGCAGTTGGTTACATGATGGGGCGGGGGGAGAAGAGGGGGTGCACAGAGAAGGGAGGGGTTAAAAGTCTTTTGACTTGATATTTTCAAAAGAGGTTTGCCTTAGAAACATCCATGAACAGATTCTGATACTCTTACTTATGCTGAATCTGACCTTACTCCTCAAGTGGTCTCACTGAAATTCTCAGTAAGCATGAGTGAAGGGGTTAGAAACTAGTCCCAGATTTGTTGCATTTTTCTTCAGTTAGAACAACTGCCTAAGAGTAATGCAGCCAACCCCCTTCAGGATAACACCATGAATCCGGTAGCCCAACACATCCTTTCAAATGCTTAGCTGTGTATCAAGTGAATGACGATCTCAAAAGGCAAGCACTGTGGAAATTTGAAACTCTATCCTCTACAGGCTTGGTAGGTTTTCAGCAAATACTCACCCATGTCTAGTACAGACTAATTCGTATGTCTCTGGAGGCCAGTATTGCGGCAGGTCTAAGGTCATCTTAGTACCCCAGGACTCCAGCTCTATACTTCTACTGGAAGAAGAAAGTCTTAGGCGTTGGCCTCACAGATGTGGGGCTTAGCTCTGCATCCCGATGAATTTTAAAGCCAGGCATTGAAAGCCTAGAAATTCATAGTTAAGTTTCCACAAAAACCTTAATTCTGACTCCCTATCCCTGCCATTGTCTTCCATACCTACCACTAGACGGGAAATGTCTGTTATGGGAGGGGGTTGGATCCCATTTTCATAGTTAGGAGACAAGCAAAAGGATTGGCCTTTGTCAAAGTTGAGAAGACTGTAGGGGCAGAGTTGTAACACAGTTTGAAATTTGTATACACCCTGTCTCCATTCACACTCCTGCCAACAAAATATACAAGCAAACCTGTTTTTTTCAAGCACCATATGACCACTAACACAGCAGGTTCAAGTGGATACAGATCTAAACATGTTAAGAAAACCCCTGATGCAGAACAGAAAAGCCCTAATTAACCATTGTACAGTATGGTGCATACACAGCTACACATGTGTAGGAATAATCTCACCCCAGTGAGATAATCTCTGGGCATTAAGTAGAACTGTACTTATGCCATCTGTAAGGATTAACAGATGGACAAACTCTTCAGGGCTTACATAAAAGTAATTAAACAAATCCTCATAATGCTCACAGGATTTCTCTTGCCAGCCAGGGCAGCTTGTAATAAAATGTCGCCATAGGGTTGGAAAATTCCAAGTCACCCACCCCAGACAGCATCCCAGAAACCTGGCAGAGTGATGCTTCAGGCCTGGTGTTAGCTCAGCTTGTCCTTCAGGGTATTATATTAACCACAGCCTCAAACCCAGGGAGGAAAATCTGAAGACAGAGTCACCATTCTATTATCTGGCAGGCTCAAACAAAGGAAAAGTTTACTCCGAAGAAAATCTTTTGAGTGCATCCACATAATCTGAATTCAGAGGCAAATTTAATCCAAACATTGTACTTTTCTATACATTTCTAGACCCTGAACTCAGCCCAGAGGAGCTGTGATAGAACTGTTAGAAGTGGAAATGAAGTTCACACAATTTAGTAACTTGGGAGACTTCAATCTCCGTGTAAACAGCACTTGGTTACAGCAGGCCAGCCCCTTGTCTGAACTCTCCACTTTACAAGTCATCATCTGTCAAGGTTCCTCCCCCATGCCACCATCCAGAGATTTCAGTGTCTGGAACACTTCCTGTCCCCCCAAAACCTTCCCCTCCCTGGGCAGCATTGAGAGGCTTTTTCACCAAGTTCCTGGTGAACACCGATCCAACACCTTGGATCTTAACACAAGGAGAATTTAACCATCCTCCCCCCCCAATTTTCCCCCATCAAGTCCTGGTGAGTCCAGATCCAATCCCCTTGGATCTTAAAACAAGGAAAAATCAATCAGGTTCTTAAAAAGAAAGTTTTTAATTAAAAGAAAGGTAAAAATTCTTCTGTAATCAGATGGAAACTTTGCAGGGTAATTCAAGATTCATATAGCCCAGACAGGAACCCTCTCTAGCCTTAAGATCAAAAGTTACAGCAAACAGAATAAAATCCTCTCAGTCAAAAAAAGGAAACATTTACAAGTTGAGAAAATAAAACTGTATAACCACGCCTTGCCCTGGCTGTTACTTACAAGTTTGAAACATGAGAGACTGATTCAGAAAGATTTGGAGAGCCTGGATTGACGTCTGGTCCCTCTTAGTCCCAAGAGCGAACAACCCCCAAAACAAAGAGCACAAACAAAAGACTTCCCCCCGCCAAGATTTGAAAGTATCTTGTCCCCTTATTGGTCCTCTGGTCAGGTGTCAGCCAGGTTTACTGAATTTCTTAACCCTTTACAGGTAAAAGAGGCATTAACCCTAAACTATCTGTTTATGATATAATCAGACCCACACACAGTTGCCCATATGGCTAACTGCCATCTGAGGCTGGAGGTAGACAGTAGAGACACAAGAATTGCCACCCTACTCCAAGCAGAAATAAGAATTTTCCTCATCACAAGGCAAAAAGAAACCAACCACCATCGTCCATCCCAGCAACTCCTGGACCCTGCTGAATTCCAAAACACACACATATAGGAAACTCTACTCATCCACGAGGGCAAGGAATAGTAGAATAAGTGAATACTAAAACTACTTCCTGATTACAGCTACAGCACCCCAAACTATGGGGAAAGCCCCCCTAGGGTGGTGCAGAGGAACGTTCCGGGCGCCATGGTTGGTCCAGGTCAGCCCCCGTGGGGAATGAGGAGGGAGCACCACCCAGTCCTGCTCGGTGCCCACCGCTCTGCCCCCTGGCTCCCAGCTACTGCTCCCCTCCCACCCCCAGCCTCAACCCCTAGCCACGGCTTTGCTCCCGGCCGTGGCTCTGTTCCCAGCCCAAGACCCTCCCCAGCTGCAGCCCCAGCCTCAGCCCCCTTACCCCTGTCTGTACCCCTTCCCCAACCCCCAGGATCTGTGGCCCTGCTCCTGGCCCCAGCTTCCCAGGCAGGGGAGGGACTGTGAAAAGTTTGGGGACCACTTTGGCTACACACATATCACCAAAGTGCCCTGTCCCAGACCTCTGCCTGTGGAGACCTCCATTTATTTCATCAGATCCGCAACTAAAAAAAAAAAACAAAAGCCCAAAGTGAGAAGGAAGAAAGCTAGAGCTTGTGGAAAATGTGGACCAAAGACAGTATTTATTGTTCTGGTGTATGATCTCCTCCTGCCCAGAGACAAGGGAAGTATCATATACACTCTAGCCTGACGGACCTTCTTAACCTCCCTATGGCATTAGATACCACTGATTACCAATTTCCTCTTGTCTTCAAGAAGTTGCAGGGGTGAATGAAGAAGTTCTGAACTAGCTCAGGTTCTCTCTTTCAGAGTGAACCCAGAGGGTCACTTTGGACAAGTACTGCAACACACACATAGTCCTCATCTGAAGATTGCTGCAAGGTTCTGTCGACCTTTCTCCACTCAGTATTTGTGCCTGGAGTTGGTAAGACATCTTGGGCTGAAGGAAAAACAGCACACAGATAACACTCAGATACTTCCTTTACATCACGGGAAACAGCATTAGTCCCCAGCTTGCTCAATGCTCAGCCAAAATCCACACCTAGGGGGAAAGCAGCTCACCAAACTGCACCCAGGCAAGACTGAGGTGATACTTCAAACTAGCCTTCTGTGTGATGTGCCAGGCCCCAATACCGAGGGAATCTGCCCTCAGATTAAGTGGTTTCACAGCCTTGAAGTATTTGGTTCCTCAAAACAGGGTTTCTGAAGAGTTCAGTATACTACCAGCAGACTCCTTTTAACTGTTAATTTTTTGGTAGCACGGTCAGCAACAGAAAAGGAGAAAGAAATGAACTATGTACTCTGCTGCCACCATATGGTCACAAACTGGAAACACACTAGACAAAGCAGCCCACTGGAACAAAAGGCTTTTCAACCCGAGAAGGGCCCATGCTAACTTTGGCCCTGTGACACTATGAAAGAAATACAAAGGGGCCATGAAGTAGCCCATTATACCCTGCATCTCCTATCTCCAAAGGGGGCATACACAAGGACTGGGGCAATTTAGAGCAGCCTTTGGACCCTTTCAATTTTAAAAGAAAAAGGATGCAAATCCCAGCATTAGCATAGACAAGCTATATGCAGTAAAAGCTTCCTTAGAAAACATATATTTCAGAGTGTGCAAAGTAATCCAGCCTTAACACTGTGAAGAAAATATCAAACTACTCATGTGGGAACCTCAAATGGTTCAGAGTAAATTATGAATTAGTATTCAAAGTCTGAATGCTTCTCTAAACATTACCTGAGTTACTGCTACCAGGTATACCTTGGCACCCCCCATCCCAACTCCTTACCCCTCTTCCCAACAGGCCCTGAAAAAAGACACTTCTCCAAGACAATCCTGAATCCTTTCCCTTGTGTTTTCTCTGTTCAGGGTAGAGGAGCAATAATTTGCTACTCCCCTACATGGTCAATCTCTGGTTACTCAACACTTGTATGTGTTCATGGGGAATACCTCCTTCTTCCCCCACAAAAAAATTAATCCTGAGATTAATTCATGAGAAAATTAGTCAAGCGGCCATGGAACCTGAAAGCCACCATGCAACTTCAACCAAGTGGTAAAATCCAGCTCAAAACGTGAAGAACACACCACCGAAAATTGCTCTGATATGTCCACTGGCATTTACTTGGGGTGGGAGAGAAACTGTGCCCAACTTCAACTCCATTTTCACCAATGGGAAAGTTTTGCAAGATAGACCATTTTCACAGAAGCCTGAAAATGAAAAATAGGCTAGTTTTAAGTGTTTTTTTTTTTTTTAATTTTTTAACAATTTTTTCAAACAATGCTGCTGAAAACAAGTCACTTCCAGCCTTTGTCAATGGGTATATCTGTGACTATGTTCTGCCAGCCAAATTACTTTTAGGAATGTGAAAAATACCAGCATAGGAGCAATCTAGATGATGAAACATTATAACATCAAAATAACCATTTTAGTAGGATGACAATACAACTACATACTTTAAAAAAGAAAGAATTACGATAAAATATGTTTGCTTCATTTGTGCTCTACAGAAATATCCTGGCTCTAGAGTTTAGCACAACTAAACAGATAAGCAGCACTGCCTTGGGGATTTTAGTGTGAAATTTCATTAGTTCTAGTCTGATGACGCAATCAAAGTACAAAACATATCGTTCATGGGAATTACTCATTTAGAGAGGAAATATGTTTATTCCTATCAGAACATAACATCATAACTCGCTTGTGTCTTTGTCACTCAAGGTGATTTGTTGACCACAACCATCATTATTTATCACCGTGTCACTAATCGGCCTCTTTTGGGGACATTTATTTGCAGTGTTGTTGCAGCCATATAAGTCTCAAGATATGAGGCCTGGTCTACATTATGCGTTTATACCGAATTTAGCAGCTTTAAACCAATTTAACCCTGCACCCATCCACACAACGAAGCCCTTTACATCAATATAAAGGGCTCTTAAAACCAATTTCTGTACTCCTCCCTGACGAGAGGAGTAGCTCTGAAATCGGTATTGCCATGTTGGATTAGGATTAGTGTGGCCGCAATTTGAGGGTATTGGCCTCCGGGCGGTATCCCACAGTGCACCATTGTGATTGCTCTGGAAAGCCATCTAAACTCGGATGCACTGGCCAGGTAGACAGGAAAAGCCCCATGAACTTTTGAATTTCATTTCCTGTTTGCCCAGCATGGAGCGCTGATCAGCATGGGTTCAGGGTATATCTCGTCAATTTACCCTCCTCCCCCGTGAAAGAAAAGGCGGAAAAAATTGTTTCTTGTTTTTTTCAATGTCACCGTATGTTACTGCATGCTGCTGGTAGACGGGGTGCTGGGCGCTGAACAGCGGCATTCCCTCCCTTGCTTCCTGATGGTAGATGGTACAAATGGTGGAAAACCCTCATCATCATCCATGAGTGCTCCTGGCTGGGCCTCGGTGAGGTCGGCCGGGGGCCTGCGGCAACCATGGGAATGACTCCTGGTCATTCCCAGCAGACGATGCAAAAGGATTGAAAACGTCCTCATCAAGCAACTGGGGGCGAGCTCCATCAGCCCCTGCCTTTCACGTCTAATGAAGAATCTGTACTGCCTGGACTATGAAGCACCAGGAGGCTGCCTCCCCTCATTTATCTCTCACAAAAAAGTCAGTGTTTCTTATTCCTGCATTCTTTTACTTCATCACACAAATGGGAGGGGACGTGCCACAGTTAGCCCAGGAGGGTTGGGGACGGAGGGAAGTAATGGGTGGGGTTTTGCAGGGGCACCCTAGAATGGCATCATCATTTCTGCGGGATCTCTGGGGCTCTGACCTGGAGCGGCTGCGCTTCTGGTTCTAGCAGACTTGCCCCATATTCTAGGCAGGACTGACTTTATTTTTAGATAAAACATAAAGAAGGGAATGACCTGGGGAGTCATTCCCATTTTTGTCCATGCGCCCCCGGCCGACCTCAGCAAGGCCAGCCAGGAGCACCCATGACAGCAGCAGACAGTACAAAAGGACCGATAACCGTCATTGCCAATTTCCAATTGCAGATGGTGCTATAGCTGGTCACTGTCTCTGCTACCTTGCAAAGGCAAATGAATGCTGCTGTGTAGCACTGCAGTACCACGTCTGTCAGCAGCACCTAGTACACATACGGTGACAGTGACAAAAGGCTAAACGGGCCGCATGGTTGCCATGCTATGGCGTCTGCCAGGGCAATCCAGGGCAAAAGGGCATGAAATGATGGTCTGCCGTTGCTGTCACGGAGGAAGGATTGAGTGACGACATATACCCAGAATCACCCACGACACTGTTTTTGCATTGGGATCTCAACCCAGAATTTCAATGGGCGGGAGACTGCAGGAACTATGGAATAGTTACCCACAGTGCAACGCTCCGGAAATCGACACTAGCCTTGATACATGGACGCACACCACCAAAATAATGTGCTTAGTGTGGTCGCATGCACTCGACTTTATACAATCTGTTTTAAAAAACCGGTTTATCTAAAATCGGAATAATCCCGCAGTGTAGACATACCTTGAGAGAGAGAGACGATGTGTGAGGTAATACCTTCTACGGGATCAGCTTGAGAAAGAGATGGTGAATTAACTTTGGATTCTCAAGATCTCCTTGAACCCTGAGAATCAGGTTTGTGGCTTGGGTAGGATACAGAATCTACTTTCTCTGCTGCCAATTGTGGGGCTGAGCATCTTAAGCTTTAGTTGGTATTTGTCAACAAATGGATTTCTAGAGAAATTAATTATAAGCAGGCCATGATCTCTTGGTATATCCTACAGACACTTGGTAAGCACAAAAGTCAGTTGTTTAAATATTATTGGACAAATTTCAGTGTTTTATTGTAATGGTTTTTACCTCAGTGAAAAACTCATAAGACTCCTTTGCTCCCTCCCTGCCTATCCCTGAGGCTTTCATCCCACCAAATGGCAAGTTCAGTTCCCTGACTAGCCAGCAATTGGTCCACACCAGGCCAGCTTGCAGTCTCTTCGCCACACGATGAACTCGCCCCACATTGCTTGACCATATCGTGGCCGCCAGGCCATACTTGACACCATTGGCTCTTTTAATCACTTCTTCTTCCGTATCAAACAGGACCACGCATGTCACAGGACCAAAGATCTCTTCTTGCATGCAGCAGGATTCATCCTTGACTTCAGCAATGACTGTAGGCAGCATGAAATAGCCATTCTGATTTCCAGTTGGAAGAGCCAAAGAATCCACTCCTTCTCCGCAGAGAATTCTAGCCCCTTCAGCTCGAGCCTTCTTCACATAATTCTTTACCTGGGTGGGGGAGGATAAAACATCAATGTGGGAGACTGAAAATGCTGTAAAATGCGCATTTTAAATATGGATAAATCAACAGGGAATCTAGGAGCATTTCCCCCTTGCCAATGATAGGGTCTCATTCCCTAGGTTTTGCAGCCAAGTATATGTAAAAAGAAGTCAGAGCATTTTCCCCTGTAAGTAAACTGTTCCTTTTCTCTCATTGACCTACAAGCCAAAACATGAATTTGTTCCTTCCTCTAAATACGTTTTGAAGGGATGGAATGATAGTCACATTATTAAAGCACAGAAGACCTGGCTCCTATCGCTTATGTGTCACAGACTTCCTCTATGACCTTGGGCAATACACCACACCTCTTTGCCTCAGTTTCCCCATGTATCACATGAGTGTGATTACCTTTTCCTACCACACAAGCAGGAGCGGCGCCAGGGTTTCTGGCGCCCTAGGCAGAATTCGGGGGGCAACATTTTGTGCACTCCCCACGGAGCGGCAGGAGCTTCCGGTTCCACTCCCATCGCGCCACCGAAGAAGGACCCTCCTTTGAAATGCCACAGGTGACAGTGACAGTTATTGAGCTGCTCAGTTGCCTGCCGCTGTTTTCCGCGGCATGTCGGCAGAAGTCCCTTCTTCGGTGACGTGGTGGGAGGGGAATGGAAGCTCCTGGGGAGTGCATAAAATGCCGCCCCCTGAATCCTGGCGCCCTAGGCAACCGCCTAGGGTAGCCTAATGGAAGCGCCAGCCCTGCATACAAGGAAGCTCACTACATGTTGTCACAGTACTCAGATGCTACAGTGATGAGCACAACAGAAAACACGATCAATAAACCATTATAACAATTTATGTGGTTGCTGCTATCATAGGCTATCTTGAGCATACAGGTCATGCGATTGATCTTGTTCTATCTAAAGCTTTGAAACTACTGGATGCTTTCTCCCACTCTAGGAATTCCACAGATAAATCACTGAGTTGTTTTTTTTTGCTCCTTTCTTTCAAATGTTCTGTGTGAAAGAAACCCTGAAAGGTGCCCAGAGAGACTCCCATGTAGTCTTCCATGTAGCCACAGAACAGCTATAGCATAGGCTGTGACAGTGTAGGGTAATCCACCAACACATCTCATCACTGACCCGGAGGGCCCAGCACTAGGGCCCAGAGGGAGAGATCAGTCTCTCAGCCTATTTGAACCTTCTCTTCTGTGTGAGATTGTCAGCATGTTACTAGCTCATGCCATTTGCATCAGTGGGTTTTGTGATATGGACACCTGATCTCCAGAACACTGACTGAGCCCATTATACTCATTTCACATCAACCACCCAGCAGCCAGCAGATGGTAACTACTGTCATCCACTCATGGGGTAAGTGGAATTCCTGGAACTTGTGGACTACAAGTCTCCATGTATATACCATTACCAATATCCCCAGAGCCACTCAGTATCCCAGATAAACTCTCCTTTTACATTCCTCAAGAGTTGCATTATAAATCAGATATGCTGCAATCTAAATGCACGTTGTTTTATGAGGCAAATAAGTCATCGCTATGGGCCCAACACTTAAGTCAATGAAAATGTTGCCTGATTTGGCACTGTTAGATTCATTTAAGTACTTTCACAACAACAGCTTGATCACTTAGTTTAAAATTATTTGTTCGCAGACTTTATTTTTCCTAGGGCGATGTGAACCTAACTCATATACAGCAGACACCTTAATCATCAGACACTTTTTAATGATAATTTATGGGGAAATGAGAGTGTGATTGGCATGGTACTAACACAGGAGATGACATGGTCCTTGCCCCAGTCATATACAAGTCATCTTTTCTGGATCTCTAAAAGTGACTATAGTTCAGGCAGGATTTCCTCTGCAGTTACCTTTTCTAAATGCTCTTTACTTATCAGTGCCCCCATACTGGCTGTGGGATCTGAGGGGCTTCCAACCTTCCACTTTCTGGTTTCTTCTACAAACCTCTTCAAAAACTCGTTATAAATGCTCCTCTGAACAAAGATCCTGCTGGTGCAAAGACAGATTTCACCCTATTAAACATGAGAGGAGAAACAAAGATACTGTCAATTGTTGCAATATTGTTACTTCTGAGTGCCCAGAAATGTGCTACGCCCCTCAAAAACACATAAAGACAATCCTTACCCCACAAAAAGCCCAAACTAAATTTAAAGTCACTCAAAATTGAGAGTCCTAAACAGACTGGAGGGGAGAAAGAGGACACTGGGACAATAATAAAATCACGTGGTCACTCAATAAAGGATGTAGACATCTTGACTGTTGAGTTTATTATTAAGTCTTGGTTATTTATCCTCCCCATCATGTCTCTCAGTAATATTACTTGCCATGTCTGAATGATCACTACCGTGACATCATGGAAATGCTTCTTTTTCTTTTTTTCTGACTTGCCAAGTTATCTTCACATTCACTGAAATAATTTTTATAGGCTTGTTGATCATTGCTGAAGATGTTGACAAAGAATAAGAGCATCTAGTAGTTGGATCAGGGGACTGGAATTCTTGGGTTTTATTCCTGTCTCTTGTATAAATTCATTTGATTCCGGGGAAGTCACCTCATCTCTCTGTTGTTTCCATCCAGATAAATAACTTACCGACTTTCTAGGATGATAAGTAATTTACTTCCCATGGAGGACTGTAAAGTGTGTTGAAATATTTGAACGAAAGACACTATAGAAGATAAAATTATTTACTATCATTGTTTCTCTGCTGCTAGAATCATGAAAACGTCAACTTCATAAGTTTCTACTTGCACTCTGCTAATGATATGGAATCTTAACAAAATACCTTTGACTATTTAAGAGTCAGACAAGCACAAAGGCACTCATAGGCACACATTGCTCTTTATACATTTAATATGTAAGAAGTTTAAAAGAGGAGCATCTCCCTTTACCTGATTTGCAAAGCTGGATCTCACGGTGGTAGGGATGCATTGGTCCAGATTAGCATCCTCAAAGATGATTGCAGGGTTCTTGCCTCCCAGTTCCAGAGACAGCTTTTTCCAGTGTGGGGCACTCCTCTGCCTGATGTGCTGGGCCGTGAGTGTGCTTCCAGTGAAGGAGATCAGTGGCACCTCAGGATGGGAGACAATAGCCTCCCCAGCTTTGGGGCCAGTTCCAAACACAATGTTCACCACTCCCGGTGGGATTCCTCATGGGAACAAACACAAAACACTCATGTCTTTTACTTGAAAGTAGTTAGGTTAATTTTGCACTCCCCCCAGCAAACTACTAACAGCACCTTAATGAGGATGCCTTTGACTTTAAGAGTGGTTGAGCAAAATAGGAGAAATAACTAGATAAAACATTGAACTACTGGGTTTTAATCTCTGTTCTTGTATTACTACAGGTGGAGCTGGTAGCCCTGCCAATAGTTATGGTTGCCTGACACCTCCCATTAGAAGGCCTAGTTTTCAGTGGGCTATAACTTATGCCAAACTTTCACCATTAGGTCTGAAATTTTCCATGTTAGGTGTCTGCTTTAGGCTGATACACTTTTTTTTTTTTTTTTTTAAATGTTTCAGCAAAAACAGTTCAGCCATTTCTAAAAATTAAAAAACACTCATTATTTTGCCCATGTTAAAGATATTCCTGCAACCATTTTCTCGGGAAGTTCTAGTGCCTACATACTTGGGGAGAGGGACTTGAAATTTGGCAGGGAAGTCCCTTTGATGTCAGAAATGTGCCTTTTGCTGGTGCTGTGAAAAACTGCACCCATCGGGACAAGTTATAAGACACTGAAAAATCACGGACTGCACACAGTTACTGGAAGCTTGTTAACTGTGAATCTTTACTAGGAAAAAAAGTGTATTCTTAACTCAAGCTGGCTAACATGAACTAAAATCAGTGAAGAGAAGGGTGTTTGCAGCTTTCATACAAGTTAGCAGGTTGAACTGAAGACTATGGGGTAGCCTAGGGGTTAATTTGACCTGTTAATTGTGTGAGGACCACTAAGTGCCTTGTCTTCACTAGGATTTTACCTCGTGTTAGTTAACTGGAAGTAGCTAGGTTTTCTTAGTGAAGACACAGCCTTAGAGTTAGGCAGCTCTATTCTCTGAAGCTTCCATCTGTACTGAGCATGCTTCAACCAGGGGATGCAGGGGTAGAGCAGCACTTTCTCTGCAATTGCTGCTCCCAGCTACTCGGGATCAATGAGGCACCAGGCACAGGAACTGAGAACAGACAGACTTGTTCTTATGTTCTCCATGTTCGTCCTGCTGGCACCCAAGCACTTTGGAGGGAGAAAGAGCCTAAATGGAATGCAAAGGTGAGGTGAAGGGAATAGATGGGGATAAGGAGATGGTGGCAGGGGGAGGGAAGCTATGGCAGAGAGACCAAGATAGAAGTCATTTCTCCAGGGCAGAATTCAACTGCCTTAACCCTGTGATTATCCTTTCTCCTTCCACAATCCCCTGCCTCATTCACTGTGCACCTTCCAACTTCTGCACAAAAGGAGGCAACAGACAGCAGGGATCCCTGTGCCGAAGGTGTTTCCAAATTACCTGCTTTACCCAGAAGTTTGCACATCATCCAAGCAGTAACAGATGTCATCTCACTGGGCTTGGCGATGACAGTGTTTCCAGATGTAATGGCTGGGGCTATTTTCCAGGTCAGCAAGTAAAGTGGTAAATTCCAAGGACTTATTAAACCAGCTACAAAGGAAAAAAGGACAAAATCAAGAGGCCACATGTATTGGGACAGAAGATCTGAATCTGATGCCCAGGCTTGACATCTCCTACCTCTGATGGAAGCCAAAGCTTCAGTATGGCAGGACAATGAAGGAAATTTTACACCCCTACCTTATTCTTAATGGTACAGTGAACCCTACAATCAGGGCCATTTCTAATGGCCAACACCGTCTAAATAATCCGCCTAAACTATGCCAAACATTTACAGTGCAAATATATTTGACCACCTCAACTGGACAACTGATTTTTGCTGTACTTTTGTCCCAGCGTAGCAGAGAGATATTGCAGTAGGAGCTTTTTCATGCTCTACAGACAGGTCCAGGTGTTCAGAATTCACAAATCAATGATACATGCAAACTGAAATTTGTTTTGTTTTGTTTAACAAATATGCATCGATTGCCACTTCTGGCTCTTGTCAAACATTAGAGCTGAGTGCATCATGCACAATGAATAATTTACCTGATGAATTTAGTCCAGAACAATAATGAACAGACTGACTTCCTCAAATTGCAGTGCTATTTAAATTTATTCAATTACTATCTTCATGAATATTTTTACTTTGTGTATTTATCACAAATATTTGAAACCCAAGCTGTGATGCTTAGTTGTGATTGGTCATGTAATATTCCTTGTTGCTAGAAAGATCCATCAATGGCTATTAGCCAGGATAGGCAGGGATGGTGTCCCTAGCCTCTGTTTGCCAGAAGCTGGGAATGGGCAACAGGGGATGGATCACTTGATGATTACCTGCTCTGTTCATTCCCTCTGGGCAGCTGGCTTTGGCCACTGTAGGAAGACAGGATACTGAGCTAGATAGACAGTATGGCCATTCTTGTGATTGAATGAGTGAACAACGTTCCAACACAAGCATGTGTAATGAATTTAAAATTTGATGTCTGAGCATTTTTGGTCAGTAAGACTCAGATTCTCAATTGCTCATGGGAAGAGAACTAAACAGGTCAAATTTATTAGACAAATGTATTAAATAATCAAACTGGTAAAAAATATTTGCACCATTATTCATATAGCTCTAAAACATATATATTCAAACTTTCTCTGAAGTGACAGTGCCATCAACTCCAACGGGGCGTACTGAAGGGTGAAATGTCAGGCTGGAAGGAGGTTACTAGTGGAGTTCCTCAAGGATCGGTTTTGGGACCAATTTTATTTAACCTTTTTATTACTGACCTTGGCACAAAGAGCGGGAATGTGCTAATAAAGTTTGCGGATGATACAAAGCTGGGGGGTATTGCTAACACAGAGAGGGCCGGGATACCATACAGGAAGATCTGGATGACCTTGTAAACTGGAGTAATAGTAATAGGATGAAATTTAATAGTGAAAGTGCAAGGTCATGCACTTAGGGATTAATAATAGAATTTCGATTATACATTGGGGAGCATCAGTTGGAAACAACAGAGGAGGAGAAGACCTTGAGGTATTGGTTGATCGCAGGCGACTATGAGCCGCCAATGCGATATGGCCGTTGAAAAGACAATGCGGTTTTAGGATGCATCATGAGGGTATTTCCAGCAAGGTGAAGGAGTGTATGTACCGTTGTATTAAGGCGTGGTGAGACTTCACCTGAATACTGTGTGCAGTTCTGTGTCCCATGTTTAAGAAGGATGATTCAAACTGGAACAGGTTCAGAGACGGGCTACTAGGATGATCGGGAATGAAAACCTGCCTTATGAAAGGAGACTCAAAGAGCTTGGCTTGTTTTAGCCTAACCAAAGAAGACTCCGGTGGGATATGCTTGCTCTATATAAATATATCAGGGGATTAACGTTAGGGAGGGAGAGGAATTATTTAAGCTAGTACTAATGTAGACACAAGGACGAATGGTACAAATTGGACACTAGGAAGTTCAGGCTTGAAATAGACGAAGGTTTCTAACCATTAGAGGAGTGAAGTTCTGGAACAGCCTTCCGGAATAGTGGGGACAAAAGACATACCTGGCTTTAAAACTAAGCTTGATAAGTTTATGGAAGGGATATGATAGGATAGTTTTATTTGGCAATTGTCCTTGGATTATCAGCAGATAGGTCTGCTCAATGGTCTGCGATGGGATGGGATCAGATTACTGCAGAGATTCTTTCCTGATTGCTGGCTGGGGAGCCTTGCCCACATGCTCAGGGTTTAGCTGATCGCCATATTTGGGGTTGGGAAGGCATTTTCCTCCAGGGCAGATTGGCTGACGCTCTGGAGTTTTTCGCCTCCCCTGCAGCGTGGGGCATGGGTCACTTGCTGGTGGATTCTCTGCTTGAGGTCTTCACCACAATTTGAAGACTTCAATAACTTGGACATAGGTTAGGGTTTTTAGAAGTGGATGGTAGGATTCTGTGGCCTGCTTTGTGCAGGAGGTAGACTAGATGATCATGTTGGTCCCTTCTGACCTATGAGTCTATCTTGTGGCTAGCTCTCCAAAATAATGGATTTAAATGTGTCAAGTTCAGGGGTAGCCGTGTTAATCTGTATCCCAAAAACCACAAGGAGTCCGGTGGCACCTTAAAGACTAACAGATTTATTTGAGCATAAGCTTTCATGAGTAAAAAGTTCACTTCTTCGATGCATGAAGAGAGGGAGTACCTCACAGTGGAGAACCAGTGTTGACAGGCCAAATCGATCAGGTAGATGTAGTCCACTCCCAATCCAGGAGAGGCAAAGCTGCTTTTTATAGCCGCCACTCCCAGTCCCTATTCAAGTCCAAATTAATGGTGTTAAATTGCAAATGAATTTTAGTTCTGCTGTTTCTCTTTGAAGTCTGTTTCTAAAGTCTTTTTGTTCAAGAACAGTTATTTTTAAATCTGTTATAGATGTCCAGGAGTAGAAGTGTTCACCTACTGGCTTTTGTATGTTACCATTCCTGATGTCCGATTTGTGTCCATTTATTCTTTTACATAGGACTGTCCGGTTTGGCCAATGTATCATGCAGAGTGGCATTGCTGGCACATGATGGCAGTATGCATCATCTTAAGTAAGATGTGAGTGAATGAGTCCCTTGATTGGTGTGGTGATGTTGGCTGGTCCTCTGATGGTCTGTAGCTAGAGTAGATATGGGGACAGAGTAGGCAACGAGGTTTGCTACAGGAATTGGTCGGATTTTGGTGTTTCTCGGTGTGTAATTGCTGTATTTGCTTAGGTTGAGGAGCTGTCTATAAGTGAGGCCTGGCCTGCTCCCAAGAGTCTGTGAGAGTGAGGAATGTTTTTCCGGTAGGTTGTATAGAATGTGTAATGCTCTGGAGAGGTTTTAGCTGGGGGCTGTACATGATGGCCAGTGGTGTTCTGTTATTTTCCTGGTTGGGCCTGTCCTGTAGTAGGTGATTTCTGGGTACCCGTCTCACTCTGTTAATATGTTTCCTCACTTCCCCAGGTGGGTATTGTAGTTTTAAAAATGCTTGATTAAGGTCTTGTAGGTGTTTGTCTCTGTCTGAGGGATTGGAGCAAATTCGGTTGTATCTTAGGGCTTGGCTGTAGACAATGGATCGTGTGATGTGTCCTAGATGGAAGCTGGAGGCATGTTGGTAACTACAGCAGTCAGTAGTTTCTGGTATAGGGTGGTGTTAATGTGACCATCACTTTTTTGCACAGTAGTGTCCAGAAAGTGGATCTCTTGTGTGGACTGTTCCAGGCTGAGTATGATGGTGGGGTGGAAATTGTTGAAATCCATGTGGAATTCTTCAAGGGCCTCTTTTCTGTGGGTCCATATGATGAAGATGTCCTCAATGTAGCTCAAGTAGAGGAGGGGCGCTAGGGGATGAGAGCTGAGGAAGCGTTATTCTAAGTCAGCCATAAAAATTGCCATACTGTGTGGCCATGCAGGTACCCACAGCAGTGCCACTGACTTGAAGGTACAAGTTGTCCCCAAATCTTAAATGGTTATGGTCGAGGACAAAGTCACAAAGCTTAGCCACCAGGCATGCTGTAGCCTCATAAGGGATACTGTTCCTGACAGCTTGTAGCTTCTACCTGGATTTCAACAATTTCCACCTTACCATCAACCTCAGCCTGGACCAATCCACAGAAGATTTTGAGGATGGGAAATGTCCTACTGTGTGAAGAAGGAACTTTAGGATAAATGTTGTAATTGTTCACTGATTTTTGCGGTATGCAGGTGCCAGAGTTCACAGTGGGATCTAGAAGCAGTAAACATTAACTTTATGATAATCCTTTCTCCCCCTGCCCTTGAAAATGCTGACTGAAGTTAAAAAAATAAGCAGCAGAGCTCAAGGCCCCACTTTTTCTTATCTTTTTCCCCTCTCTTGGCAGACAATCTGCCAAGCTTTTCAGCATTTGTCCTTTGAGAATACCCACCAATGCCTACTGGAGTTCTCACGGTATAATGCATACAGTCTATGTGGTCCATCTGAGTGCATTCTGTGGTATGGTGAAGGATAGAAGATGCAAAGAACCGGAAGTTGTATGCTGCCCGTGGGATGTCCACTGTTCTAGCGAATGTAATTGTTTTTCCTGAAAGAGAAAAGTAACAAGTATGTTGTTGTGTCGTTGTCATGCACTTTATCTCAGGGGAAAAACTAACATATTTATATAATGCCATAAGTGTACATACTGCTGAAAACACACAGGAAGACAAGCATCTGCCCTGAAGAGCTTCCAAATCAAAGTGGAGCTCTGAACTAGGATTCCTACCCACTACCTAGGGAAGAACTTTGTTGGTGATGATAAATGGTGAAGTAATTAGATGCCTGGAAAGCATCATGATTAGCATAAGTACAAATTATAGCATAAACAGACATTTAGATGATAAGCAATTTGGGGGCAGAGACCATGTTTTTGTTGTGTGTGCACACATTGTGTCTGGCACAATGAGGTCCTGGATTCTTGCCTGGGAGCCTCTAGGGACCACTACCACTATAGATTAGATAGATGATTTTATAGTACATCCATAGGACTGGTAATGCTTTGCTCTTTGGCAGCATCCTCTATCTGAGGACCTCAAAGTGCTTTATGAATATTGATTAAATTTCGCCTCAGCCCCTCTGTGCCGCAGGAATTGCCATCCTTATTTTGTAGAGAAGGAAACAGAGGCATGGAGGAGTTAAGAGGCCCACATTTTCAAAACGAGCCTCTAGTATTGAGCGTCCAATTTTAGAAACATAACACCTCTGAAAATCAAACCCAAGGACTGTCTAGTTAGGCACACAAAATTTGTGGCAACTTGAAAAATTTGGCTCTAACCGACCCAATCACACCAACAGCCTGCATTAGAGTCAAGAATAGGACCTGGCCATTGTGACTCAGTCCTGATATTTAACTAGACTCTCCTTCTCTATAACCTCATTTGGGGACAGACAGCCAAAGAGATGGACAAATTGTGCCTTTACCTTGATCTTTTGATTCTGCTTGTGCAAATGCCTCCAGGTCATGCTCTATCAGGTCTGCTAACTTGTTCATTATCTGAGATCTTTCCTGAGGGCTTTTGGAGGACCAGCTTAGAAAAGCATCTCTGGCAGCTGTGACTGCAATTTCTACCTGAAAGAATAAAGCAGAGATGGCAAACTTCAAGAGTGCTTCACGGGGGGAAACCATCAATAGAGCCATTGACATTTGAGAGAATAAGATCTTTTGAGTCAGTTTGTCCTTGCAGAAGACTATTCCTGCCTTACATTATAGTCTCAGGCAGTGTGTCCCGTTGGCATCCCTCAAAGTTCTCAAGAGACAACCCACAATCTAACCAACATTATTAAGAGAGCATTTCTTCTTGATACTGCCTAAAATTTAACACACTTTTTTCTTCTAGTTATACTCCTTTTTTATCACTTCTTGATGCTTATAGCCTTCCATTTTTCTCTGTGACAAGTTACTTCTCTTTTCTTTTTGTCCCAATCATTTAAACAAATGAAACTATTTAGTTCTTTAAAATCTTTCCTGTATGTCTGTCCCTCTTATCTAGCTAACCATTGCAGTGGTGCTTCCACACATTCCTTCCAGTTTCCTGACATGTCTAGGAACATGGGCGTTGCCATACCAGATTAGACCTGTGGATCATCCACTGCACCATTCTGTCGCCAGCAGTAGCCAAGACAAAATGCTTCAGAGGAAAGTGCAAGCAATACAGTTATGGAATAACCTGCCCAAAGGAAAAGTTTCATGCTAATCCTATCATTTGGACATTCACTTATGCCCCAAACCAAGAGAATTTCTCTCTCCCTTCCAAAGCACTTGGGTTTTTCATTCTTACTAATGTGAGGTGCCCAGGACAGTACACAGCCTATCTCAGTTCCTTCTAGGAACACTGCAGTACATTTTGCAGATGCAGACCCCTCATCTGAGGCAGTGCCTCCCCCATTACCTTGCCTGACCTCTGCCAACCTCTGAGGAGGAAGGTAATACAGAACCATTACATCATCTATTCTGATCTCCTGCGTATCACAAGATCTTTAACTTCATCCAGTTACCCCCATATTGAGCCCTGTTTGGCTAAAGCCTGTCTTCTAGAAAAGCATCCAGTTTTGTTCTGAAGACATCAAAAGATGGAGTTGGTAGTTTGTTGCAATAGCTAATCACCCTCACTGTCAAGGCACACATTTTTATTTCTAATCTGAATTTGTCGGGCTTCAGCTTCCAGCCATTGGTTCTTGTTATACCTTTCTCCGCTAGATTAGACAGCCCTTTAATGCCTGGTATTTTCTTCCCATGTAGGTACTTAAACTGTAAACCAGTCACCTCACAGTCTTCTTTTTGATAAGCTAAACAGACTGAGCTTCTTTAGTCTCTCACTGTAAGGCATTTTCTCCAGCCCTTAAATCATTTTTGTGGCTCTTTTTTTTTTTATACCCACTCCATTTATTCAACATCCTTTTTAAAATGTAGACACCAGAACCGGATTCCTGACTCAGTATCACCAATGCCGGTTATAGAGGTGAAATTATCTCCTTATGCCTGTGTGCTTCTTCTCTACTTATACATCCAAGGATCACCCTAGCTTCGGATGGCTTGTTGGTCTAGGGGAATGAGTCTCATTAGGGTTTAAGCAGTCCTGTGTTCAAATCCTAGACAAGCCAGGTTTTCAGGCTGGAAATAGACGTAAATCTTTAACAGTGAGTAACTATCCATTGGAACAATGTACCAAGGGTCATGGTGGATTCTCCCTTAATGACATTTTTAAATCAAAATTGGGTATTTATCTAAAAGATCTGCTCTAGAAACTATTTTGGGGAAGTTTGGTGTGGTACAGGAGAGCAGTCTAGATCACAATGATCCCTTCTGATCTTGGAATCTATGACTCTATGAAGCCTTTTTTTTTGCCTCAGCATCACACTGGAAGCTCATATTGTTATTTCTCCTCTATGCCTCTGAGATTCTCTTCAGAGTCACTGCTTTCCAGAATAGAGCCCCACATTGGGTAGGCCTTCATTCCTTACCTCTAGAGATATTACTTTCACTTGGCTGTACTAAAAATTTTTGTTAGAATAGGGCCAGCCTTGCCAGCAATCCAGATAGCTCTGCATGACTTCCCCATCCTGACTCTGCTAATCTTTGTGTCATCCACAAATTTTACCAGAATTGATTTTATATTTACTCCCAGATCATTGTTGAAAATTCTGAATTGCATCAGGCCTATTACAGATCCTTACAGAACTCCGTTAAAAATACTCCCAGTGGAATGATTCCCAATTGATGACTACCTTTTTTATATCTGTCAGTTAGCCAGTTTGTAGTCTATTTAATATCTGCTTATTGACACTGTATAGTGCTCATTTTTTAATCAGAATGTCATACACTATTACATCAAATGCCTTACAGAAGTCTTTTACATCTAGGCACTTACCATTATCAACCAAACTTGTAATCTCATCAAAGAATGAAATAAGGTTTGCTTGTCAGGACCTATTTTCCATAAAACCATGTTAAATGGCATCAATTATATACTTATCCTTTAATTCTTTATAATCTGATTCCCCCATCAACTTTTCCATTATTTTGCCTAGGATTTATATCAGGCTATAGTACTGGGTTATCATGCTTGCCCTTTTTGAATATTAGCACATTAGTACTCTTCCAGCCTTCAAGAATTTCTCCAGTATTCCAAGATATAATAAAAATGAAAATCAGCAGGCTAGAGATCTATTCAGCCAATTCTTTTAGCCCTTTTGGGGGCAATTAATCCAGATCTACTGATTTAAAAATGTTTATCCCTAATAGATGTTTTTAACATTCTCCTTTGTTACTAATGTTGTTCAGTATCCTTTGTTCATCATCCTCACGATATAAGTACATGATATACTGCTTCTTTTCTAATACAAAAAATATTATATTTCTGAATCATTAACAATTTCACCATCTCCATATAGTAAAGAGAGTATACCTTTTATAGGAATTCTTTTGTCCCTAGTATATATAAAAATTCCTTATTGTCCTTAGCTCTGCCAGCCATGGAATTTTTCCTGGTGTCTTTAGCTTCCCTCTTCTATTTTTTACATTTCATAGCTTCTAATTTATATCGACTGCTATCAATTTCTCTTTTTATCCATTTCTTATAGGGTGTTTTTTAATTCTAATTACTGCCTTCACTTTGGCACTGAACTAGAATGGGCTTCATTTCTTGATTGGGGACTCATGACTTTTGGCCATCTAACAAACTATTCTTAAAGAGTTGCCAATATTCATTCACATTTTTCTGTCTGTATTTTGATTCCCAGACAATTTCCCCAGCTTTAGGAAATTAGCCCTTTTTAAAGGCGCACGCATACACAGGTTGGGACTGCCTTCTCTTTGCCCATACTGAATGTAATCAGGTCAGTATCACTGGTATCAAGGTAACCACTAACTTCCAGTCCTATGATTAATTTATTTTTATCTGTCATGATGAAGTCCAAAATAGAATTGCCTTGGGTTGGATGCAATACAGTTTATGTTAGGAAATTATCTTCTTTGAACTCTAATGGTGTTTTACTACTCCTTGCATAACTGCTGACTGGATCCAGCACGCATCATTCAAATCGAAGTCCCCTGTAACATATTGTTCCTTTTCATACATTATGGTGACGTGATGAGCTTACCATTTAAACAGATGAGACAAAGGCTGGAAGAAATAGGGGCACAGAGAAGTGAAGTGTCCTGCACAAGATCACACAGCAGGTCACTGGCTAAGTCAGAAACAGAACACAGGGCTCAGGTCTCCCTATTCATTTGATGACATTGACCCACCTCCAACTCCTTTTTTAAAATAACCTACTCTTCCACCCTTCCGCCACTAGGTGCCATCCTGCTGCTGTGGCTGCTTCTCCATTTCCTCTTTTCGCTGCCACTTCCACACCATGTTGTATGCCTCAGTGCAGTAGTTCATCAGAAGAGGAAGCTGCCTGATCCAGAACTAATTGCCCCATGTAGCAGACAGAGATCCCACTCTCCCTGAACATTTTGGTGATTTTTATAGGGATGGGGTGCAAGCAATACAGAGGGATTCTCCCAGGCCGAGAGGGGAGGACTGCCTGAGGAGAAGAAAAAAAATGTGGGGGCAAGGATGAGAGATGGGGAGAAGGAAATGGAAGGGACTTAATCTAAGGAGAAAACAAAAAGGAAGAGGAGGAAAAGGAAGAAGAGGTACGGAGGTAGAAATACAGTGAGGGGAAAGGTGCAAAGAGCTATAGAGAAAATAAACTGAAGCTGATTGAGGGAAAGAATCAGAGAGAGAAGGAAAAAAACAAAAATTGAGCCAAGAAAGACAATGTGTGTAATCTATTTTTATTTTCATACATACTTCCCCTCCCCTCCTCCTCCATATAAGAAAATAGAAGTAACAGCCTAAAAACCAGAGACAAAGCACAATTTAAAAAAACCTGGATGTTAAAATGTTAGCCAATGTACACACAGTAAAGTAAATTTGTTTTTCTCCATCAGGAATTGTAGGAGGGCAAGAGCCTTTAGGATAAAGGGGTTTTGCCAGACCTAGTTGTCCATGGGAACCAGTGTTCCTGTATGTGAATGAGGGGGAATAATCTACTTAGTAGGGTTAAGTTTGATTTTGGCTGTTTGAATGTTTATATGTGCGCATGTCCGGTGGGGAATATGGGCCCAATCCTGCGAACTCTTATACATGTGAATAGCCTTACTCATATGGCCATTGACCCAGTACTGAATTCTAATACAGTAGGTGCTTATTTTCATTTTGAATTGTCTTAACTCTCCCAAAATGCAGGCAACTGGACCTGGTATTTCAATATTTTCCACTGGAGGACTCTAGCCCCTCCCCTAGCTCCCAGCTTTGTAAAGCCTCCCCACTTTTGTTCAGCAGCCCACAGGCCTAAGCAGAAAACGTCACTAAGTTGGTTGGTGCCTAAGTATAGTTCCTAAGGTGTATGCTGCAGCTGACTCAGGAAACTGAATGAGAAGTTAGTGTTTCTTCAAATATGCATTACCTTACACTTAGGTATCTAGAATTTAGTCTGCTATGACCTCATAACCTATTTCTATTAGGTCCTTCTGGCATGCTCACAAATCTCCGTTACTGTTATAATTATTGTGCATCTACTTATGTGAATAAACAGAATGGGGACCCATGTAGTGTTTATGCATGAAAGAAACAATTCTTCGAGCACAAAGAGGTTTTGGACTGACATGATTTTACATTAAGCATATTCTAGCAAAGCCAGCCTGGTTACACTTTAACCATTCGTTATCAGCACCTTGCAAATATTTACCCAACCAAAATTATAGTGCTAAAGGTTTCTGCTGAAAAAGAAAAACGAGATCAACATGATTGATACATATGTGAAAGAGGTATTCATGTACAGTAAAAAGTCTTTTAAAAAGACCACTTATTCTGAAAATGAAACAATATTGAGCACTTATTAGTCAACATTTTGAAAGCCCTTGGAGTGTAATACAACTCCTTTCCGTTCATCTGTCCCCTCGCTGAACCCAATGCATTACATTGTACACACCTCTAATTTCGTTGTTTATAAACAGTACTTTGCCATAAACTAAATGGCAGTTTCCAATATGAGTGTCTTGTTGCCCTAACGATTGATGTGGCAAAAAACATACAGCAAAGATTAATTACAGAGCCGAAAAGAAATATTGCATTTCTGCTCTCGTTGATTGAAGCAGGCTACTGCAGTATACAGAAATCACATTCATGCAGCTGCACTAAAACGATCTGTTAACTTTTCACCTGCAATATCAATGTTCTAAACTATGGGTTGGCAACCTTTCAGAAGTGGTGTGCCAAGTCTTCACTTATTCACTTTAATTTAAGGTTTCACGTGCTGGTAACATTTTTAGAAGGTCTCTTTCTATAATTCTATAATATATAACTAAACTATTGTTGTATATAAAGTAAATAAGGTTTTTAAAATGTTTAAGAAGCTTCATTTAAAATTAAATTAAAATGCAGAGCCCCCCAGACCAGTGGCCAGGACCCACACAGTGTGAGTACCACTGAAAAATCAGTTTGTGTGCTGCCTTCGGCACACGTGCCATAGGTTGCCTACCCCTATTCTAAGCGCTCAACATCAATCTGCAGAGATCAAACCCCAGGAAGGCAGTGAGATTTTGATCCTGTTTCATGGAAAGAGCCCTGGTGTGCAAAGTCCTTTTAAAGAGTAGTAGAAATTAAAGCTATTAAGAGAGAAGATATTAATTTGGATACAATGTATCTAGAGCTGTTCATGGACGGGAGATGAACAGCCCCTTTTTCCCCCGACTCCAGTGTTATCATCTGCAAACTGCTGATGTGACCATTGCCTTCAACCTGCATTCTGCAAGACTCCATCCTCTGCTGGTGTAATTGACATACCTCCAGTGAAGTCATTGAAGCTGCACTGATTGACACTAGCTGAGGACCTGGTCCATAGCTTTCAATAGTGAACAGTATGACAAAAAGGATTTGTTCCCAGAGCAATGTTACCTGATCTTGTAGTAATGTTAACAACTTATTCATTTAAACAATTCATCACTAGGACAATCCCCTTCCTGATTTCCCCACCTTCCACCCCACAAACAACTTCACTGATGTTATTTATGTTCCCATTTTTTCTTCGTCTTCTGTTAGTGAAACTGCTGTACTCACCTCTTCTTTGCCACTGTCTGGTACTCTGCAATATACGTCTCCTGTGGATGGATCATAGGAGTCTATGTAGGAGGAACAAGGGACAAATTTACCATTTATGAAGTTCTCCAACACTAAGAGAGTCTTTGGGCCAGCCATTGTCAGCAGCTGGCTTAATCTGTGATTTCTTTCAGCTGTCAGCTTATACTGCTGGTCTCATATCTAGTTACACTACAAGCCTGAGCTCCACCCCTTCTTTCTCCCTCTCCCTCTCCAGTGTGAGAGTGAGAAACCCAACAAAACCCCTTGTGTGCCAACAGAAACAAATGAGCAGAAAAAGGGTTGCTTTTCCTATGGCTCACCAAGAATATTCTGTGTAGTGTAAGAAGGGTGGCAGGATCAGCAAAAATCTTGAAGGCAGGACAAAAGAGATGTAGAGCTAAAACTAGAACAGAGCAGGACAAACAGTGGGGGGAGGGGGCGAAGAGAAAGCAAACTGCTCCCTTCCAGTACATGTTCTAGCTTCTTTTTCAGTCTAAATCTCACAAGGAGTGGGACTTTCCCTCCTTCCTTTGCATAACTATTCCACAGTATAAGGGTATTGCTACACTTGAAACTTCAAAGCGCTGCCCGTGTGGTCGCAGCGCCAGCTCCCAGAGCTGCAGCACTGTTTACACTGGTGCTTTACAGCGCTGTATCTTGCAGCGCTCGGGGGGTGTTTTTTTCATACCCCGAGCAAGAAAGTTGCAGCACTGTAAAGTGCCAGTGTAGCCAAGGCATAAAACACCTTCCCATCAGGAAGTTTCTTCTGTTGTTTACTTAAGCAGTTTTGTTTTACTTGCCTGAGAAATAGAAGCAGACACAAATGTTAATGTCTGCCGAGATTTTTCGCAAACTGTGCAGATTATTTCTATAAGAAAATCCGCCGTCATCAAATTATACAAGCCATCATATTGCTGTATTCAAAATGTATTCCTCAACAACCGCAACTTCAAATTCAATGAACAGTGCTAACAGGGTTAGATAAGTACTTAGACAGCATGCGGACTGGTACAAAGTGGTAGGCAATGAAACCCCCACACCTCAGCCCTTGGTTGGAAAGATGGACTGCACCTCCTCACAAGTTGCATATATGTGAACAGCACAACAGTTAATCAGGCTTTGCGTGGCTACCACCTCACTTGTATAAAGCAAATACATATGATTTATTTACAGATTAGCTTACTTGTTCATTTGTATTTTATCGTAAAAGATGTGTTCATAGGGATAGAGGGGGCAGGGGAGAAGATCAAGTGGAATTAGTTGGTAAGATCATTCAGTACACAGGACTTCTGGGTTCTCCACTTTGCACTGATCCAGGGGTAAAATGGAGATTGGGACCCAAGGGAAAAGAGCACATTAAATGTAATAAAAGTACTTTTAGGAGGAATAAAAGTTTTCATCTTACAAAATAGGGGATACCCATGCAGCCATCCTACAACGGCTTTACATTTTGCAAAGAGAGTTTTGTAAACAGTGTGAGAGGCATTGCTCATCCCTAGAATTTTTCTGTAACTACATCCTTAAGACAGAGTATTGGTTAGATACTTCTATAAGGAGAGTAATCTGGAGAGCCTAAAGCTACCAGCTAAAGAGATCTGGGAAATCCTCCTGAATTCTGTTTTTTGTTTAAGAACTGGGAAACAGACAACACACAAGCAACACTTTCACTTTGCCCTCAGAGAGCCATGATTCACCTATTTTAAGTACTATGCTAGCGCTTTGCAAGTCCATCTTCAATAGCACACAGGGAAAAGATGGGGGTAGAATCTTGGCCCCATTTAAGTTTGGGTAAATATTTAGCCTCAGAGTCCAGATATTTGACTCATGTTCCACTGGAAACATTTTACCATCATCTTCTAACCCAGAGGTTTTCAAACTGGGGGGACATAGAGGAAAATCTGGGGGGAGCAGCAACCCACTGCCCCACAGGATTGGGCTCAGAAAAGAAGCACCACCTCCATCTCCTGACTCACCTCAGTGAGCCACCCAAGCCAGTGAGTGTCAACGTCCGCCATGTCCATGCTGATTTCTGCTCCCAGAAGCCTCTGCACGCAGTGCTGGCTCCGCCTCCAGAGACCATCATATATGCCTTCCCCCACCCCGAAAAACCAAAGAGGAAGGGGGCAGGTATTGTGTCTTTTTTTGTCTGGATTGGGAGACTGCAATCAAAAATTATAACTCAAAGGGGGCAGCAGGGGGGCCTCAACTCAAAAAGTTTGAAAACCACTGTTCTAACCCAAAATGTACAGAACTCTAGGACATGCTCTGAGAAATAATAGTAGTATAGTGGAAAAGACGGTTACCCACCTTTGTAACTGTTGTTCTTCGAGATGTGTTGCTCATATCCATTCCAGTTAGGTGTATGTGCGCCGCATGCATGTTCATCGCAAGATTTTTACCCTAGCAAAACTCGGTGAGTCGGCTGGGTCGCCCCCTGGAGTGGCACCACCATGGCGCCAGATATATACCCCTGCCGACCCAACAGCTCCTCAGTTCCTTCTTGCCGGCTACTCCGACAGTGGGGAAGGAGGGGGGTTTGGAATGGATATGAGCAACACATCTCGAAGAACAACAGTTACAAAGGTGAGTAACCGTCTTTTCTTCTTTGAGTGCTTGCTCATATCCATTCCAGTTAGGTGATTCCCAAGCCTTACCTAGGCGGTGGGGTTGGAGTGAGATGTCGCAGAGTGTAACACTGCAGAGCCAAAGGCTGCGTCATCTCTGGACTACTGAACCAGGGGATAGTAAGAGGCGAAGGTATGGACCGAGGACCAGGTAGCTGCGCGACATATCTCGTGAGCACGTGAGACAGGAAGGCAGCAGATGAAGCGTGAGCCCTGGCAGAGTGTGCAGAGATGTGGCTCGAGGGAACATGAGCCAAGTCGTAACAGGTGCGGATGCACGATGTCACCCAGATGAAATCCTTTGTGAGGAAACAGGTGGGCCCTTCATACGCTCTGCCACCACGATGAAGAGTTGGGGTGTTCTGCGGAAGGGCTTTGTGCGCTCAATATAAAAAGCAAGTGCTCTACAGACGTCTAGGGAGTGCAATTGTTGCTCCCTGCGCGATGAATGTGGCTTCGGGAAGAAGACCAGAAGGAAGATCTCCTAGCTAACATGGAAGGCCGATACCACTTTGGGGAGAAAGGCCGGATGTGGTCGCAACTGCACCTTGTCCTTGTGGAACACAGTATACAGAGGGTCCGCCGTGAGAGCCCGAAGCTTGAAAACTTGTCTTGCCGATGTGATGGCCATGAGGAAAACGGTTTTCCAGGATAGGTACAGAAGGGAGCAAGTTGCTAACAGCTCGAATGGGACCATAAGTCTGGTAAGAACCAGGTTGAGGTCCCAGGTTGGGGCGGGGTGGTGTACGTGGGGGTATAGGTGCTCCAAACCCTTGAGGAATCAAGATACCATAGGATGTGAAAACACTGAGCAGCCATTTCTCCCCTGGATAGAAGGTAGAGATGGCAGCCAAGTGTACCCTCAATGATGATACCGCTAGGCCCTGCTGTTTAAGAGACCAGAGGTAGTCCAAGATGGTGGGGATCGAGACCTCGGCGGGAAGAACGTTCTGCTCTCCACACCAGCATGAGAAACGCTTCCACTTGGCCAGATATGTTGATCTAGTGGAAGGCTTTCTGCTACCCAAGAGTACTTGTTGCACTGGGGCAGAGCAACGCAACTCAGACTGGGTCAACCACTTAGGAGCCATGCTGTGAGATGGAGGGACTGTAGGTCTGGGTGGTGAAGTTTGCCGTGGTCCTAAGTTATCAGGTCCAGGTGAAGAGGTAGAGGGATGGGGTTGGCTATTGACAGGTTGAGCAACATGGTGTACCAGTGCTGCCTAGGCCACGCTAGAGTGATCATGATCAAGCGGGCTCTGTCCCTGCGTACTTTCAGCAGGACCCTGTGGACGAGTGGGAACGGTAGAAAAGCGTAGAGCAGGTGAGTCATCCATGGTATCAGGAAATTGTCCGTTATCGAACCCTGGGGGAGGCCTTGAAAGGAACAGAATATCTGGAATTTCCTGTTCTCGCGGGACACAAAGAGGTCTACACGGGGAAATCTCCACTTCCGGAAGATCGAAAGAATAACATCCGGGCGAAGCGACCACTCGTGAGAAAGGAAGGATCTGCTGAGGCAATCCGCCAGAGTGTTTCGAACCCCCGGGAGAAAGGACACTATGAGGTCTACAGAGTGGGCTATACAAAAGTCCCAGAGTCGTATGGCTTCCTGACAAAGGGTCGAGGACCTTGTCCCGCCCTGTTTGTGTATATAGTACATGGCTGTTGTGTTGTGTGTCAATATTCACAGACAACGGCCTTGCAAGTGCTGCTGAAAAGCCTGGCACGCAAGGCGGACTGCTCTCAGCTCCTGGACATTGATGTGCAAGGCCAACTCCTGAGATGACCAAAGGCCTTGAGTGTGTAGACGTCCGAGGTGAGCACCCCAGCTGAGAGATGACGCGTCCGTCGTCAGGGACACAGAGTGCTGGGGCGGATGGAACGGCAGCCCTGCACACACCAGGGAGGGGGTCAGCCACCATTCGAAGGAGCCTAGGATGCTCGGGGGAATGGTGACTATCATGTCTATGGCACCACTGCCTGTTCGGTACAGTGAGTTGAGCCACGATTGGAGGGGACGGAGGTGCAGTCTGGCGTATATCGTCACAAACGTGCAGGCCGCCATGTGACCCAGGAGACTGAGGCAAGTGCGAATCGAAGTCAAAGGAACAGCTTGCAGGCTCTGGATGATGGCCACCATTGCCCGGAACCGGGGCAGTGATAAGCAGGGTCTGGCGAGACTGGAATCCAGGGTGGCGCCAATAAAGTCTATCCGCTGAGTGGGAATCAGAGTCGATTTTTCCGCATTGATCATCAGGCCTCAATGTAGGAAAAGGTCCTTGACAATGCCGACGTGATGGGTGACTTGTGCCTTGGAGGTCCCTCAGATGAGCCAGATATGGAAAAATATGTATCTGACGGCGACGGAGGTGGGTGGCGACTACAGCCATGCATTTCGTAAATACTCTTGGGGCTGTAGAAAGGCCGAACGGTAGGACTGCCAACTGAAAATGTTGGCGGTTGGCTATGAACCGGAGGTGCCTCCTGTGAGGAGGGTAGATAGCTATGTGAAAATACGCATCTTTCATGTCGAGGGTGGCATACCAGTCTCTGGGATCCAGGGATGGGATGATGGTCCCCAGGGATACCATGCGGAACTTCAGCTTTATCATGAATTTGTTGAGTTTCCGCAGATCCAGGATAGGTCTGAGACCCCCCTTTGCCTTGGGGATTAGGAAGTAGCGGGAGTAAAACCCCATGCCCCTTTCGTGTTTTGGTACCTCCTCTATGGCTCCTTTGGCAAGGAGCATCTGCACCTCCTGAAGGAGGAATTGCTCGTGAGAGGGGTCCCTGAAGAGGGACGAGGAAGGGAGGTTGAAGGGGGGGCATGAAATAAATTGGAGGTGGTACCCAAATTCCAGCGTGTGTAAGACCCAGCGAGCTGACGTCAGCTGGGACCACACAGGGAGGAAAAGAGAGAGGTGGTTGGAGAAAGGAGGGAACAGAGCCTTTAACGAAACTGGTACGTCGTCCTCAGATGCACCTTCAAAAGGTGGGTTTTGACCCTGTGGGTGGTTTGGAGGGACCTTGGTTCTGGCCCCCTTGGGTGCCTGACAGCCTCCAACGACTGGTTCTACCCCGCCTTCTGGCAAAGTCCTGTCTCTGTCTGGGCTGAGTGTAAGAGCAGTGTGGCTGGGGGCAGAAGGGCCTGCGCTGAGTCACTGGCATGTGCATGCCTAGTGAGCGCATAATGACCCTGTTATCTTTAAGGCTTTGCAGCCTAGGGTCTGTCTTTTCAGAGAAGAGGCCTTGCCCTTCAAAGGGGAGATCCTGGATTGTATGCTGGAGTTCCGGAGGAAGGCCTGAGACTTGCAGCCAAGAGATACGTCTCATAGTAACTCCGGAGGCTAGGGTCCTGGCTGCAGAGTCCGTTGCGTCCAAGGAAGCCTGGAGGGAAGTTCTAGCCACCTTTCTTCCTTCGTCCAGGAGGGCCGCAAATTCCTGCCGGGAGTCTTGTGGGAGCAACTCCTTAAACTTGTCCGCCACCGCCCAGGTATTATAGTTATAGCGGCTAAGGAGGGCTTGTTGATTAGCCACGTGGAGTTGGAGCGCCCCTGCAGAGTAGACTTTGCGCCCCAGCAAGTCCATGCGCCTCGTGTCCTTTGATTTCGGGGCTGGGGCCTGCTGGCCATGGTGTTTTTTCTCATTGACCGACTGGACAACGAGGGAGCAGGGAGGAGGATGGACGTATAAGTATTCGTAGCCCTTGGAGGGCACCATATATTTACGTTCCACTTCCCGGGTAGCAGGTGGGATAGAAGCCGGAGACTGCCAGATCGTGTTGGCATTGGCCTGGATCGTCCGGATAAAGGAGAGAACCACTCTCGTGGGGGCATCAGATGATAAAATGTCCATCACTGGGTCCTCTACCTCTGGGACCTCCTCGACTTACAAGTTCATATTTAGTGCCACACGCCTGAGGAGGTCCTGGTGGGCCCTCAGGTCAATTGGTGGACGGCTTGCAGATGATGTTCCGGCTACCGCCTCGTCAGGGGAGGAGGATGAGGAGGGACAAGTGGGTCAGTTGAGGCTTCTTCTTGGTGGCCAGCCTCTGTCTCCCTTGGGATCTGGGAGTCTTGTGGCTGGACCGGCACTTCCTCTGAAGTAGAAGGAGGAGGGCGGCTTATAGTGGCTTCCGGCACCCGGTGCTCCGATGTGGCAGAGCGAGATGGGCCTGGATGTGCACCTTGGGCCTGATGATATGCCCAAGGTGTCCAGAATGCCCACTGGCGAGGGCCATGATCTTGGGCCTGGGGCTCGTGGAATATCCTGGCGGGCATATCGGAGTCTCTGTCCTGGGCGTACGAACTGTCCGCCTGCGAAGACACAGACAGGTGCCGGGACGGCCAGGGAGGAGCTGAAAGAGTCTCTCTCTCTCTCTCTCTCACTGTTGCTGATCTCCTCGGCACCGGGGATCAGTACCTGGAGTCATACCAGTACCGAGAACGAGATTGTCACCTGCGACCTGCACGGTGCCGGGAGGTCGACCTGGATCTCGAAGGTCTGTGCCGGGAACGGCTGCGAGAGTTGCAGTGCCGGGAGCTGGAGCGGTACCGAGAGTACCGAGCCGGAGACCGAGACGTCGATCTATGCCGCGAGTACGACTGGTACCAAAGAGGCGAGCGGCGCCGGGACCGTGATCGTCGATGGGACCGCGAACAGCGCTGGGACCTGGATCGTGATCGGTGCCGATCTGCCGGGTCAACTGAAGGCGGTCTCATTAGGGCTGGCTTGCCTATCGAGTGTAATACCCACACTGACAGTGCCGGGGGTTGAGGCAGGACAGACTCCGTCATAGCTATGAAGGTCCCTGGCTGTGGAGAATGTCTCCAGCGTAGAGGGGACCGTAAGCTCAACCACAGGCCTTGGCAGGGAGGTCTCAGGGACTGGACTCGACAGCCCCTGCAGGATTGGTACCGCAGCAGTCGGTGCCATGGCAGGTGTAGGTGCCGGGCGGTCCGAACGAGGCTGCGTCTGTGGCGCAGAGAGCACAGAGGTAGTGGAGGACTTCGACCTCCTCAGTTTCGGGGAGAGAGATCAGTGCCAAGTAGGTCCCTGCACCGGAGATGGCCGGTGCCGCGGCGTCTTAGCGGTCCGGTGCGAGAGGAGCGCTTCTAGCAGAGTGCTCAGCGCTCGGTGCCGAGGGTGGAGGGTTCAGAGCTGCCTCCATGAGGGGATTCTTAAGGCAAAAGTTTCTCTCTTTCTTTGGCCTCGGCTTAAATGCCTTGCAAATACGGCACTTATCTGTAATGTGCAATTCCCTGAGGCACTTGAGACAGGAGTCGTGGGGATCTCCTGTAGGCATCAGCTTGTGGCAGGCTAAGCAAGGTTTGAATCCCGGTGAACCGGGCATGGGCCCCGGCACCGGGTGCAGGGAAGGGGCTAATGCCCAAACCCCACTTAACTATTGTGATGGAGCAAGGCCAGATGGCTACAGTAAAGTACTGAGAAACAGGTATGTTAGCTCCAGGCTAAACAAATCCCTAGTACCCTGGTAACCAAATGGCAGTTGCTCCAGGTTAATCAAGCACCTGCAGCCAATTAAGATCTGTCTAGAAGGCAGTAGAGATAGCTACTTTAATTAGAACACCTGCAGCCAATCAAGGCAGGCTAATCAGGGCACCTGACTTTAAAAAGGAGCTCACTCCCATCAGGCAGGCAGGAGCCAGAGGAGAAGGAGCAGTGTGTAGGAGCTGGGAGCAAGAAGGCAAGGAGCTGACAGTGAGAGGTGTACTGCTGGAGGATTGAGGAGGATAACGTATCAGACACCAGAGGAAGGTCTGTGGTGAGGATAAAGGAGGTGTTTGGAGGAGGCCATGGGGAAGTAGCCCAGGGAGTTGTAGCTGTCATGCAGCTGTTACAGGAGGCACTATAGACAGCTGCGATCCACAGAGCCCTGGGCTGGAACCCGGAGTAGAGGGCGGGCCCGTGTTCCCCCCCAAACCTCCCAACTCCTGATCAGATACAGGAGGAGCTGACCCAGACTGTGGGTTCCACAAGAGGGGAAGATCACTGAGGTGAACAAATCCGCCAATAAGCACAGGACCCACCAAGGTAGAGGAGGAACTTTGTCACACTATACACACTATCTAAAGAACTATCAAACTAACTGTAATTATATAAATTCCAACTATATACACACAAAGATATCGAAGAAACTACGAGTAGCTAGGGGAAGTGTAGGACAGCTAAGTGGCGCTCCACTGTTCCAACGACCGACACGGGTGGTAAGAAGGAACTGAGGAGCGGTTGGGTCGGCACGGATATATATCCGGCGGCATGGTGGCACCACTCCAGGGGGCGACCCAGCTGACCGAGTGTTGCTAGGGTAAAAATCTTCTGACGAACGTGCACGCAGCACGCGCACACCTAACTGGAATGGATATAAGCAAGCACTCGAAGATGAACCTGTACTTTTAAAATAAAAATATCATTGATCTCAAAGTTGTAGCATGTCTTTCCTTCATCTTTTCCACCATTTATTTATTTCTGTCCCTTGTACTAACCAGCTGTAACACTTGGGTCAATTTGCACTTTTAAGGAGAAAAGAAGCTATGATGTATATGGTTCCTCGTGCACACGAGTCAGGAACTAGACTGAAATTTTCTTCTGCTCCCAGCACTTCAGCTCTCCTGGTATTTCAGATCTATAAATGGTGTTACCGTGGTTTTAACTAAGTCTACTGAGGTGGCTTAGCACAGGTGTTTGGGAGTATGAAAGCTCTGGAATCTTGTCAGCCTCAGGACTGCTGCCATAATGGTTTAAGTGCAACTTTAAGAACATGCATTGTTAAAGAGCTATTGGAAGCCATAATTAATGGTTCTGGTATAATGGTATAATTCACATGTGTTCAGTTTTGAGGGTAATAGGCCCAGAAATTCATGTAACTTGAGATCAACGTGGTCTCTCTGGTTAGAAACCAACTTTGGTTTACCATGGGCCAAAACCTGCCCACTTAACACTGAGGATGTAGGCAAAACCATTCAAGTGCTGATAGCACTACAGTGCCATTCTCACAGTTCCCCCGAAGGACAGACAAGTTCTCCCACAACTGATGCAATTGACTGTGAAACAATATTAGTGTCTCTCGCCACAAAGAACCATGGGATAAGCTCCCAAGACACACATGGCTGAGTGCAAGAACAGTGATGACATTTATACCTGGACTAGGCTAACATAGGTGCCCATTACCCATATTAAACAAGCAGTGAAGACAGGCTTCAATTCTGCAAACACTTATGCACATGCTTAACTTGACACACATAAGTATTCCCACTGAAGTTAATGGGATAATTCACATGTAAAGTTAAGCACTTGTATAAGTATTTGCAGAACTGGGGTCTATTCATTTGATTGCAGTCAAAGTAACTTCCACCAGTATTAGAAGAGTAAAGATAGATGAACATAGGTAGATGCCTATAGGAATGTTTTTGCGCAACCACCTGAATCAAATTATGAGCCCAGTCTTCAGTGTTCTTCACATCTCAAAGAATGTCTTCATTGCAGAGTTAATCCAGGTCATCACATTCACGTCTGGGCACCCAGATCAGACTGGGGGCTTGGCTACACTGGAGAGTTGCAGCGCTGGTGGTGACTTTACAGCGCTGCAACTAACTCACATCCATACTTGCAAGGCACATATAGCGCTGTATCTCCTTGGCTACAGCGCTGGCTGTACTCCACCTCGGCCTGGGGAATGATGACTGCAGCGCTGCTCCGCCAGTGTGGCCACCAAAAGCACTGTTATTGGCTTCCAGAGGTATTCTGAGGTATCCCAGAATGCCTGTTCACCCTCTCTGCTCATCAGTTCGAACTCTACTGCCCTGGCCTCAAGTGACCCGCCCTTTAAATGCCCTGGGAATTTTAAAAATCCCCTTCCTGTTTGCTCAGCCAGGTGTGGAGTGCAATCAGTGAATCTTTCCAGGTGACCATGTCTCCACATGCCAAACGAGCCCCAGCATGGAGCAATGGCGAGTTGCTGGACCTCATCAGTGTTTGGGGGGAGGAAGCTGTGCAGTCCCAGCTGCGCTCCAGCCATAGGAATGACACCTTTGTGCAGGTATCATGCTGGAAAGGGGCCATGACCGGGACGCGCTGCAGTGCAGGGTTAAAGTGAAGGAGCTGCGGAGTGCTTATTGCAAAGCCTGCGAGGGAAACTGCCACTCCGGCGCTGGTCCCACGACCTGCCGTTTTTACAAAGAGCTGGACGTGATACTTGGGGGTGACCCCACCAACAATCCAATGACCATGATGGACACTTCAGAGCAGGGGGGAAGGAGGAGGAAACCAAGAGTGAGGGTACTGGGGTTGGGCGAGAGACCCCGGAGTCCCTGGAGGCATGCAGCCAGGAGCTCTTCTCAAGCCAGGAGGAAGGTAGCCAGTCTCAGCAGCCGGTACTTGGTGGAAGACAAACAGAGGAGCGGATTCCCGGTAAGCGGCTTTTATTTTTAGGATGGAAATTTTTCGGGAGAGTGAGGGAGGTTCGCATGCATGCCTAATGTGAATAGCGAGAGGTGGGGGAATCATTTGCTGCACACAGGCAAACTGAGCAGGGGCCAAGGGCCGGAATCCGCACTGCTGTAGAAGACCCTCCCCGCTCTCCCAGGTGACCCGCAGCAATAGCGAGGATATCTCCAGGATCAAACCCTGTGGAAAATGTTGATGTTCTAGTGTAGGTACCCACTTGCAGCTGTTTTGCTTTCCCACGACGAACTCGAGGACAAAGTACAGCCCTGAAGCATCCAAGTCCCTTCTACTCCTCGTAACGGGAGCCCGTGGGTTGTGCGCGCTCCTCTTTGGTATGGAAATATGCTATTGTGAAGAATGTTTACTTCTTCACTGGGTGGGAATAACTGCATTGAATATATAACAAATGCTGCCTGTTGTAAGTGTTGCCTTTTTTGCCTTTCCACAAAGCAACCTTTGAGTTCCAGCTGCCAGTGTTATCAAAGAGCTCCAAAGACTCACCTCAAGAAAAGTCGATAAAAAGCAAGAAGAATCTCAAGAGTTATGGACACTCGTTGCCATGAGAGAACATCAAAAAAGTGCAGGACGGATGGAAGGGGAAAGCAGATCTCGCCAATGACATGAGCAGGTGCGGCAGGGAGCTCGATATGCCAGGGGAACTGACGAAGCGAGGAAGGGAGCGGACGCGAGGTAGATGTTGCCATGCATGCCCTCCACTGGCGACTGGCACAGCGACATCCAACAGCTCCGAGAGCAGGCGACACATGCCCCTCCGCTCCCCTCAGCCTTCCCGCAATATCAGCTCAAACCACTTCCAGCATCTAAGTCTTACACTCCAAGCTGCCCCAACCTGTACATTCACCAACCCGGCCCGAAACTAACCCTACCTTAGCACTCAACCCATCACCATGCATACAGGTATCCTGAAGACAGCATGTCATTGCAAACCCTCCAAGGGACATATCAACTTGTTGACAGTACATTTTCCCCACCGCACCTGCTTTTAGGTTCCCAAAATGTGTGTGTGTCAATAAGGTTATTTCTTTTCAGTAAATGATTCTTGGTTGAAACGTCTTTATTATTGCAGAAAGTCAAGATACCTTAGCCCAGGAAGAAATAAATCTGCAAATCCGCTGAGGAAAACAGATCCTACTACCACTTTAACACTCATATCTGTCAAGGCACCAACAATTATGTTGTTTTCAGCCTCAAGATTCCGTCCCTCAAAGAGCATCTCATAATCCTTGAAAACCCTGTGCTGGGCCTCTCTAGTAGCCCTGCTTTCTGTCTGTGCAAATTCACTCCCAGGCGTTGAACTCGGAGGTCCATGTCTGACTGAATCTTACATCTTTCCCTTACCAAATATTATGGAGGGTACAGCACGCCGATAATAACCAGTGGGGATGCTGCTTTCCCTCAAGTCTAGCTCCGCATAACAAGATTGCCAGGCCGCCTTTAAATGGCCAAGCACACTCCACAGGCATCGGACGGTTTCAGGCCTGTAGTTGAAGCGGTCTTCTCCTGTCAAGCTCCCTTCATAGCAAGGCACTTAACGGGTAGCTGGGTCGTCCAAGGACACATGACATTTCAACGTCTCGTACTGTGACTTCCGGCCTGGGAAAAAAGTCCTGGGCCTGCAGTTTTCGAACAGGCCATGTTCAAAGATCATGCATCATGCACCTTTCCAGACCAAGCCTTGGTTAAGTCAATGAAACGCCCACGTGACCTACAAGTGCTTGAGAACCAATAGAGAAATCCCCTTCCATTAAACGTACTCGATCAGGTGGGTGTGCCAGAATAGGATATGTGTCCATCTATCGCCCTCCACAGTTGGAAGCCCGTTTGTGCAAAGCCATCCACAATTCTGCACTTCCCCCGCTCATCAGAAGTCACGGTTCTTCTTAGCAGGAGCGACTATGACCCTGCACAGCTGCATAAAAGGATTCCAAAAACGGTTGATCTTTCCCACTCCAAACTGTTTCCCACCAATCGATAGTGTCTGGAGTTGCCAGCTTCCAGACGCAATAGCCACCCACTTCTCCAAACCGTGGCAGGGCAGCTCTCAATCTTGTGTCCTTGTGCCGCAGAGTGGGGGCAAGCTCAGCACACAGTCCCATGAAAGTGGCTTTTCTCATTCGAAAGCTCTGCAGCCACTGCTCGTCATCCCAGACTTCCATGACGATGTGATCCCACCACTCAGTGCTTGTTTTCCGAGCCCAAAAGCAGCGTTCCACAGTGCTGAGCATTTCCTTGAATGCCAGAAGCAATTTAGTGTTATATGCATTAGGCAACTCACTATCATCGTCAGACTCCTCATCACTTTGTATCTTAAGGCATAGCTCAACTGCCAAACGTGACGTGCCAGAGAGACTCGTCAGCATACTCCTCAGCAGTTCAGGCTCCATCTTCCACAGAAATCACGCTGCACAGAAACCGCTGAGAGAGCCAAGATGGCGCCAAACGTAGATGGGAAAAAAAGGGATTGCTGGGATGTGAAGCGATGCATCACGGGGCACTGGGACAGGAAGCAGAATGACTCACACCCTCCGCCCCCTTCCCACAACCACGGCGCAAAATGGGATGAGGTGCTCTGTGGGATAGCTGCCCATAATGCACCACTCCCAACACCGCTGCAAATGCTGCAAATGTGGCCACACTGCAGCGCTGGTAGCTGTCAGTGTGGCCACACTCTAGCGCTTTCCCTAAACAGCTGTACGAAGACAGCTGTAACTCCCAGCGCTGCACACTTGCAAGTGTAGCCATGGCCTGGAACAGTCGCATTGCAAAGTCCTACCCAAGTTACTGTGTCCTGCACTTGCTAGGACTTCTGGGGTCATATCCCACGGCTCTCTGTGATGCAGCAAGCTGAGTCGCTCTGAGTCCCAATGAACAGTGGGAGAACTTGCCTGTCCTTCAGGGAACACAGGGAGAATTGTGGGAAGACACTGAAGGACTACCACACTAGAGTGGTTTAGCATGCATCCTCACTGCAAAATAAGCAACCAACTGAAAACAGCATTCAAGCTATAGCCTGTACCCCAGGACAGGATGCTCGTGTTGAAAGAACCACTAAAATCGGATCAGTGGGTTTTTCTGATGATGGGAGGGGTGTTGGCGCTATGCGCAAGTAAGAGCCTGGACTAACTCTGCAGTGAAGACATACTCTCACATGCGAAGTATGCAGTTTCTAGTTTTATTTTATAATGTTTACATAGAAACATTTTGTCCTAAAAATTATACTCAGTTTAATGGAATTTAGCAAGGGTTTAAATTAAATAATATGGTTTGAAGGAGGCAAAACATATTATGCTTAGACCGGGCTACTTTATTATATTTTTACACTTCAAAAATAAAATTAGTCATTGTTGGCACAGCTTCCACTACACATGAAATTAAACTTTCTTTTTTAAATAAATTTTGGGATGAGGGAAATAATCTTGTGGATGATACTACATACCATTCTCTGAAACTGAAGTAAACGGTTATTTTTTCTCTGAAAATGCATCCATCTCAAACCTTAAAATATATTAGACCAATTAAGTTACTTTCTGGATTAATGTGCAGCAATGAGCAAATCAAAGAAAAAAATGTAAACAGTCTATGGCTGGAAGTAGAAAGATGGTGAATCATCATGAAACAATCTTTTCTTCTAATGCATCTTTCCAATCAAGTTTCCATAAAGCTCTGTGAGCTGCAAATGTGGGGTGAATTTCACACAGAGAAATATGGAAATTTTTGAAATGAGATTGTGCAACATTAGCATTTCCATGTCAGTTGGCATTTTGTTTCCCAGTAGGCAGAGACTGATAAAAAGTTCACTAAATGTCCAATGTGGATTTAAATTTTCTTTTCTTTTTTTTTTTTTTTTTTAATTTAATTGCACTTAGTTCCTTCAACTGAAGTAACTGGATTCGGAAAGCAGTTTGGATGGTTGATTGCATTTTGGTTGGGTCATGGAAGCCTTAGCACCACTGTCATTCTTTAATCTAAAAAGAAGAAGAAGAAAAGCAGTAGGTTTTGTCGTCATTTCATTAAAAAAACAAAACAAATGAAAATACTACAGCAAAAAACAACAGACCACCACAAAAGGGTCATAATGCATACATAACATACACATTTAATAGATTATCTATTGATACGTTTTCAGTGACAGTAGTCTGAATTTTCTCTGAGATTCTTTGAAACAACACTGAGTCCTACAAAAAGTTACTTCCAAAGAAGAGCCTAACAAGCCACAAGCTTATTTAGGTCCCAACCTAAAGGCACTTAGGCATGTGTTTAACTTTAGTAGTATAAGGAGTCCCGATGAGACTCCTCACGATAGCTAAGTTAAATGTGTGCAAGTGATTTACAAGATCATGGCCCCAGCTCAGAGTCCTGTGTAAACTGTAACAAGAAAGTATGTTAAGACTGTAACATAGTTCACAAAGCCTCATGAGCACTGGGAAATTGTTTTAAGCACAGAGAGAAGAGTTCTAATTCAGGCTCTGTTACTGACAAATTATTAAACCATGGGCTTCTGTATAAAAGTGGGATGATACCACCACCTTTCCATAACACACTAACACAGCTGGAACTAGAACTCCGGTTCTACAGATCCAAACACACAGGCCTCAAAAAAGATGACTTTACCTGTCAGTTTAGAAGAATCTTTATATTTTCAAAGGTGCAATCCTGATAACAGAAGGCAAAAAGCCTTTATACATGCACTAAGTGCCTGTCCCTGCATCTTCTGAAGTTAACAGCAGAAAATGCTTACACATATCAGTGGGAGCAGGATTCGGTTTACAAGCCCTTTAAATTCAGGACTGGGCCCAAAGCTACTGGCAACAAAAATTAACAACGTTGCTTAATTGCAACCTATTTTCTTTAAACATCATTGGGGGAAAAGTTTTTAGGGAAGTTTGTCTATATGGAAACTTTGAAGGGATGGTAATAAGCCTATTTTTAGTTGGAGTGATATGAAGAAGACACATTTTAAAATTTCAAACCATGATTCTTTTCGTTTAATGACCTGTAATTCAAAAACAACAGTTAGACAAATTTTCCTCAAAACTTTGCAGAAATGTTCTCCTTTTTTTTCACAGTACATCTGACAATTTTCAAATCAAATTAATTTTCCAATCCATAGTAATAGGGCTGATAAAATAGGACTCTGTCATGGGAGCTGACTTCAAACCTTTATTATGGAGAAGCTGCCACCTCTCCATAATCAACATTCTAGAAAGTCTGTTACAAAAGCATTGTACCTCTGTGACAACTCCTGCAGCTATAGTGGATCCGCTGTAGCGTAACATAAACCTTCCAAGTTCTTTAAAGTCTTTGTACAATTCCAGGGCAACAGGCCTTTGTGTTTGTAGTTCTATTAAAGCATTCTGTCCTTTAGTCAGGACCCTGCAAATAAAATATTAAAACACCCAATTTTTATATCTATCAATATATCTATAAAATAATAATGAAACATCTGTCATCAGATATAAAATTTAATCCAACTGCAAGCTTAAGATTAATATATTATAAGGCCAGCAGGGACTACTATGATAATTGAGTGTGACCTCATGTTTAACACAGACCATAAGACTTCCCTGAATTAATTCTTGTTTGAAAATCTTTTAGAAAAACATCCAATCTTCATTTAAAAATTCCAAGTGACAGAGAATCCACTATCCCCCTTGGAAAATTGTTCCAATGGTTAATTGCCCTCACTCTTAAAGATTTGTGCCATATTTCTAGTCTGAATTTGTCTAGCCTCAACTTCCAGCCACTGGATCTTGTTATACCTTTCTTTACTGGACTGAAGAACCTTCTCTTATCAAATTTCTGTTCCCCACTTTGGTACTTACAGACTGTGATCAAGTCACTCCCAACCTTCACTTTGCTAAGTAAAATAGATTGAGCACCTTGCGTCTATCACTATAAGGCATGTTATCCAATCCTTTAATCATTCTCATGGTTCTTCTCTGAACCCTGTACAATTAATATCCTTCTTGCATTGTGGATAGTAGAACTGAATACAGTATTCCAGCAGCAGTCACACCAGTGCCAAATATAGCAGTGATACAACCTTCCTAGTCCTACTCAATATTCCTCTGTTTATACATCCAGGGATAGCAGTAGCCTTTTTGGTCACAACATTGCAATGGAAGCTCATGTTCAGCTGATTACTCACCCTAACTCCCAAGATTTTTTCAGAACCATGGCTTCCTAGGATAGAGAACCCCATCCTGTAAGTATGACCCATATTCTTTGTTCCTAGACATTATGAGTGTACATTCGGCTGTACTAAAATGCATACTGTTTGCTTGCACCCAGTTTACCACGCCATCCAGACTGCATTTGATTGGTAACCTGTCCTCTTCATTATTTGCCACTCCCCCAAAGTTTGTGTCATCCACAAGCTTTATCAGTGATGATTTTGTCTTTTCTTCCAGGTTACTGATGAAAATGTTAAATAGTGTTGGGCTAAGAACCAATCCCTGTAGGACTCCATTAGAAACACACCTGCTTGATTATGATTCCTCATTTACAATTACATTTTGTAATTGTAACATGCTTTAATCCAATTAATGTATGCCATGTTGATTTTGTATCTATCTAGTTTCTTAATCAAAATGTCATGTGGAACTAAGTCAAATGCCTTACAGAAGTCTACATATATTACATCAACATTATTATCTTTATCAACCAAACTCACGATCTTACTGAATAAAGATATCAAGTTAGTTTGACAGGATCTGTTTTCCATAAACCATGCTGATTGCAATTAGTTATATTAGTCTCCTTTAATTCATTATTTATCTAGTCCTGTATGCCATTATTTCAGCAGGAGTGAAGTCAGGATAACAGACCTATAATTACTAAGGTCATCCCATTTCCTCTTTTTAAAATAGTGGCACAATATTAAGCTTTCTTTCAGTTCTCTGGAACTTCCCCAGCGGTCCAATACTTATTGAAAATCAGCATTAATTTCAGGGTTCAGAGAGCTCCTACGCCAGCTCTTTTAAAACTCTTGTATGCAAGTTACCTGGACCTGCTGATTTTAGTAGCTGCTTGCTTAGCATTCTTAATTTCTGTTAAAATGGAATGTATTTCGTGGTCATCGCATGATATGAATCCATTATCTGGCTTTTTCTCCAAAGCAGAAATTTTTACTGAATACTTCTGCCTTTTCTGCATTATTATTGACTTATTATATTGCATTATTACTATTATTTCAATCTAGTAATGGACCAATATTATTAAGATTCCTTTTGTTCCTAATACACTTTTAAAACACCTCCTTATTGTCCTCAACTCTGCTGGTCATAGATTCTCCTTGTGTCCTTATGCTTCCCTTATCAATTTTCTACAAATCCTATCTTGGGATTTATATTCATTACTATCAACTTCCTCTTTTTTCATTTGTTATATATTGCAGGTTTTTTTTTAAACAGCTGCTTTCACTTCCCTCTAAGTCTAAACCAACCAATGCAACCTTCTTTCCCAAATGAAGCTTTTGGGGCATCTGTTAAAATGTTCTTAAATAATTCCCAATTATCAACCATATTTTTCTGTTTAAATTATTTCTCCCAATTGATTTTGCTCATAAATTGTTTTCAGCTTTATGAAATTGTCCCTTTTAAAGCAGACAGCTCTAGTTACAGAATTTTTGTAAACTCCAGTTGAACTAAGAACTCCCTGTGCATTTTCCTTTCAGATTACTTAAATATTGCTTCATCTATTCATGTTCTGAAATAAAATGTAACTCTTAAAAGCTCTCTCCCAACTTTTTCTGCTATTACTAAATGCCACACACTGTAGATAATTTTTTCCACCAGCTGGATGTGCAGTCTCTTTCTAAATTGCCGTTAATAATTAATGATGTTTCATTTACATAGCATTTTTCATCTAGGTGCATGTCAAAGTGCGTTACAGACATTAGAAATTACAGAAATTAAATACTTCAATGTGCGCAATAACATGAAACAACTGTTTAATAGTGCACAATACTACTACTCAACAGCTTAGGGCAAAAAGAGAAAAATGTTGTGTTCAACTGAAACTACAGGTCGGATTTTTAAATTCAATCAAGCAGAATGTAATTACCCAAGAGGGACACTGATTAAGCACCAAGGCTAATAATGCTACTCTTGTGAAAGATCAAGGGATCTTTAATGACCACAAGCAGTAGGATCTCAGTTTTAAGTCTCATGCGAATGACAATACTGCCAAGCTGGAACATTGATTTAATACTGCTTTTAGACAGATGAGTGGCCTCTACTGAATCATCATCACCTCCATTTTTCCCCTAGTGGTCACCCAACCAAGTAGTGAGTCAGCCTCTCTCTGCTTAGCAGAAAAAAAAAAAATCAGCGTGAGACAGACAGAACACTGCATAATACTGAGGGGCATCAATGTCATCTCTTTTCTAGAGACAAACACAGATTTTTTGGGGGGATTCAGGATTTCCTCTGCATTTCTTTTCAGTGAGAGGCCCATTTTGCTAATGTCACAACCATGCAACAATATGTCAACCGGAGTATGGCTTTAATCAACCAGTATCCAAAGCCATACTATAGACCAGGGGTTGGCAATCTTTCAGAAATGATGTGCCAAGTCTTCATTTATTGACTCTAATTTAAGGTTTTGCATGACAGTAATACATTTTAATGTTTTTAGAAGGTCTCTTTCTATAAGTCTATAATATATAACTAAACTATGGTTGTATATAAAGTAAATAAGGTTTTTAAAATGTTTAAGAAGCTTAATTTAAACAAATTAAAACACAGAGCCCCTGGACTGGTGGCTAGGACCCAGGCAGTGTGAGTGCCACTGAAAATCAGCTTGTGTGCCACCTTTGGCACACATGCCATAGGTCGCCTACCCCTGCTATAGACTCTATCCTGTTTCAGGAAGTAAAATTACAGGAGCATGGTCTAATGAACAGGGCACTGAGGTGGGAATCAGGGAATCCTTGTTTTATTCCTGACTCTGCTAATGAGCTGTTGTGTGACACTGCGCAAGTCAATTCACTTCTCTGTGCCTTAGCATCTGTAAAACAAAGATAAAGATACTCACCTGCTTTATAAAGTGCTTTGAGCTCTACAGATGAAAAGTAGTATACAATATGTAAGTATATTATTACTTTATCTTTAAACAGAATATGTTCAGTAATAATACGATCCAATTTGTTTTATATTAACCAATTTGAATCGGTCAAATTTCTATTGTAATTAATGTTCACCTCACAAATACTTACTTAGGTTTTTTCTTTGTAACTTCGCCAGTACTCTTGTGAAGGATACTCAATAATCGTCTAATAGTGGCAGGCTCACTTACGGTTTGATAGTGTAAAAGCACCTAAAACAACAACAGTTTACTTTTTTCAGTTAGTAACCTACATTTTAAAATTCTATATTTACACCTACCTACATTTTAAGAGCCTGAAAGATCCTCAAGGTCTAAAGTTTGACTTCTGAAAAATTCTGTCTACTGATGCACATGCCAAAATAAAGGACTGGCCCAGTAGTAGCACACATGCTGGAATCAGTATAAAATCCCTTGCTTTATTTATGGACATTCCTCAGTGAAGCATTTGTACCTCATGTTCACAAACCCTCTCATTGCAGCACATGTAGACACACTTGAGCTAGCACTAGCTCAACTAACAATAGCTATGAAGCAGTGTAAGCAAGGGATAGCCTCTTGAGTATAGCAGACTTATACAACCCATACTGCTACGGCTACACTGCTACTGTTACTAAAGCTAGCTAGATCCAAGCTAACTCACATGTGTCTGTGCTTGCCGTAATGGCACTTTAAATTATAATATAGACATAAACACTGTTCTTTCAGTTAGAGCTTATCTCCTGGGAAGCTACATCCTGGACTTTATGGGATCTTTGTGGACATGACTGCTAGATCTCTCTTACAGGTTATACTTTTACACATTACAATAAATACTTCATTCACTCCAAGTTTTTCGGTTACTATTCATTTTTGAACCCTACCACATCAGTGCAGTCCTGTGGCAGGTACTGTGATTTTTAGGTAATTTACTGCCAGGTAAATTTCTACAGTCACTCACACATTGTCTTATTAATGACAGGCCTGGCTGAAACCAGTGGGTGTAACCCCCACATTCTCTGAACAGGGCATATCAACATATCAGAAATCAGCAGGCACAGGCATCTGCCGCGAAAGCTGTAACTCTGCATCCTCTTTAAACTAGAATCTGGAATTTCAAGAGAATGCCACTGATTTCGCAATTTTGTTTACTAAAGTTTTTCCTCTCCTTGAGTATGAAATTCATTTTTATCAACAAGCATACTGAGCCATCTAGAAAGAAAATCAGAACATTCAAAGAAGAATATTTCAAGACTTACAGGAAATCCTTTAGTAATGGGGACATCAATATTAAAGATGAGGACTCGAGCTCTGAAACGAGTGCAGGCTTTGATGGGTTCCTTGATACCACAAAATATACAGCCAACACTACAAGAGGAAGAAAAAAGACAAATATTCGGATAGCACATTGGAAAAATGCTAAGCAGTGTATTTTGAAGTAAACACTACATAAAAGAAGTGGCATTAATATGCTCTATGCCAGGGGTCGGCAACCTTTCAGAAGTGGTGTGCCAAGTCTTCATTTATTCACTCTAATTAAAGGTTTCGCGTGACAGTAATACATTTTAATATTTTTAGAAAGTCTCTTTCTATAAGTCTATAATATATAACTAAACTATCGTTGTATGTAAACTAAATAAGGTTTTTAAAATGTTTAAAAAGCTTCATTTAAAATTAAATTAAAATGCAGATCTCTCCGGACCGGAGGCCAGGCCTCAAGCAGCGTGAGTGCCACTGAAAATCAGCTCGCGTGCTGCCTTCGGCACCCTTGCCAAAGGTTGCCTACCCCTGCTCTATGTGAAAAGAAAACATCACACTATTAAAGCACCCAGTCAAATGCATTACTATAGGATATAAAAGCTGTTTTGTGGGTGAGCACAAAGAATTATGGCAAGATCCAAATGGACAAGTACTTCCACTGCTAAAATTCTTCTGAAATGACATTTGGTGAGAAGACACACTCAGGAGAATAAATTAGCCTGTCACCCAGAGGTCATCTCTCACCAAGATGGGATGGGTAAATTTGCAGTGCTGCTGCCTATTATTTACCTGTTCTGTGGCCTGAGGGCTTCCATCTGCAGCATTGTCAAACCTCACAACTTTCATCAGCACTATGTTCAGTTAGAAAAAATAAATCCACCTTCATAATAGAACTACATTGAATCTAAGAAGAGCAACTGGCAGTGTTAAATCAAGAAACCATATTTTTGTGGGCAAAGGGAGATAAGGTGAGCATTCCCTGTGTCACTCAATACTAACCAGATCTCCACTAACACAAAAACATACAACAATTAAATCAGCTGTACCCTTTTAAACAAAACTATAAAAACAACTTTGGTCAAAGGGTCTGGGCAACGCAGCCATGCCCTAGGAATTGGACAGAACAAAATACCAACAATTTCAATATATCTGAAACTTAAGGACCTCTACTTCCCAAAAATGTACATCACCCAAGACAAACAACCTACAGAACATGGACAGCACAAATCCCACACTAACTCCATTTGACAACAGCACGAGGACTTTTCAAGGGAATATAACCACTGCAGTGACGGAAATCAAAGGAACTGTCGTCTTTCCTTTCAGAAACAAAGTATAAATGTGCACAAACATAGAGGCTAGAAGTGTTTGGTCAGCCAACTTGAAAGATCCATGTGAGTTTGGCTGTCTGACCCAGAAGCAGAAAAGAAGCCATATGAATTACGTTACCAACCATGTTGCATGAATAGCAATTTACAAATAGCCAATACTCATTGCAACAATTGTGCCAAACACATTGTTAGAAATGAGTAGGCTGAAATATACTTATAAAAAAAACATTAAGTAAGCCTGGATCAATCAATTTATTTAAGAAATTGACATCTGTTTCTCAATAATTTAGAAACAGAATAATGAATGAATTGTTCACTACAAATAGTTTGGCCATTTTTAGTTACAAGTACAAGACTTGTAGGTGCTAGCAATTCAGACATACTTTGTTGTCTGGATGATTTACAGTTTGGTGAATTCTTGGTAAATCTTTTATATTATCATCTAAATTCTGAATATAATATTAGAGTAGTCTCAAAAGTTCCATTTAGCAATTAAGATGTGTGTTTTAAGATTCCAAGAATGAGATGCATAAGCAAATGCCTTTTACAATCACTTCTGCCAGTATTAGGGTGAACTAATCACGAACACTAACACTGTTCTTCTGAGGTTGCCGTTGCACATGCAGCAGATGTTTCCAACGTTTGTACATGCAGGCCAGGTGATATGCATCACTTTGGTTTTAAATATCCTGGTAACCAAATCATTCTTCAAGTAAACCGCTGACTGTAAAGTGTAGTAGTTAAAAGGTTTTTCATTAAAAACAAACCGTTGCTTACACTGAAACTCAGATTTGGACTCACTTGATTTTGATGATATCCATGCCGGTCAAAGTGAGACTAACGTGATCTCCTGCTGCAGCCCAATCAACTAGTTCATCATGCAGTGTGATTCCTGGAAATGAGTAAGAACAGAACCTCACAGTGAAGTACCTAGGTTCTGAGCTACAAACAAACAGCTCTGTTTGGGCCATTTGTGCTTCATCAACCATTACTCATCAGTTTTCAATATGAATGGGCTGAGAGTAAAAGCTTTTGACTAAAAGCATAGAGGAAACAATTTTTTTTTGTCAGGACTTATTGCTCTTACTCCACCCTGTATATTAATATGGCTTTGTCTAAGTCATGGGAGTGGACCTGTTACCAGTCACACAGTGCAGATGATGCGGTCTCGAAAATACTACTGTGCACTAATACCACAGTGATGGCCCCACCCATCCTCTGATGCACATGCATATTTTACACCGCCTTTCATGTTCCTTAATGGCTCTAGTGGAAACTTTCATTTACCCTAAGTGGGTTAGCGCTCTCTCTCTCTCTCCATCATAGAAGAATGCAACAAATGACTTTGGGTTGCAGCATCAGGTTATCTGTTAGAAAACATTTAAATAGGTATTCTATTCTGTCTTTGATGTATACACTCCTGGGTGTAGACCAGTGGTCTCCAACCTTTTTACACCCAAGATCACTTTTTGAATCTAAGGGCAACCCAGAATCTACCTTTCCTCTTCCCTGAGGCCCGCTCCTTTCCCAAAGCCCCGTTCTGCTCACCACCCACCCCACAATCGCTCACTTTTCCCTGCCCTCACTCACTTTCAGCAGGTTTGGGTAGGGGGTTGGGGTTCGGGAGATGGTGAGGGGTGCAAGAGGAGGCTCTGGGCTGGGGCAGAGCATTGGGGTACAGGAGGGGGTGCAGGGTGATGGCGGAAGGGAGCTCCAGGCTGGGGCTTGAGGTGTAAGAGGGGTTTCGGGGTGAAGAAGGGAATATGGGTTACTGGCTCCGGGAGGGGGTTCAGGGTAGGGCTTGGGGTACAGGAGAGGGTTTGGGGTGCAGGAGGCAGTATGGGGTGCTGGCTCCAAGAGGGGGCTCAGGGATAAGGGTTGAGGTGTGGCCTCCTGTCAGGGCCGGCTCCAGGCACCAGCATTCCAAGCAGGTGCTTGGGGCAGCAATCTGCAAGGGGTAGCGGTCTGTGTGTTTTTGCCTCCAAGAAGCATGCCGAATTGCCGCCACGGATGGCGGGGGCAGTCCGTGTGCCGTTAGGGCGGCGCGCATGTTTCCACAGCGGCAGCAAATTTAGTGGCAGCTTCTATTTTCAGCTGTCTGTGGCAGCGCAGCTTCTGTCTTCCAGCTGAAGACAGAAGCTGCCGCCAAATTGCTGCCACCGCGGAAACACACGTGCCGCCCTAACGACACATGGACTGCCCCCGCTATCCACGGCAGTAATTCGCCGCTGCTTGGGGCGGCAAAAATAGTAGAGCCGGCCCTGCCTCCTGCTGGACAGCACTTACCCCCGGCAGCTCCCAGGCAGTGGCAGGTGCAGCAAGGCTAAGGCAGGCTCCCTGCCTACCCTGGTCCCACACCACTTCCGGAAGGGGCCAACGCACCTCTCTGGCCCCCTGGGGGACAGGCAGGGGGCATGCGGCTCTGTGCGCTGCCCCTCTCTGCAAGCACTGATCTCACAGCTTTCCCGGCCAATGGGAGCTGCAGGGACGGTGTTTGCAGGCAGGACAAGCGCATGGAGGGAGACTCCTACCCCCCCACCTGCAGGGCAGTGGGGCTGCACTGGTGGCTTTCGGAAGCAGCCACACTGCACAGCCAGAGATCGCGATCAACTGGGAGATCTCTAGGATCAACCAGTCGATCGCGATTGACTAGTTGGTGACCACTGGTGTAGACTTATGGGTGAGAGTAAAAAATTCATCATGACTTTTAAATGAATTATATTGATCAGAAGATAGATAAGTGTTAGCAAAAGTTTTTCACTTTATAAATACTGCACACATCCACAGACCTAGGTCTGTTTCCCTGCAGATCACAACAATTTAAACAAAAAACATTTCATGTTAACATGTACCAAACTGTATTTCTTCATTTGCAAATCTGTCTCTCCTGCTCCCTTCCAGAATAGGCATACAGTGTCATTCAAATTCAAGCATGTCAGTGTCATGAGGAACTACTTTGTTAAGCCATGTTGATAATTACTTCACCGACAGGTGGCACTCCCCTACACGGATAAACGAAGTTCAGACTTTTCTTTCTGTTAGAAGTGATAAGCTAGTAGCATACCATATACAAGATAGCATGCCTCACGTTTGTACTGAAATATAAATATATTACATTTTCTTCTCCTTACACGTAAGCATTTAATAAACAATGGCTCCAAATCCTCAGTTACATTTGAGCCACTATGTGATGCTCCAGCCCCAGATGGACCTTCCCAACATAGGATGGGGGATCCTCAGATGACGCAGACCTCTCATAGTAGTTTCTGTGCTACCTCCTACTCTCCTGCAACCTGTGTAGGAAAGTGGCCAGGGTATCCCCGCACTTAGCTTGTATATAGCATACTCTGACTGCTGTAACTTTCCCTTGGACTCTAAGTTGCACTAGGAACCAGAGCAACAGAGTGCACTGGAGAAAAGACACATATAAACATATGTTTTAAACCATTGTTATTTTTCATCTAGTTTAAATATATATAGCAGGGCATATCTATGCACTTTGCTACTGAAAACTGTATGAAGATTTTATTCCAACACATAATAGTGTCATGTTTTTCACTTCTGTTCCATGTAATGGAGAAGTATTTGCAGCTTAACATTTTTAAATGTACCAGCCATTACTTTGCATATTAAATATCAGTGGACAAATATTCTGAATTTTTCTTCATGAGGGCTAAATTGTTCAGTCATTAGCCAGTGGTACAAAACAAAGAATAAATTTAGCATCAACTCTTTCATATGACCAAATCAGAAAAATGGGTTTTAATTTCCCCCAATGCTGAATACTGTACACTTCATTGTTGACACAAATAGATATTCAGCAATTTTCCTCAGTTATGCAACTTTTTACCATCATCAGAAAAATACACTGAAACAAAACTTATTTTCAACACAAATTTATTCTCCCTTCCATTTGTTGATACAGGAATTAAGAAAATTGTGAAAAAATAAAATTAAATGCTGAAAACGTATTTGGCATTGTTCCTTGAAATTTTTAAGACTGCAGAAATATATTTGCAATTCTCCACTGAGCACCTGGGATCCAGTTGAGCTGCTAAGTGCCTCCCTCCCCTAGCAAGGAATGTCTTACAGCACATAAACTTCAGAAGTTAAGATTTACCTGCAAGGGCTGTTTAAAACCCACACAAAAATAGCAATGCTCATAAGTAAATCTGACTACTAATGATTTTTTGTGTTTCATACATTTTACAGCTATTAACTGCAGAACTCACATTTTCACTGAAAAAATCATGAGGCTGACAAATCTGGAATAACAAGCACTGTAAAAATGATGAAAAACCATATGAACTTTCACATATCTTTCAAAGACAGATATTTATACTGTCACATCTAAAATTCGTTTATGCTTTCACATGTTATGTTTGACAGTTAGTATCAGTTTGACAACCTGTTACCATTTCAGTAACTGTTTCTAGACCAGTATTGACCTGAAAGTAAACAAGCTTTTGAATACTATACCTTTTGCTGTGCAAGTTTCATTGGGAGGCATAGCCAGAAGTCGGTCTCCAGTCTGAATATAGCCTGCTTCTATTTTACCAGTCACACAAAATCCTGATCCTTGGTCTGTAATAAGCATGTTAACCATTTAAAATAATAAAACAATTAACTATATGGTAAGGTGCATTTTTGTATACAATTAACCCATTAGCAATGTAGACAGATTTTAATGTGATAAAAAGCATTTTTCTCAGCTGAGTCAGTATTCATTACTTGTAAAGTCACCAGTTTTACATGATACTGAAAACAAACCATTAATTCCAAAACCCCTTGATCTGATATTTTTCTTAACTAACAGCAGAAACCCTGTACTTTAAAATTCATGTGGTTGCATAAAAATCCAGTTTTTAACTTTTTCATGCAAGAATTAGATCATTAGCCTATTTGATTTTAAGCAGCCCAAAAGCTATTTACAGATAAAAATATTTACTGAGACACTTTAATAAACCCCCGTGCATTCATGCATGTTTATTGTCCAATGAACCAGAAATTCTGGAAACTCTATTGGCATATTTTATACTCTCAGAAAGTCAGCTGAAGATTGGTTTACTACCCAAACGTACCACAATAATGGTGGAGGAGTGTAGTATTTTTTATGAATAAAGAAGTAGTGGATTTACAAAGTATATTTCTCATTTTGAAAGTCTACATACTGGTGGGTGCATTTCTAATCATATGAATGTTCACACTCATTATTTATTAAAAAGTGAGCAGTATGCTACTGTTCTTGCTCTTACTGGTACACTTGAAGCAAAGTTCTTTCTCCAGAACTATGGAGACTGCATATATGCAGGTATGTTTGGTTTGGTTTCAGACAAAATGTCTTTTTAAACAAAGTTTTTGAAGTTTCAGTGTGCATCTGGAAACATTTCTTTTATGTATGTATGCTATATTTACCAGGGGCATAGAATAACACTTTCTCCTTTCCTACTTACTCACTGCCATTATTGTATGGTGCTCCAGCATATGTACCTAGAGAAGCATTACCAGATGTGCCAATGGGACATTTTTCTTCCCCCTTTGAGCAAACTTATAGATAAATTACCACGTTGGTCAAATGATAAAAAAAAAATTTAACACCCCAAAAGTGTGGAAAGTAAGACAGCAGTGTATACTAGGGAAAAGAAAAAAACAAACAAAAAAACCCCAAAAAACTAAAATAAAAAACTATGAGCAAAAATTTCAAAGCTGGATGTGTGTTCAAAACTAGCCTTGTATGAAAAAATTCTTAGTGTGATCTGTACGTGCAACTATAATAATATTAACTATTTAAACAACAGACCCTACATCTGTAAACAGGGACATATTTCCCATAATCACCACCAAAAATAAATTTGACAAATGCACATTTTTATAGGGTAGGTTTACTGAAATTATTCATTTTAGTTCATTACTATATCTGTAAAATTAAGCTCAATGCAAAATTAGTTATTGCAAATAATAAAGGCTTTCATCATAAAGGTTCTCAATGAGCTTTACATACTATATACATATAGCAACACTGTAATGACGTTTACTCTGGTATGCACCACTCAGTACAGTCATGGAAATTTTGGCCAAAGTATTGGGACAAACTCTTATCTAGTATTCCAGTATTTAACATGAGATTCTCAATGTTATTGCAGAGCTGATAGGTCCTAAGTTTTTTAAGGTCTCTTTGAAAAAGACCCAATCCCAATCTGCATGGACTGCATTTTTCTACCATTGCCAATATTTGAACCTGGTTCCATTTTCACTGGTTTTTAAACCTGATGTTCAGATTACTATACTATCACTCTAATTCCAAGTATGTACACACTATACAAACAATATGATAAATTCTTAAAGTTTCAACAGCAAAACAATACAATTTATGATGTGGCAATAAATTAATGGTTACTATGTCAGGTTGGATATTAAATATGAGATCACGGCGTCACTTAGTTATGGTCTCAAGGAATAAAAACTGGATTGGAAGCCAGGACCCCTGACTTCTATTCCCCATTCTGCAACCAACTCATTATATGACCATGAGCAAGTCACAATCTTTTACCTCAGTTTCTCTACCAGTAAAATGTGAATAATATACACAATAATAAACATGCTTTGCACACAGAAAAGAAGTATAATCCCCTGAACAGAAGTCTCTTTTTATACTTATTTTATGGTCAGATTTTTAACAATAATAAGAAACATGATTTTAAAATAATTTAAAATTATTTCAGAATACATACATACACACATATATAATGTGTGTGTGTGAGTGAGAGATTTATTTACATCTTCAAAATGACTGGTCAAATAAAATTCACGCACAGTAAAACCAACCTTTAAAAACATCAGACACGCATAATCTAAATGGTTTATCCACTGATCTCTGTGGTGGCTTGAAAGAATCTGAAAAAAAAATTGATAATACCTTGAGACTTCCCGTATTTAGTAATCAAAATGACTATCTCACAATTTCTCCCTTAAGTAATCAACTATATTGCATTCTATTTCCCCACACACACTTCCCTCCCCCAAAAAGAACATTTTTGACATAAACAACATTACAATGTACCAAATAAATATTAAATCAAGCAGAATGGCACACTCACCAATTTGTTCTAACAAACATTTTCCCTTATACCATTTAGTGAGTTCACTTGATTGACAGCCCGTGACTAGATTTTCACCACCAAGACCACTTGTAGGGATATAAGCTACATCGGAGTCCTAATCAACAAAACAAAACAAAAAAACCCTCTAAAATAAATATACTGTGTATCTCTAAAATGGTACCTTTGTGAAAAAGCAGCAGCAAAGAGCACATTTTCAGTATACAACTGTTTTTAAGCTTATGGACACTTTGCTTACTATTCCACATTTCCCTTGAATGAAAAAGAAAATATTTTGCCCGATAATACCAAGCCTCTATTAAGATAGACACTTAATCAGCCTTTTTGGCTGACCCAGCTTCCTTCTATTTACTCTACATCAAAGCAATGTGACAAACACAGAAACATAGGTTACATGGCAAGGCTGCAACTTTATTAACTGTAATCAACAACTGTACTCAGTGAAGAACCCCCTAACCCTATCCCTCAGCTGGCAGGAATAGTCCAGTGCAGCTTGCTAGTTTGCCACAATGGCATAAATTCACAGATTCTAAGACCAGAAGAGACAACTGTGATCATCCAGTGTGACCTTCTGTATAACACAGCCCAGAATTTCCCCAAAATAATTCCTAGAGCAAATCTTTTAGAAACACATCCAATCTTGATCTAAAAATGGTCAGTGATGGAGGATCTATTACAGCTCCTGGTAAATTGTTCCAATAGTTATTAACCCTCACTATTTACAATATGTATTTGTCTAACTTCAACTTCCAGCCATTGGATTATATTATAACTTTCTCTGTTAGAATGAAGAGCCCATTATTAAATATCTGTTCTCATGCAGGTACTTATAGACTGTAAACAAATCACCCCTTACCCTATTTTTGTTAAGCTATAAATAGACAGAGCTCTTTGAGCTTATCACTATAAGGCATGTTATAATCCTTTAATCATTTCTTTTGACTCTTCTCTGAACTCTCTCCAATTTATCAACATCCTTCTTGAATTGTGGGCAACAGAAATGGACACAGTATTCCAGCAGCGGTCACACCAGTGCCAAATACAGAGGTACAATAACCTCTCTACTCCTATTTGAGGTTCCCCAGTTTATGCATCCCAAGATCCCATTAGTCCTTTTGGCCACATTCCACCAGAAGCTGATGTTCAGATAATTATTCATCATGACCCCCAAATATTTTTCAGTGTTCTGCAAGAGGTGGTGTGGAATGTCCAGGAGAGGGATCATTGGGCATGATGCAAGCTGTGACAGGTAAGTCTGTCTCAGCTAAATAGGAACAATCAGAATGATGTAGGGTACCTCTTTCGGGAAACTCAACAAATGAAGCCACGATGTTCATCACATCACCGCAGCCATGGAGATGGACCTAGCCGCCGTGTCGAGTGCAGACTTCAGCAATGTCTTTGCCACTGATTGGTCCTCCTGGATAATGACCTTAAACTGGTTGCCATATGTTTCTGGCATCTTTTCAATAAAGTCACTGAGTTTTAAGTAATTTATGTAATCATATTTTGCTGTGAGGGCCTGGTAGCTGGCAATATAAAATTGTAGAGTGGTTGACCAAAAAGGGATTGGGAATAGCCCTTGACTGGTGTTGTCAGTCCCGGGAGTTTATGGAGTCCACAATGATGGGGTTGGGTGGCAGGTGGGAGAATAGGAATTCAGATTCCTTAGCAGGGACATAGCATTTTTTGTTTGCTCACTTGCAGGTTGGCACCACTGATTCTGGATTCTGCCACACAGTCTGTGCCAGGTCTAAAATGGCCTCATTAAATCAGGAGGGTAATCTTTGAGGAGGACGTATAGTGGAGGGTGTCAAGGAGTTGATGGTGGGTGTTCCTCCCATGGTATCTAGAGAGTGTCTACCACTCTCTTTGCCAGCTCCTGGAAGGGTCGAAAGTTGTCTGCCAGAGATGGTGGAGGAGAGCATGACAGCTTCATCTGGAGAAGGAGGAGAATATGGTTCTCGGTACTGGCTTCCTGTTCCTCAATATCTTGAAGCAGTTCTGAAGCTCTGGATGCTGAGGTTGAGGAGGTATGCCTCAAGGGCTCTCAGGCAAGGCTTGAAGTTTGAGAGGCAAGCTGGCAATGCACCACCCAAGGGTCCCAATATGGCCATTGGGGTGGTGGTGGCGCCTATGGGTGGACATATCAAGATGGTGTAGAGGGGCATCTGCAGGTATATCTATGGACTCTGTTGGTAGTGAGTACCATATGGAGCTTGGGAGGAGTACTGAAACACTGCCTCCTCTGGCTCACTGTCTGAACCCTCACTAGAGGGCAGAGGGGCATGGTATGGCAGTGAGGATACTTTCAGTGTTTGGTGAAGAGGTCTCAGTACCGAGAGGAGGGGAATATGGTGCATTCAGCATGCAAAGGTCTCTGGAATGGTGGGAGTCCGCTGGAACTGATCGTCCTGGCGTTGGTGGTGGATGGGGATCTTGCCTCCACTGGTCGCTCCAGTACCGAGCAAGCCGTCATTGGCAGTGCCAATGTGGACTCACATACTAGGTGCGTCTTTTTAGAGGAGTGCTTACTCCTGTCCTTCAGTGCCAGTGACTTGGTGCACGTGCCCATCAGGTCCGTGGGCTTGTCAGTAGTACTGGTTGCTGCTGGCCTCCATGAGCCATGGGTATCTTCGGTATCAAGCCCACGAGATGGTTTCGGTGCCGAAGATACCGAGCTATATGGTGATCGCTTATGGCTATCTCAGCGCTCATTGTGGGAACATCCCTCTCTCTTCTTAGATGATCTATGAGAGAGGTCCGCAGCCTGTTTCCTCGACCCACCCTTAGACACCCTTAGACACCAGAAGGCTGTGGGGAAGACTCATGCCTACCAGGCAACCTGGGTGGGAGAGCTGCCTCCATGAAGATGATCCTCTGGCAGACCTCTCTGTCTTTGTGAGATCTGGGCCAAAGTTGTTGACAAAGACCTCACATTTGTTGCAAGTGCATTCACTGCCTCGGGGAAGACCACAGAGAGTGCTTGTCTGCAATTGGGATCGCCTCTTTACTAGCGAAGTATTTTTTTGAAGAACGGCATACCAGGCACACCCCGTTTGGGGAAAAGGGTCCCCGACAGGGGAGAAAAAGCAGGAAAGAAATTAAAGTCTTTCTCCCTCCCTCCAATAAAATAAGAAAGGAGAAGACGACTGCAACTAAAACTAGGAGACTAACTATAGGTATGTAAAATAAAATGATAATCTTAATGGACTGCTAATGGCTCTGCCTCTAGCCAGGGGCTGCTGAGAAGGAACTGAGGGGATTAACCAGCAACTAGCGCAGCATGAGGAGATACAGCGAGCCTAAGAGACATTGCTACCAAAATTCTCTGATCAGCAGTGCAGGGACTCAAGCACACCTACAGTGGAGCACCCATAGGAACACCACGTAAAGAAGAAACCTCACTACTTAAGACACTGATGCATATACTCCTTGTGACAGATAATGTAATATCCTGGATAAATCTTACAGAATTAAGTTCACTTTACTGAATTAAATGCAATACCTTTGTGGGTAACAGTATTAACAATGCAATTACTTATATGTTGTTGTGAGACTGTATGTAATGTCTCTAGGAGAAGGGGGCTGCTATTAAAATTCCTCTGATGAGCAGCCTCTCAAAGCTTTATTCTGGGGAAAGGAGCCATTGTCTAGCCGATTACCTAAGCACAGTTTCTTCTACGGTTCAAACCAGATTCTCAAGAGACCAGCAGACAAAGAAAGGAGGTTGGGATAAATAATCTGGTGGTGAACTGATTCAGGGCTTTTATTCTGATCCAGTAAATAGACAGGACCTTCGGTCCATGGAAGGCCCCAATCCTTAGGAAAGGGTTGGAAGGTCAGGCTTGACAAAGCCTGGGCTGGGATGCTTTAGTTGGGAATTGGTCCTGCTTTGAGCAGGAGGTTAGACTAGATGACCTCCTGAGGTCCCTTCCAACTCTAATCTTCAGTGATTCTAAGGATTTTGGCTACTTAGGCTCCATAAGACTGTGTTCTTGTTCAGAGCAAAGGGTATGGTGAACTTGAAACCACAGGAAATCCTCTGGGCAGAGATCTGAAGGACTTCTCTTCATGTTGGAAAGGGCAATCTTTGGTAAGCTTATTAGCATGCACGTGGGCTCTTACTGTTTTTTAACGTTTTCTCTGCAGTGCTTTTGCCTTAAGAATAAAATAGGCTTGATGAGAAAGAACTGTATGGTGATTTATAACTGGGGCAAATACACTGTGTACAGTCTCTGGGAAGAGAAGCAAAGCATGCCCTGCTTAGGCAGACTGTCTTTTGCTGGGAATAACACAGGGAAGGCAGGAAACTTGTTGGCCTGGAAATACCCTGGTCAGATGGGTCTCTACCTAAGAAAGGCACCAGCTGCAGAGCTGGAAGCCAGAAAGTGGGTGCCCTTGCCGGACCACAGAAAGGAAATACAGGGGCAGTTGCCCGGAACTGTGACACTTCAACAGGGTCATCCAAATCCCCACGAATATATAAGGCAAGTGACAGAGGGTGCTAATTGACTGAGTAGAGATACAGCTGAGGGGCTAATTGTGTGTAAGGAATCACAGCAACTATGACTATATAAGCAGACAGGAAGGAAGTGCTCCGGAGGAGAGTAGGAAGCCTGAAGGAAGGCAGGACTGGCTGATGCTAAATCCTGTATCCTTCCCCAGAAGCAAGCAGAGGAAGCTGGCTACTCTCTGTGAAAAATATGTAAACAACACTCCTGGCTGTGGCCTACTGAAGGGGTACAATAAAGTACAGGCGTGGTTAAGAACAGCTGGAGCAGTTACTGAGGCAAGAAAAGACTCTCAGGAGACCCTGTGACACCCCCACACCCCATCATGCAATTACAATGTCAGGACCAAAGCCTGCTTCCTTCTCAAATGAGAAAGGTCTCAAAATTGCATTTGCTAATTCCCAATCTGTACTATCTTGCAACAATCTACAGTAACTCCCCTAAACAAGACCTCTTGGATACCAGAAGGAAGATGTATGAAAGTGAAAAGTGGTTTGTCAATTCTGTCTTGATGAAAACTTGATGACTCCAAAGAAGATCTAAAGGAGGAGGCTGGGACTGCTGGAAGGACATCAAACACTCGCTGTCCACACCTGACACTGCCTAAGTACCCACTAGCAGGGCAAGTGGGGTACAATTCAGACTCTACTATGTCCCATGAACTTACTAATGGGTTCAACACAAGGGGCACAGCAAAAAACCAGACCTTGCTGATATACCCAGGCAAAACCGATATTAAACTCATTCCATCTTTGTCCTAGTGTACCAGCAAGGTGGGAACAAAGTGCCAAAAACCTGTGAAGGTATAAGGGATGGTATACCCCTTGGTTGAGGCTGGTAGCTGGCTGATTAAACCCTACCCATTGCACCTATGAAAAGACTGGCAACTTGCGCGCAACCCCCTCCCCCCCTTACACCCCCCCCCCAAGAGGCTGTGAAGCATTGATCCCAGTTTTCATTAAGAAGGCTTGAAATAAAAATCCCACAGCAATGAATCTGACTGAAAACTATCCTCCCTGGATTCTGTGATGATCCTAGGCAGGATTTTTCCAGGGAAGGAGCTGGCTCTGCAGGCACAAGCCTGGATCCAGCTGGAAGAGGGTGCTGTATAGGAGGTCCTAATCCTTTACAAATCTCATAATTTTAAATTTACTTTACCTTAAAGCCAGCTTGTTTAAGAAACTGGCCAAGTTTACTGGTAATTTCCTGAAATCTCTCCTGTTGCCAATTGACCTAAAATAAAAACACATTTTGATAAAAATACTGGATTTTGGCATATTCCTCTATACAAATTATATTGATCTCTTATATTGTACCTTGCCTAAGATCGTCTATGAAAACTTCAGTTCAAAGATTAAGTCTAATTAATAAAATCTTCATAATGTTTCTTCCATATTTTGAGAAAGACAGTATAGAGCACACTATGAAAGAAGATGAATTGAGGGCTTTATTCTACAGCGTAGTATATACCTGAATTCAATGGGGCTCCGTATAGGCACAGAAATTTACCCATTTGGAACAAGTTGTAGGGTAAATCTGCAGTTCTACTTCATGTCTAAAGATACTGTAAATTAACTTGTTCATGAACAGTACCCTGATTTTGCTTTTTAATTCACACAGGTATAAAGGCAAAACAAAAGCAGACTCAACAAGGATTTCTCTTAGATTAAATGTACTTAGTAATAAATTAAAACTAAAATGTAAAATAAGGGTAATATTAAATAAACAGCATGTTTTTGAGCAAATGCAGCAGCATGCCTTACAAGTGACTCACCAGCACCGCAGGTGGCTCTGCAACTGTCATCAGGGTGACAATCCCCATGACAGAAGTTTACTTCAGTAAATTTCAGCAGGATTAATTACAGAGTACCCTTTGAGGAGATTTTAAAAAACCACAATAGGAATTCAGCACCTAACTACCCCTTGTTGCTTTTGAAAATCTCCCCCTTCTTGGTTGATATGTTGAGTTCATAGGCTCCAGAAGAATTTTTTCTTTCTGAACACAGACATTATGAGAGCTGGTAACTGTGTAAAGAATGAGGGAAGGATGAACCTTCTGGCCTCAGAACACATATCCCCTTAATTTAGGGCATACAGGAAGGGACGCAAGACTGTTCACTAAAGAACACTATTAAGCAAGTACCTGGTCCATTTTATTGACTGCAACTGCCAGCTGTGTTACTCCAAGAGAGCGAACCAATAACCCATGTTCTCGAGTCTGTCCACCAGTCTCGAACCCTGCTTCAAACTCCCCCCTGCTGGCATCCACAACCAAGATAGCCACATCAGCCTAGGTAAGAAAAAAGATGGTTAGGAAAATAATTTCTACAAGGAATGGGTTATGGATAAATATGGTCCTGCTGGTCACACAAAAACACATCCTAACCTTCTATGCTCACCAAGAGAATATCAGCATGACTTCAACTGAATGAGGATTGATTTCTAGATCACTAATGTGTTCAGGGAAACAATGAGACATGTACACCACAGTATGGTTAAATATAGAGACAGCAACTTTATTAAAAGTATTAACCAGCTGGAGCTACTATTAAAACTACCTGACAGAGCTGTTCCAGTGTGGATTTCAAATGGGCATCAAAGGGCCTGGGTTCTACTAACCTGAGAATGGGTATGAGGGCAACGCCTTCTCTGTGCTCTCAGGCCTGTCCAGGAACTCTGGGTCCAAGCCAGAGTCCCAGTTCAAGCCCTTTCTCCACACAAGTGATAAGAGGGATAAGATGAGGTGACTTGAGCTACACACCAATTGACACAGAGACATATCCTACCTCATCACTCTGTAATGTCGTGCCAACGCCTAAGCAGCCCCTTAGGTTACAGGGAACTGATATCAGACTCTTGTTTAACCAACCAACCACACCTCGAAACTGCCAAAGCTGCAACAAATAAAATTTAACCCTCCCAATATCTACAGTTGCTCTAAAAAAAAAAATTACACTTGGGGCTGAAAAAGTGCATAAACTATTTTATTAGCACTGTGTACTATAAACCAGATCATGGCCTTTGATAGGGCTGCTTTGCATTTTGCAGAACAGCAGTTGGGGATTCCCTCAGAATGGCAAAACTCCCAATTACAGCCATCAGAGTCTGTTCTACACCACCTCTTTATAAACATTTCCTGACAGTGCTGGGAGCATGGCAATAGCAGATCTCCAGAAATCTCCTACAGCAGAATATCACTCAAACCTCTAAAGACATTAAAGGCTAGAATGGCCCCTGGCAGCCCTAAATATGGAAGGAGTGTAAGGGAGGATTAAAGATTCCTCTGCCCCACCTAATCATCACCTGCAGACCAAAACTCTGGTGCATTTGAAGTTCTGGACTTGCATATTCTCACCATGTTACTTACGTGTATAGTCACCAGTATGAATCAATAATTTAAATAGAATTAAAGAAAACAATACAGTTGAGTGCAGCATTTTCCAAAATTTCTGAGATTAAAGATCCCCTTTTCTACCTAAACAGATGAAATTAAAAAAAAAATCACGGACATTCTGTAACATGCATAAGTATCCACACCATAAAAAAAACCCACAAGCCAGTAGATCTGTCATAGACATGCTATATGATTTTGGGCAACTCAATCTCAGTGTGCCACAATTTCTCCATTTGAAAAATTATGATAATATTCACCTCTGTGACGCACTTCAAGACTTTACATAGGGCCCTCTATACCATTATGGAGTAAGACTCATTATAACAAATATGACTAGGGAATTACTTTTCAAACAAATATATAGTAATGAGATTATAGCCAAAATTTGCTTCTTGCCTGTCACTGAAAATCTGGCAATTATGTCCGCAGAACAGTTTACTCAGACTTTCCTGCAGGCCATTATAGTGTCAGTTTCTAAGGACAACTAACTGGCAAAAATATAAAACAGACATTGTAAAATAGGAATTATTTCTAATATGAAAGAAAACATTACAACACATTTTAACATCTAACATTCGAACCAGTAACAGGAATACGGACTGTATTGTGCACAGCAGAAGCAGCAGCTCCAAACAGTACTTTGTGCAAATGAAAACTGACTATCCTGACTTCTCTAAGTAAATCATAAATTCTGTTAATAGCTGTTTTTAAATTTTAGTCCATGTTTTTAAAGAAAAAAATTATCACATACATTTGAATGTATATATCCATATTGTGATAGACCCAGGCCAGTTGGGAACAGCAGAGTAGTAGAAGGGAGATATACCGGACACTGGATAAGCAGTTTTCTGTTCCCTGAGTGACCAGAGCAGGGGCTGCTCCAGGCTAATGAAAACACCTGACTCCAATTAACCTGCTAAGAGTCAGGTTAGGCTGTTAAGCACCTGACTTTAATTAAGGCCCCCTGATGCTATAAAAGGGCTCATTCCAGTCAAGCAAAAGGAGTCAGAGGAGAGGAAGGTGTGTTGAGCCAACTGAGCAAGACGCATGCAAGAAGCTGGATGAGTAGTACATGCTGAGGATGAGAATACAAAGTGTTATGAATGATATAGGAGGAAGGTCTGTGGGTGAGGACAAAAGAAGGTTTGCAAAGAGGCCATGGGGAAGGTAGCCCAGGGAGTGTGTGCCACACTCTACCCAGGAGGCACTCTAGCAGCTGCAGTCCACAGGGCCCTGGGCGTGGAAACCTGGTAGAGGGCAGGGCCCACGTTCCCCCTAAACCTCCCAACTTCCTGATCAAACACAGGAGGAATTGACCTGGACTGTACTTCTACCAGAGGGAAGGTCTCCAGGCTGTTTCCCAAGCCCCACCGGTGAATCTGTGGGCGAGCACATCCGCCAATAAGCGCACGACCCACCAAGGTTAGAGGAGGAAAAGACGGTACTCACCTTGTTAACTGTTGTTCTTCGAGATGTGTTGCTCATATCCTTCCATCGGTGTGCGCGCGCGCGTTGCACGTTCTGGAGACTTTTACCCTAGCAACACTCGCGGCGGCAGGTCGCCCCCTGGAGTGGCGGCCGCTATGGGCGATATATACCCCTGCCGGCCCGTCGCTCCTCAGTTCCTTCTTGCCGGCTTACTCCGACAGTGGGGAAGGGAGCGTGGGTGTGGAATGGATATGAGCAACAATCTCGAAAACAACAGTTACAAAGGTGAGTAACCGTCTTTTCTTCTTCGAGTGCTTACTCATATCCATTCCAGTAGGTGATTCCCAAGCCTTACCTAGGCGGTGGGGTTGGAGCGAGACGTTGTGGAATGTAAGAACGCTGAGCCGAAGGCAGCATCGTCTCTCGATTGTTCAACCAGCGCGTAGTGTGATGTAAAGGTATGCACGGACAACTAGGTAGCTGCACGGCATATGTCCTGGATGGGAACCTGGGCCAGGAAAGCGGCGGACAAGGCCTGAGCCCAAGTAGAATGGGCGGTGAGGCGGCCAATTGGGACGTGAGCCAAGTCATAGCACGTCCAGATACAGGACATCACCCATGACGAAATCTGCTGGGAAGATACAGGCAGACCTTTCATATACTCTGCCACTGCTATGAATAGCTGGGGCGAGCATCTGAAGGATTTAGTCCTGTGGATGTAGAAGGCAAGAGCCCGGCGGACAGCTAGGTTGTGTAGCTGTTGGTCCCGGCGGGATGTGTGCAGCTTCGGGAAGAAGACTAGTAGAAAAATGTCCTGGTTAATATGAAAGGCAGAGACCACCTTTGGAAGAAAAGCTGGATGTAGTCATAGCTGCACCTTATCTTTGTGAAAGATGGTGTAAGGTGGGTCTACCACCAACGCAAGGAGCTCAGATACCCGTCTGGCTGAGGTGATAGCGACCAGGAAGGCCGTCTTCCAGGACAGGTAGAGTAATGAGCAGGCGGCTAGCGGCTCGAAGGGAGGGGCCATGAGCCTAGATAGCATAAGGTTGAGATCCCAGGTAGGGGAAGGGGCTTAACCGGGGGGTAGAGTCTCTCCAATCCCTTAAGGAATCTTGAAACTATCGGGTGAGAAAAGGTGGAACTGCCGGACTCTCCAGGATGGAAGGTGGAGATTGCGGCCAGATGCAGCCTAATTGAAGAGAGGGCTCGGCCCTGGCCCTTGAGGTACAATAAATAGTCCAAGACAACAGGGACTGAAATGGCGTCAGGAACAAGGGAATGCTGTGTACACCAGTAAGAGAACCGCTTCCACTTAGCGAGATAAGTCGCCCCCGTGGAGGTTTCCTGCTCCCCAAGAGGACCTGCTGAATCTGGCTGGAGCATCGGCGCTCGGACTCGTTCAACCAGATAGAAGCCACGCCGTCAGGTGCAGGGACGGAAGGTCCGGGTGATGAAGCCTGCCTAACTCCTGCGTTATAAGATCCGGGCAGAGTGGCAGTGGTATCGGAGTTGCCAGGGACAGGTCGAGCAGCATGGTGTACCAGTGCTGCCTCGGCCATGCCGGAGCAAATAGGATCAGCCTGTCCCTGTGGAGCTTGAGCAGGACTCTGTGGACTAAGGGAAAGGGTGGAAAGGCATAGAGGAGACCTCCTTTCCAGGGAATGAGGAACGCGTCCAAAAGAGAGCCCGGGGAGCGACCTTGTAGGGAGCAGAACACCTGGCACTTCCTGTTCTCCTTGGAGGCGAATACGTCGATCTGGGGAAAGCCCCACTTCCGGAAAACAGAAAGCAGGATGTCTGGACGGATGGACCATTCGTGTGCCAGGAACGACCGGCTCAGGCGGTCCGCTAGTGTGTTCCAGACCCCCGGGAGAAAGGAGGCTACCAAGTCTATTGACTGGGCTATACAAAAGTCCCACAGTTGCATTGCTTCTTGGTAAAGAGGAGGAGATCGTGTCCCTCCTTGTTTGTTTATGTAACACATGGCTATTGTATTGTCCATGAAAATGGTAACACAACGGCCCTGTAGATGTTGCCAGAAGGCCTGGCACGCCAATCGGACTGCTCTGAGTTCGCGGACATTGATGTGGGCTTCAGTTCTGGCAAGGACCAAAGGCCTTGGGTACGCAGATGTCCCAGGTGTGCGCCCCACCCCAGAGAGGAAGCTTCCGTTGTTAGGGACAGCGAGGGTTGAGGTGGATGGAACGGTCGACCGGCACACACCATGGAGGGGTTCAACCACCAGTTGAGGGATCCCAGCACGTGCAACGGGATTGTGATCATCATGTCCAGGGCATCCCTGCGTGGACGATAGACCGAGGAGAGCCAGATTTGCAGAGGGCGCATGCATAGTCTCGCGTGCTTTGTCACGCAAGTGCATGCAGCCATGTGACCGAGTAGAGTGAGGGCGGTGCGGACAGAGGTTGTTGGGAAGGCTTGGAGCCCCTGAATGAGCGAGACTATAGATTGGAACCTCTGTGGAGGCAAGCTGGCTGTTGCTCGATTGGAGTCCAGCAGCGCGCCTATGAATTCTATCTTCTGCGTAGGATGCAGAATGGATTTGTCTAGATTGATGATTAGATCTAGACGGGAGAACAGACCTTTGATGATGTCTACATGTCCGGTAACCTGAGCCTCGGAAGTCCCTCGAATCAGCCAGTCATCGAGATAAGGAAAGACATGAATTCGATGGCAACGGAGGTAGGCGGCGACTACCGCCATACACTTCATAAAAACTTGAGGGGCCGAGGAAAGGCCGAAGGGAAGAACCGCAAATTGGTAGTGATGACGATTCACCACGAAGCGAAGAAACCTCCTGTGCGGCGGGTAAATTGCGATATGAAAATATGCGTCCCTCATGTCGAGAACAGCGTACCAATCTCCGGGATCGAGGGAAGGAAAGATGTTTCCCAGGGATACCATGCGGAACTTGAGCTTCTTGATAAACTTGTTCAGAGCTCACAGATCCAAGATGGGTCTGAGACCGTCTTTCGCCTTGGGAATTAGGAAGTATCTGGAATAGAACCCCCTGCCTCTTAAGTCCTCTGGAACCTCCTCTATGGCTCCCAACGCGAGGAGCTTCGAAACTTCCTGCAGAAGGAGTTGCTCGTGAGAGGGGTCCCTGAAGAGGGACGAGGAGGGAGGGTGGGAAGGTGGGGTCGAAATAAACTGAAGATGGTAGCCACATTCCACCGTGCTGAGGACCCAGCGGTCCGTTGTTAGCTGGGACCATGCAGGGAAGAAAGCAGTGAGGCGGTTGGCGAACTGAACGGGATCCTGGGGGGAAATTGGTACATTGCTCTTGGGCGCACCTTCAAAAGTTAGGCTTAGGTCCCGCCGGTGGTTTGGTGGGACCGGAACTGTTACCCTCTTGAGGGCCAGACTGGCGCCTACAAGAGGTCCGGCCTCTCCTCCTGGAGAAGTCCTGTCTCGGTCGAGGTGGGGGGTAGGATCGCTGGGGTTGGGAATGGAAGGACCGTCTCTGAGTCTGCAGCATGTGCATTCCCAGCGAACGCATGATCACGTGGTTATCTTTCAGACTCTGGAAGTGAGGGTCTGTCTTCTGGGAGAAGAGACCCTGACAGTCAAAGGGCAGGTCCTGTATAGTATACTGTAGCTCAGATGGCAGACCTGACGCTTGCAGCCACGATATACGCCTCATAGCTATCCCCGAGGCGAGGGTCCTAGCCGCCGAGTCCGCGGCTTCCAACGAGGCCTGGAGGGAGGTCCTCGCAACCTATTTCCCTTCCTCCAGGAGAGCTGAGAACTCTTGACGGGAGTCCTAGGGAACAAGCTCTACAAATTTCCCCACTGCCTCCCAGGTGTTGAAATTGTATCTACTCAGGAGGGCTTGTTGATTCGCCACCCTGAGCTGGAGGCCTCCCGCAGAGTAGATTTTCCTGCCCAACAGGTCCATACGCCTGGCCTCTCTGGATTTGGGCGCAGGAGCTTGCTGGCCATGTCGCTCCAATTCGTGAGAATGGACTACCAACGACAAGGAGGAGGGTGAACATAAGGACTCATACCCTTTTGACGGGACCATATATTACTCTCAACGCCCTTTTGCTATAGGAGGTACGAGCGGGTTTGCCAGAATTGTATCGGCTCGAGCCTGGATGGAGCGAATGAAGGGGAGCCGCTACCCTCGTTGGGGGCCTCTGCCGAAGAGGATACTGACCACTGGTCATCCCCTCAGGAACTTCCTCACAGGCAAGTTTATGTCAGGCCACGCGGCGGAGGAGGTCCTGGTGAGAACGCTAGGTCGATTAGGGGGCGGCCGCTGGACGTTGCCATTCTGCCACAGCCTCATCCGGGGAAGAATGAGGAAGAAGACATACCAGGGACCAAAAGGGTCTTGGAGAGACTCCTGGTTCCTGTGGGGCAATCCAGGGGCGCTCCTGTTTGGCCATGCCCTGGGCAGGAGGTTGGTCCGTGCTCACTGGAGGGGGTCTGTTAGCCCGTCGGACATCCGGTGCCTGATGGTCAGAGGGGGCGGAGTGCGGCGGCGGATGTGGCTACCGTTGCTCTGTGTAAGCCACGGAGTCCCAAAAGGGCGCACTGATCGAGAACCATTGGTTTGTCCGACTCTCCCTAAGAGCGTGTCAGCATGAGAGGAGATTGAACAGCTGGCGAGATGGCCACAGTGGGGCGGAGACCGTTGTGAGGAAATGTCTCGCGGTCCAGTAGCAACCGCCCTGTGCTGTGCCGGGGAGCGGTACCAGGAGTCCCGCTGTGCCGTGAGGATGACCGGGACCTACGACCACGCGGTCCGGGAGGCGACCGGTGGCCGAGAGTCGCCAATGGCCGAGATCGCTGTGGGAGTGCGGTTGCCGCGAGCGGTGCAGAATCTGGAGCAGTGCTGTAATGTCCTGGACGCGACCGGGACCCGAGCCGATACCGCGAGTACAACCGGAACGTTGATGGGGAGGCGTACCAGGACTGCGAGCGGCAGCGGACCGAGAGGATGACGAGACCGTGAGCGTCTGCGGGACGCTGCGACCGGGAACCTGGAATGATTGGAGTGCCCAACGGTGCCGGCGGAGAAGGTCGTACGAGGCCAGCGTTTTTTTTTTTTTTTGTTTTTTTTTTTTTTTTTTTTTTTTTTTTTTTTTTATTTTTTTTTTTTTTTTTTTTTTTTTTTTTTTTTTTTTTTTTTTTTTTTTTTTTTTTTTTTTTTTTTTTTTTTTTTTTTTTTTTTTTTTTTTTTTTTTTCTTTTTTTTTTTTTTTTTCTTTTTTTTTTTTATTTTTTTTTTTTTTTATTTTTTTTTTTTTTTTTTTTTTTTTTATTTTTTTTTTTTTTTTTTTTTTTTTTTTTTTTTTTTTTTTTTTTCTTTTTTTTTTTTTTTTTTTTTTTTTTTTTTTTTTGTTTTTTTATTTTTTTTTTTTTTTTTTTTTTTTTTTTTTTTTTTTCATTTTTTTTTTTTTTTTTTTTTTTTTTTTTTTTTTTTTTTTTTTTTTTTTTTTTTTTTTTTTTATTTTTTATTTATTTTTTTTTATTTTTTTTTTTTTGGCCAATAGATTGTAGGACCCGCACCGGCGGTGCGGGGGTTCGAGGCAGCTCAGGCTCGCGTCATTGCGATCAGGTCTTCGTGCAGCAGAGACGTCTCCGGGGCTGGAGGCACGATGGGCTCACTGTGGCAGTGCCGGGGAGGGCTGGTACGCACCGGACTCGATGGCCCTCCAAAGGCCGGAATAACGGTGTGGGCAGACATCGGTGCTGGCAGCAGGTGGAGTTCGATGCCGGCGTCTGGTTTGGCTAAGCGCTAGAATGCGGCACGGATATAGCGGGCTGGCAGGAGGCTTCGCTTCTTTGCTCCGCGGTGAGAGCAAGCAGTGCCGACCAGAAGCTGGTTGCCGCGGGACTGGGAGATGACGCCTTCTCAGAGGGCGTGCGGTGGCAGTGCCGAGGAGCGTGCTTGTTTCCGCGTACCCGCGACGGTGCCCGAAGACGGTGAGTTAAACCCGCTCCACAGCAATGCTTCAGGCGAATGTCTCGCTCTTTTCTTAGTTCGGGACTGAAACGCGCTTACAAATACCTGCACTTTGTTCCGTTAAGTGAGATTCGCCAAGCCGTAAGGCAAGGAGTCATGAGGTCGGCCTGTTGGGCATCGGCCTATTGGCAGGCCGGTCGCACGGTTTGAGCCCGGTGATCTGGCATGAGCCTAGCTACCAGGGTTGTGGATGGGGCTAAACCCCCGATCCCTTCTAAACTATTACACAAAAACTATTAGCTACTAAAAATAACTACTAAAACCTACTGTTATAAGATCAACTATATACACAATTTACAGAAAAAACGAGAGAATCGCTAGGGAGGTGGAGAAACAGTTAGACTGCGCTCCACAGTTCCAACAACTGACACGGGCGGTAAGAAGGAACTGAGGAGCGACAGGCTGGCAGGGGTATATCTGCGGCGCCACTCCAGGGGGCGACCTGCCGGCCCGCCGAGTGTTGCTAGGGTAAAAGTCTCCGACGAACGTGCACGCGGTGCGCGCACACCTACTGGAATGGATATGAGCAAGCACTCGAAGAACTGTGTCACAATATATATAGCTTTGTTAATCTCTTCTCATTCAATTGATTTAATTTAAATAAATTGATACAAAAGCTGTAGCTGCCCTTACTCTCAATCTTACAACATAAAACACACCCAGCAACACTGAAAAACCAAACATTCGCAACAGAACAAATTTCATTCAGCCCAGGCAGCCAGCAAGAAAAGCTTCCTTCCATGCCTCATCATTCTGAGAACATACCCTCAAATTCTCTCCAAAAAACCCTATTAAATTGATGGTAGCTTTTGAAGCATGCCTGGCAGGTCATCAAATTCAGGCTGTTCCAGACCACATTGCAGAGCAAGTTCCAGAGTCCCAAGACTTTCACAGAGAATACCCTGCTGGCAGTCCTCTTCATTTCATAACAGAGGAAAATCCAGCTCAAGCACCTCTGCAAGACTGCAACTGTGGCAGCACATCAAGTGGTGATCTCTCTGGCAGATAGGTGCCAGCCATTCAGGGCTTTAATATGTAACTACCAACACCTGAAACTTCACCCAGAGACCAACAGACAGCAAATGCAAATTCCTGACCACTAGTGTCATGTGCTTCCAGCAAGATGGCCCCGTAAGCTAGCCCATGCAATCTGCACCAGCTTCAGTCTCCTAAATGTCTTCACCTGTACACCCACATAGTGTGTTATTTGCTGTTTTCACTCAAAGCTTCTTACAACACTTTACCCTATAAAACTTTTTCAGCACTGTCAAGCAGTACATACATGTCAAGTTTGAATATTTAAAGCTGAGCTGTTCTTGGAGTTATCCTAGTGCAATGAAGTATTCAGAATAGTTCATTAACAAACATGAAAACCTTTTACCTCAATGTGTCAACTAACCTAAAATATTGCCTTTAAAATTCCCAGAAAATAATGTCAGCTTTCAGTTTAGAAAAAGCATAAGACATTTTAGTTTTTAAGACTCCTTTCTTTCCTGAAAATAAAGACTTATTTTTCCCCATATTTTTTCTACAGCTTAGGAAGCACGGAATAAATTTACATTTATGATATTTCTAACAGAACAGAGTAAGATTAACTATTAATATGCAGTATATAGAAACTCCGTTAAAGATTCCACTACCTTTTTATGTAAAGTTTAGATTCAAATAATTTAGAATACTAAATTATAAAACATCACATTTTATTTGATAGGTGCAGTTAAGAAATGTTTGCTACCTGTGCTGCTCCTGTGATCATATTTGGGATGAAATCTTTATGGCCCGGAGCATCCATCAATGTAATAACTTTAGTCTTTGTCTCAAATTTGGTCATACCCACATCCATCGTTACTCCCCTTAAATAAAACAAACATGTAATACACCATTACAACCGCTTCCAAAGTTCTCCACACAAAGTTATTAGACTTAACAAATCAGAACACTGTGGCTGCCATTTGATTTAACCAGTACTACATTTTGGCCAATTTAATAAGTCTATTTGTGGCACTGACTTTCCCTTTCATTGGAGAAACTATCCATCTGCATCAGAATTTCATCTTAAAGAAGTTAAGAAAGCATGTGTTAATGAGAGAAGTTTTACTCTCCTTCCCCCCCCCATTCACAAATGCCTGTTATCATTTAGAAAGGGCAGAATAGTTCTGGACTCAATTCTAAATTTGACTAAATAGCACCTGTGGGAAATTGCCTTGGCTCATCTATTTTTTAATCATGACACCAAATGACAACAAAGAACTATCTAAATATTTGAGGAGAGCTTCAGAACACTTTAGTTTTAAAACATAGGCTTGAGAGTGGAGAAAGATGAGGGAAAAATCAATCAAGAAGGGTGGAAATTGTTTTGAGGGTGGAAATTCTCTAAGTTTCACTTAAAACATGGAATAAATCTTTTATTTACAGAAATAAAGACAAAAAGACTTTGCTTCCATTATATATATCCTGATGTTTAATAATACTTTCGTTTTAAGGCAACATTTAGAAATATTTTATTAACAGACAGCCACATTCTGTTTTCAAGGTTTTAATCTTTGAGATAAAAACCATTTTTCACGTTTTCGTCTGCAATACTGATTTTTGGTCGACTTTTTTTTTTTTTTTGACCTTTTCACACATAAGCCTATATTGAACATATGTACAGGAAGACTGGCAAATGCAGAAGTTTAGTTATAGGTCTGAACACTGCACAAGTTCATTTCTCTTATTTTTAAAAAAGCTAGTCTCTCTGCAGCCCACTCCACTCCCCATTCCTCTGCATCAGTTTACATTTTCAAGGTTATCTATGGAACCAGAGGAGCTTTATTACCATGATACCATGGGTGATGAGCATGACATAAAAATACAATTACATTAGATAAACAAATTTCTCTCTGTGGTTTTAAATGAAACCTAAGATACTGGTAAACACCACAAAAACTGTGGTAAGATATTAATTCTACAGTTTAGTTCATGTTTTTCTGAACACAGGTCATTGTCCACAGATCCAATTTATATAGTTTTAAAAAGCCATTTTATTATTTTTTTTAAATTATCCACATCACTTCCTCCTCATGTATTTCCTCACTGTAATACAATTTAAAATGCATTATACAGAGAAGTATTTACACATTTTATTTCAATGTAACATGTTACTGGCAGGGACTTTTCAAAAATAGTTCTAATATTAAATTTAACAAGTCAGATACAATAGAACAAAAACTTCATCTTCCTTAAACTCCTCACATGTGCTGGTGCCTTGATCAAACAAATTCTATCAGCTCCTCATACTGAGGATTTTAACAAAAACAAAAACAAAACAAAACCCAATTTCTCAATGGCATTCCATTTCCACAACCAAGAAAAGACACGGACTTTTCTTTCAAGCGTGTATATCTATGTATACACAGAGGATGAAATATTTCCTACCAAACATTTTACTCTTAAAACATTTAATGTAGGTAGCACATAGCTAATTAGTAGAATGACATTTAGTAACACGTTACAATCAGAAAGAACATTAGTTCACACTAGAAGATAACTTGCCTACCTTTCTCTTTCTTCCCCAGTTTCATCCAAGACCCATGCATAAGCAAATGAAGCTTTCCCAGCCTTTTTGGATTCCTGCTCATATTTGTGCATAGTTCGTTTGTTCACATTGCCCAGAAGGTAGAGTAAATGACCCATTAGAGTACTTTTACCTGCATCAACATGTCCTAAGAAGGGAAGTAAACAGACTACTATTACTAGACTTGATAATACAACTGGAAAAGAAACACGGTGGCAGATAGGGGAATCTAATGCCCTGAAGTTTTGTTTCATGCTCGTGCAAATTCACAGTCTGATAATCATACATAGTAGCAGACAGAGAGGTTTTCTAGACAGAAGAAATGGGTGAAGTTTGACAATGACCTCTGCTTAACTCATGTTAAAAAGAATAATGCTAAAAAAAAATGAGTCAACTTTAAAGTATATTTTATGTTGACAAAATGAGGATGGGGGATAGGCAGAAGGCCTAGTTAGTATTTTAATCCATGCAGGTTAAAAGTGGCTCCCGCCACAGAGGAAGGGTAAAGCAGATGGGTTTTAGTGCAATCTGAGATGTTTCCTTTCCTAAACGGAGGAGTGTCTTGCTTCTGCATCACTCCCAGACTCAATAAGCACACGTTTCTGGCCCAAAATGTATTCAATTTGGAATTAAAATAAAGGATATTACCTATTACCACTAAATTCAGCAGCTGTTTTCCTCCTTGCCTCTTCTCTAGCTCTGCTTTCACATCTATTTGTTGTCTTGTCTTACTAGACTTTTTCACTGGAGTAGGTACTATACTCTGCTCTTCTGGAATCTGAATTGTTTGGGATGGAAGAGCTGATTTACAGACCAACTCAACTACTCCAGAAGTGACACTGGAATCTTCAGATGGTCTTTTTTGAGGTGTATTACCAGTATGCCCATTCTCTTCAGCAATCATACTAGGGAAAGCAAAGAGAAAAAGATTTATAGGGAATGTCACTGAAGCCCTACACAGCATCAGAGAACAAAGGGGGTTTCTCTTTACGTAGAGTCCAACCCTTCAAATTAAGAAAAACTGATAATTAGTTAGAGACTATTAAAACAGAAGTAACAAACAACTGGACACAAATGACAGATATAGGCTCTGAATATCTTGCCTGAAAAGCAGCCTGAACAAAAGCAAAATAAGAAAGCATCCCATGTATTATTTGAAATTCAGGTAAGACAAAAATCCTCTTCCTGATGGCCACTTCTTTTGATGGGGAGGGAAGAGACAGTTATGAAAAGTGACTAATGAGGGGTTGTCTTTGCTGCAGAGTTAACTTGGACTCTTACCCGGAGGTAAGGTCCTCGGGTATAGGTTAAAGCCTGAGTGTTGCTTATACTTGGGCTGATAATGCACCCAATTTGTTGCATGCATGCAGGCTAAACCACTCGAGTGCTAGTTGTTCTCCAGTGCCTTCCCAGAAGTCAGCATGGTTGCCATGTTTATGGAAAGTTGTGTTGGGGAAAGTAGGTTTAACTAAAAAAAAAGGGAGGAAGAAGGATAGTCTCATGATTAAGGAAATGACTGGGATTCAGGACATCTGCAGGATGGAGTGTCTTCCCAACTCTACCACAGATCTTCTGTGTGACCCTGGTTACATCATTTCCTCTCCTTCTCCAACTCAGTTCCCCATCTGTAAAATAAGGCTAACGATCCCTAATTCACAGATGTGTCATAAGGATAAATTCATTAATTAGAGTTGCTCAGATAGTTATGGTGATATCCACCACAGAAAAGCTAAACACAGTAAACAAAAATTAAAGACTGAAAAAATTCCCATGCTGGCTTATACATAAAGCTTCAGAAAAATCTGATTCAGTCTCTGTGCATGTAAGCTGCCTGGTGAACAAGGATGGGATTAATGATCCCCAGCTGAGCTTAAAAGGTGACACTCTGAGCCGAAGAGGGGAGAGAGAGCTGACAGTCAGGAGAAGGACAGGTGAGAGCTGCCTGAAGAAGAGAGGAGAGACCCAGGAGCAGCAGCAAAGAGCTGGTACAGTAAGCGACTGGGAAGAGCAAAAGGTTGATGGTGAGGACTGGTCAGAGCTGGGGAACCCCTGGTAAGTTAAAGGAGAGCTTGTGGATCAGCCCCTATAAAGAAGGGGAAGAACCAGCCTGGTTAAGAGAAGCTGAGCCCAGTACAAGAGAGTTGACACTGAAGGACAGATCCAAGGAGCAGGGGTAGGACTCTCAGCCAAAGAGGTCTGGTCAGTGGAACGCTGCAGGGAGCTCTGTTGTGGGAGATATGACTTGAGGTTATGCGAGAGAAGCAGGTCTTGGAAATCTGACGTAGATGGCCTAGAGAATGGGGCAGACACAGGGGCTAAAAGGAACTGTGACCAAGTGAGTGATGACTCTCTGGTAGGTGATCTGGGAACAGTGACCTTTGAATGGGACTGAAGAGCTTCTGCATAGTAAACATTTGTTTTACTTTAGGATTTTTAAGAAGAATTGCTTTTTTAGAAGATTTGTGGACTGCAACCCTTTAAATGAATAAAAGGGTATAAAATTGCCACTAAGAGAAAATATTACTTTTCATGGGTGGATTTCAAGGGGAAACTGAGGCAGGTGTACACGTTCTGCACCACCTTGCCATTGGAGGGTGCTCCAGGCAGTGCCACATAACCACATTGCACTTTAAAAAAATATTTATAGGCGATGGAAGGATGTTACTGCCATAATCATATTTGCGTCCTCCCATCTCCCTCCAAGCCCCAATATCCTTTTGCCGCTGGCTTTTCTGAAGGCAGATAACTTTATTCATTACTTTTGGCCCAAAAAGCCCTGCCAAAGGAAGCTAATACAGTCTCAAGATGCATCAGAGTGAGTTTTCATGATTCACTTTCCATTTACCTGTCAGAGTATATTTCCCTGTTTCCGCCCCTTCAGCTTTCATAACCAAAACTACTTCTCCATATACATCAGAATTCTGTGATCAGCATAGTGTTCCGCCTCATCCTTTTATCACATGATGGCATCAAACAGTGTAGCTGACTCACTTTCTGCCAGTTTTCAACCCTGCTAGGAATTTCTTTCTTACTTTAGGCCAATGGTTTTCAAGCTGTGATCTGTGGACCCCTGGAGGTGCACAGATTATGTTTAAGATTTCCAAAGAGGTCCATACCTTCATTTGAAATTTTTTTTAGGAGTCCACAGATTAAAAAAGGTTGAAAACTACTTTGGGCTATTTTCCATGACACAATCTAACTCAGATTTTCTAACTCTTATAATTGTAGTGACAGAGACAGAATAGTTTATGATCTTGTCAGGTCTCTAATTAAAAGAAATTAAGCCTGGTAAGGACCCATGTTGCAACACATGCAAAGGAAGTCTATCACATGTGATGCAGGAAGTGGCATTGGTGATTTTATAGGTCACACTCTTTCCTCAAATTCAGAACTAAACTGAGTGTCCCAGTACTGTATCAGGGCAATGTGCTGCTGGAGATGCCATCTTCCTGATGAGATCTAAAGCCAAGGCCCTGACTTTTGATGGTCAGTAAAGACCCTTGTCCCCATGGCACCCCATTTAGATGTGTGTGTGATCTTTTGTCTTGGTCACATTCCAACAAAATAAACTCCCCCTGTAATTTAAACTGAAGAAGCTATTCTTCATTTCCTGTGCTAAAGATCTGAAAGTAGTGGATCATCAAAATATTAATATTTAAAAGTAGTTAAGGGAAAAAAATGACTGCACAGGAACTAATCTACATAAAAATATAACATCGGCTATCCATGCTTGCTTTTCCTAGAAAATATTTCAAATCAGCACCTATTCTGCATTGTGTACCAAAGTCCTTCATTTTTTTTAAAGTTACTTAAACAAATAGTATGTCAGGTTTAAACTGAATGCCTGTTCTAGAAACAAACCAGTACTAAGTTCATTTCATGCAAAATCAGCTTCCCCAATTCCTGTCTGTTTAGACATTTATTTTATAAAACAAAATATATAATTAGTTTTTGCACCAAATACACATGCACAGAGAGCTGTAGTGAAAGCACTTTCCCACTACCTGAGCAATAGATTTAAATAGCAGACGTTATAAAGTAGGCCAAATCAGTTTTGATAGAAGTCATGCATTATTTTGGAGTTACATATGTATACATATTTTACTTGTATCAGGCTTTTCCCATCAAGATAAAGACACTCTTCTGGCCTTTTCTCCGAGATTTTTTTTTTTTTTTTTTAGGTACTTATACTTCATAATTTTAACATCCAATGCTTTCAGACTGAAGCATAACACTTGCACATATTCAAAATAACAGATATACTTTATATTGATCTCCTTATGACATTTAAAGATCTAGAGAGAAGTTCTTACATAAGAAAAGAGGTCAAACTTGACTTTGTAGATGGCGACCATTACCTTCTCTTTCATTGTCTGCACAACTTCCCATGCTAATTAAAAACAAAAGTTAAAAGTGAAGAAACTATATGAAACTGCAATTAATACAACCCCAAAAGCAGAATTCAGAACTTTTTCTGCAGCTTTTCAAGCATGGTTCTAGAGATTTTTATACTAACGCTACCCAAATACCAAGGTAAAGACAAAAAAACAAGAACACTGAACAACAGATTAAAAAATTAATCACAGGTAAGATAAATATAGTTAAGTCAATAAAAAAGTTATTAAAGTCTCAATTTCTTAGCAATGATCTTTTATGGCTGTTTATTAATTAGAATTTTCTCAGAAAATTAGTCTTTGATAATTACTTAGAAAATGTAAAGCTTCATATTCTAGGGGATTTTCTTTCTTCAGAGTTCTGGGTGCAACTGTAAGTACAGTAGTCTTTAGGGATCTCAAAATGCACAGTCAGAGACCCCATCAATTTGTAAAAGTCATAAATCTCATCACTGGCAGCCTATGTGCACAGCCTGAACTATCCAGATGCCTCCAGCAATACTATGATCCTTTCCAATGAGGCCCTTAATGGCTGGCTGCCACTTCCCCTACTTAGTCATTAGCTATTTGTCACATAAGTATCTTTACCTATAGTTCACTCTCCATGGGACTGAAGAAATTAAAAACAGAATGCCAAGTCCAGGGTGGGTGGGGGGTGGGGGTCACTCCTCCCTTCCAAATTAGTGGGGAAAAAAGCTTGCTGTTAGAAGTTCTCCCAAAAAAAAGGTCCTGCTGCCATGTGGCAAGGCGCTCTGCCTGAGTCCCCAGAGTGTCCTTCCCCGGTAATGCAGATTTGAAACAGTGACACTTAAACAAAACATTTCCTCATCTCCCCTCTGCTTGAGCTGCATGATGAGAACTGGGAAGGGGACTTGAGAAACACAAGGAGGGAAAGATTTTATAAAGGAGGGTTTGGAGACTCTTGAGGAGTGACACATTAGGTGTGCTGGTTGCAAAGGCAGATGAAAGCACAATAGGGAAGAAAGGAAAGGAGGTGAGGAAAAAGGGGATGAGGGTAAAAGGAAGAGAAAAACTATAGAAAAAATGGAATGGAGAAGAATTATGCTGAGGAGCTGATGTAAGATGGAAAAGGAATAAAGAAATGAGAAAAGGAAAGAAAAAGCAAGTAAAGTCACAATCTTAAGATTATTAAATGTATTAATTTGTATACTTATATTTCGGTTTGGGTATAAACCTAAAGACAATAAGGGGAGGGGAGATTTGGGAATTCAAGGATTAGGATTGGAGAAGCAGAAGGGAGAGAGATGGTGGAACTGAAAAGGGCCTTTGCAAAGTGGAGAGTCAGGCAAATAGGTTGGGGCACCTGCTTATAAATGGGACATGGCAAACTGAGGAGCCTGGGAAATAGAGTGAGCAACTCCATTAATCAAATCCAAGTTCTCAACTTGACCCAAAACTTTATTTCAGATACTATGATGTCACTGCTAGAACAGGAAGCACCACAATGACATTTTATCAAACACATGACAAAATTGCCACAACATGCGACATTACTATCACTGATGCAAGACCATGATGTGAATTAGAAGCATCAAGATAATGAATCATAGTACCAAATACTCATGGAGCCTCAGTTGAAAAAACCCAAAGCTGTCTTTAAATTGATCAAACTTCCCTCAAATAGGCAAAAAGCAAAAATCTATGAAAAAGTGAAGCAGTTCAAAACACAGTAGGATGAAACTATTTCATTAATTTATTGAAGGAAAAGAAGCTTCAACAACCTCTGTCCCAGAAGAATTCTCAAAGTGCTTATGCAGTTGAGTGTTCTCTTAAATAATACATGCATACATCACTTTGTGATCTATGTACTTTTAGGGACTGATGTATTAGAATGCCTGTCTGTCTCAATACTGCAAATTAAGTAAAATGCAATAGAAAATGTGCAGTTCCATCTGTTATGGTCTAATTACGTGAATGCATTACAAAATGTGCAATTTCTTCTGTTACAGTTTAACTAGGACCGGCTCCAGGACCAGCTCAGCAAGCAGGTGCTTGGGGTGGCCCATGGAGAGGGGCGGCACGTCTGGCTCTTCGGCAGCAAGTCTCTCACTCCCTCTCGGAGCAAAGGACCAGCGGCCAAAGACTGAAGCAGTGGCGGTAGAGCAGATCGTGACTTTTTTTTTTTTTTTTTTTGCTGCTTGAGGTGGCATAAACACTGGAGTTGGCCCTGGGGTTAACTATGTGAATTTCAGTTAAATATTCTTTGTAATCTTCCAGTCAGGAGGGATACTAAACCTCTTTTGTACAGCAAGCTCTCTTCGGGAAACTTAGATATTAAGGAAGCTCTCAAAATTAGTTTGCCCATTCCAAATTATAGCTACACAAATTTGGTCTACATGGCTGAAAAAATCATCCTCATTTGCTTACATTTGCTCTGGTTTCTTTCATGAATTCATGCAGACAGAAAATGGTAATATTGTCTTTAGCTAGTGGAGCAGAGAAGCAGTTTATCAGAAATGAACAAACCATATTTTTACAGGATAATCCCTGTAAAATATTCACCAACTCCAAGAAAGGCAACCAGAACTCTATAAGCAATTCACAACTGCCAGTAACATCCACTTGTTTTAATAAGCTTCTTTAAAGAAGAAAAGATCACATTTTATATTAAGGTTCCATTTACAGAGTTTATAAAGGATTAATAAAGTATTTATAAAATGTTTTACTAAATGGTTAATTGATTGTTATGGAGTCCAACAGATTGCTTATAACCTTCTATAACACTGAAGTGCATTAATGGCAATAAGCACATGCTACTTATCTCTGTAGTGCACTTATTTTAAAACTGTTTATTAACCCTTTGTAAGCCATTTATAAATGGAACCTTAACATCAAGAGTGACTAAAGAAAGCTAACAAAGAATTTTTCATAGGTATTATTAAACTTTGCAATTCCCTTGATCCTAAACAACATACTATTATGCTTTCAGTATTCCAGATGATACTAGTGTAAAAGAAAACACTGTAGTACAGAGACTCAGTGTTGGGAGGGAGGGGAAGTTTGTTTCTAGTTCAGAACTACATGTGTAACAGCTGCAAAGCAATGATAAGGTTGTAAAGCAACGCTAATATTTTGGCTAACCACTGTGTCTAGCTATAAGCGCAGCCATGCGGCTTCCTACAGACTAAATTCTCCATTGTATGACCTTCTCCAACCTGTCTATGCATGTAAAACATAAATCTTATTAACTAACGCTCCAAGAAGTGCTCCTTATTTGCCAGGATGCTTCTCTAGCCTTACACCAGGACTCGCTTCAGATCTCACGTCTTACATAATCAATAATGACTTTTCCATGACCCCACTAGAGTAAAACTCCATTAAGAAGGTAGGCTCCATTCAAATAATGGTAGCTGTTTTGCACAGAACAAAGCTTTTCCCCATCCTAATTAGTTGCATCACTTCTATAATGTTCCCAACTATTTTTAAATGAAGTACTGCATGAGAAATTAAATCTCTCTCAGAACACTGAGCATTCAAACCCAGCTGGATGACAAGCAGCTATTTCAGAGTTGTGAACTGCTGTAATACAAAACAGCACCACCACTAAAAGGGAAGCATATACAGTTCTACTTTAGGATCACTGGAGAAGAGAAAGGGATAGCAACAACCCTGACAAAATTACTGATGATTTCAAAAAGAAAAGACGTTATTGATATAAACTGGGATCATATAGAACACGGATTGCAACCAAGGTTCTGTAGTGACACCAAATCCTATGTAAAGGGGGTCATATAAGGTGTCTAAGACCAGGTTACGGGTTACTGGTTATGATTATGCTGTCTGTATGTCTGTATCATTTTCGTAGTTAAAATTATGAATATTGGCTGTATGCTGTCTGTATTTCAAATTGGTGCTGCAGTTCTGG
>NC_133771.1:107261848-107285157 GCF_003597395.2 Chelonoidis abingdonii
ACTTTGCCATTACTGTATGGAATTGATTCAGTTTAACCAATTCTAGCTCTCATCTCTATCTTTTTCCTTTTATGAATAAACCTTTAGATTTTAGATTCTAAAGGATTGGCAACCACATCGTCACACCAGGTGCCTATCCTGAATTTACTTTAGCTTCTGGATAGGGAGTAGTCTTGCAGAGTTTACCTCCCTGTTGCCCCAAGAAATGGACAACACAGGAACTCAAAGTGTGGCTGTTGTTCAATTGACAGTACATGCATGATCAGCTCCAAACTGCTTTTTTCATATGAAGAATATTTTTAACTCGGATTTTTGTTACGCACTTAAAAAACAAACTATTCCTACAATCCTTTTAGGACTATTGACGGATGGAGAGGTTTATCACTTACATCTACTTTTTCTCTTTCTTTTTTAGAAACTTTTACTCAGAGCAACGAGTTTTACCACTTCCCATGCAGAACCACAGACTATAAAAGGTACCATAGGAAACGCTAGAGAGAGAGGGTGATCTTCTGTCCGTACTGAAGTAAATGAGAAAAAGATTTCACTCAGAGTCGCTGGTTACTCTGAATGTGTGTGTGTCACTGATCATATCTTATCTCTATTTCACAGATTCCCCAGCAGTACTGGCAGGATTTTGAAAGACTCCAGGAGTTACATGTTACAGTCATCCTCCAACTCACAGATTATAAATTGCTCCAGGTAAATAGCTAAAAGTAGTTATTGCCACCTGATGGATATTCAGTGGCCTGCGTGAAATTATTGTCTCAGTGCAGTCCCCCATGAGTTGACACCATATTACAAAACCACCATCACAACTAGAATTAATTGCCCTTAGATAGCATGTTGGATGGACAATATAGACAATCCTATGACAGACAGAACTGCCAACTTTCTTGGCAGTTTTAGCAGAAGAACACAGAATGCACATGAACACACTCTGATTTCTAAAATGCTCTCTCCAGGGCAGAGTTGTACACACTGATGAGCTGTGCAGGGCAGTTTGTTCTGCTGGTTCTTGTGATGTCCTTTTTCTGATTCAGACACCTAACATGTTGCTAAATTTTTCCTATCGAATGAGTTTTAGTATGGAAGAAAGCAGACATCCTACACAATGCTCTCATAGCACAACTTCACTCTCCTTTTATTCCTGATACATTTCTAACACTAAATTTTCCATTAACTTTCTTTTTTAAATACATGAAAGAAGGAATAGGAGATTCTACTGTTGCAGTGTCGACACTTTGGACAGCTATTAGTCACTCACTATTAAAGAAATCTCTCTGAATTCAGAATTTATTTTCAGAACTGTTTTCTTTTATCTGTTTGGCCTTCAGTTTGTGAAAGGAAAGACTACTACTCTACAACTCCTAATTTAATCTGATTCTCCTAATTTTGCTCAATCATCGTATTATTTTAAAGCAAAACACAAAAATGTCCAAATTCTGCCTTCTAATATGTGTATAGGCATCCTACCTAAGGCAATGGAAGCTGCATGTGCAATGGAGAGACATTAGCCGAAAATGATTATTTTTCCCATAAATTATGTTTTCATTGTTTAAGCTATTTCCTTTCAGTGAATAACCAATTATAGTTTTTAGTGACTTGTCTCATAATTCCATTTAGAAAATTTATTTTTAAATAAACTAGCCTCCAGAAAGATTAGCATTAGCATTCTATGAAGCGGATGTTTAAATAATCTGACAAGTTGATATCTCTGCACTATTCATAGTGAAAGGATTTGTTAAACTCACAACGTGAGAGGCCTTCTTCTGAAAGTAATTATGAGTCAAACAAGAAGCCAAGATGGTTAGTTTTGCAGAGTGTACACTAAAAACTCTGTAAAATATATATAAAAAGAAATAAACTTGCTACAGGTGCACCAGTCTGAAAGAAGAACTGTTAAAGTATCTTGAGGTATGAAGCTTGGTTTACCTTGGAACTTCAAATCCCATAGCTTGTTTCTTTCCAGATACAGTCATTTTGGTAACTTTCGGCACAATTTTAGAATCGATTCTGGTTGACTGGGAATCTCTTGGTTTTCCTAGCAGCAGAAAAATTAAAGTGTGAACTTAAAATTGGAACTAACATTGATGGAATAATAGAAGATTTAACAAGTTATACTCCTAATATAACCCTTTTTTTGGCAGCCCAGAAAGTGTGAATTTCACACTGAAATCAAAATAAAAACATTTTCATCTTGTATCTACAATGTAATTACCCATGGGACTACATAAACAAATGTATTTCCACTGAAAGGCTCTATTGTTTCTTCACTGATTTAGAGGTAGATGGTGTCATTCAAAAGTTACCTTCAATCTTCTCGAAAAACTCCATAAAATAAATTGTGTATCTTCCCAGAGACAATAAGGAATGAAAAAGAAGTTTTGTAGCCGATTCACTGGCTGGCTGAGTGGAGTTGATTTGTTCTTGTTGAATGTATGTATCTTTTTTAATGCTGCTGGGTGTGTTACGTTATAGCAAGATTAAATGAGTGCGTTTCAGGTCACACATTTTTACTATTATTTAAACCTAAACAAACCAAACCAAGCATATAATAAGGTTTTACTTTGAATTATGTGAACCGGTATTTCAGCGGTCTTGCAAAACCTAAAAATTCCTTTCAAGGCTGTACAAAAGGATCATTGACCTCTGAAAGAGAAGAATCTCACATTCCTAGCAAGTCTTCTTAAGTCATGGCTCCGAGATGCAGTCATATTATCCAATAAACCAGTAATTCTCATTTTCAACACCTAATGAACTCTTCTTTCTTGGTGAATAAGTATTTTAATTGTTCTGCCTGACTATAGTAAGATGAGTTAAGAGTCATTTGATCCTACCACTCAATGGTTACTTTTTATTGTATTTTAAGCATGACAGCTATATCTTCAAAACCACACAATCAAATTGCTATACACGTTATATATAATTGTGGTCAAGGCTCTTAAAGTTAATGTTTCAGGTGAGGGAACAGAATACCACAGGCAGTTCTTTAATAGAGAGCAAGCCAAAAGAGCATGTGCATTTTTTTAAGATCCCACAGCTGGTCACAATATTCAATATTTAATGAGTATCTTCATCTCTCTTTGCTCAATTTTCCCCATCTGTAACATGGGGATAATGACAATCACTTTTATTTGTAAAACATTTGGAGATCTATGGGTGAAATGTGCTTATAAGAGCTAAGTATTATTAATACAAGGATTAATATTTTTTTTATATATATACACATGCTGAGAAAAACTGCAAATTTTTAGATTTAAAAATCTTTATTCAAATATGAAAAATAATAATTGGTTTTAATCAAACATACACACGTATCCAGAGTGGGTACAAAATAAGGGACAAAATAACAAAATGCAAGAAAATAAAGGAGGAGGGAGACATGAAAAGCTCAGAGTTACTTATGATATATGCATGAGATGCTATTAAGTTTATGGATCATACACAAATAGGATGAAGCTAGTAATGCATAAATTACACAACTGTCTAAAATAAATGGTGGGGATTGAAAACTTCTCACTTTTCATAGGTCACGGACCACTGGTTGAAAACAAACTATTTGTTTGGTTTTAAAGCACTTACACAGGTCAACTAAAGACTAAACAGAGCTATTCAACCTGAAAAATTACATCATTCTTATTACTATTTTACTTTTTCTCTTCACACTTTAATTCTGACATCTCTCTAGCAGCCATATCTCAAAATGCTTATTTAATTTAATGTTATTATTTCTTGACCTCGTTAATGCCTTCAAAGTTAAAATTTAAATCCTAACAAAAAAATCTGATTCTGGAATCTGTACTTATATATATATTTTGTGGCGCTCAGAAAACTGGTATCCAGCCCCCAGAGAAAAGTTTTAATATAAGAATGGCCATACTGGATCAGATCAATGGTCCATCTAGCTCAGTACTGTGTCTTCCAGCAATGGCCAGTGCCAGATGCTTCAGAGGAATGCACAGAACAGGGCACTTTATCGAGTGATCCATTACCTGTCATCCAGACCCAGCCTTTAGCACTCAGAGGTTTAGGGACACCCGGAGCATGGGGTTGCATCCCTGATCATCTAGCTAATGGCCATTGATGGACCTATGGTCTATGAACTTATCTAATTCTTTTTTTGAACCTAGTTATACTTTGGGTCTTCACAACATCCCCTGGCAACAAGTTCCACAGGTTGACTGTGCATTATATGAAGGAAGTACTTCCTTGTAAGTTTGGTTTAAAATTGTTGACTTATTGATTTCATTGGGTGACTCCTGGTTCTTGTATTCAGCGAAGGAATAAATAATACTTCTATTCACTTTCTCCACAACATTCATGATTTTATAGATCTCTATCCCCCCTGTTGTCTCTTTTCTAAGATGAACCATTCCACTCTTTTTAATCTCCCCTCTTGTGGAAGGTTACATACCCCTAACCATTTCTGTTGCCCTTGTCTGTACTTTTTCGAATTCTAGTATAACTTTTTTTCAGATGGGCTGACCAGAACTGCACACAGTATTGAAGTTGTGGGAATGCCATGGATTTAAATATTGGCATTATATTTTCCCCTTATTATCTATGCTTTTACTAATGATTCCTAACATTCTATTAGCTTTTTTCTGACTGCTGTTACATAGTGATCTTTTCAGAGAACTGTCCACAATGACTCCAAGATCTTTGGGTGCTAACAGCTAATTTAGGTTACCTCATTTTGTATGTATAGTTGGACTTATGCAAATTACTGTGAATTTATCCACATTGAATTTCATCTGTCATTTTGTTCCCGAGCCACCAGTTTTGTAAGATCCCACTGTAACTCTTTGCAGTCTACTTTGGACTTAACTATACTGAGTCATTTTTATCCTCTGCAAACTTTGCCACCTCATTGTTTACCCCTTTTTCCAGATCATTAATTAAAAAATTGAACTGCATCGGTCCCAGCACAAATCCTCAAAGGACTCCGTTCTTTACCTCTCTCCTCTGTGAAAACTGACCATTTATTTCTACCCTGTTTTCTTTTAACCAGTTACTAATCCATGAGAGGATCTTCTCTTTTCCCACGACCGGCCTACTTTGCTTAAAAGCCTTTGGTGAGGAACCTTGTCAAAGGCTTTCTGACAGTCCAAGTACACTACATCCACTGAATCACCCTGGTCCACATTTGTTGAATCCCTCAAAGAGTTCTAATAGATTGGTTAGGCATGATTTCCTTTGACTCTTCCCCATCACATTGTGTTCATCTGTATAGTAAAGAACAGACTTATCAATTTCCCTGGTACTGAAGTTAGGCTTACTGGCCTGCAATTGACAGCATCACCTCTGGCGTCATTTTTTAAAAATACGTGTTACATTAGCTATCCTCCAGTCATCTGGTACAGAGGCTGATTAAGCAACAGATTACATATCACAGTTAGTAGTACTGAAATTTCATATCTCTGTTCCTTCAGAACTCTTAGGTGAATGCCATCTGGTCCTGGTAACTTTTTAATTGTTTAATTTACCAATTTGTTCCAAGATGTGTGCATCATGCACTTTTCTGGACCAGCCTGCATTAATGTCCACGAAACGTCTACGAAACGTCCACAGTGATCCACAAGCATCTGGAGAACCATTGAGAAATACCCCTTGCGATTAATGTACTCGGTGGCTAGGTGGTATGGTGCCAGAACTGGAATATGCATGCCATCGATCGCCCCTCCACAGTTAGGGAAGCCCATTTGTGCAAAGCCATCCACAATGTCACACATGTTGCCCAGAGTCACGGTCTTTCAGAGCAGGATGCAATTAATGGCCCTGCACACTTCCATCAATACAGGTCCAACTGTCGACTTTCCACTCCAAACTGGTTAGCAATCAGTGTGTAACCTATCATTTAAATCAGCTTCTGTACCAAATAACTGGAGGATAGCTAACATGACACCAAATTTTTAAAAAGGGCTCCAAAAGTGATCCCAGCAATTACAGGCTGGTAAGCCTGATTTCAGTATAGGGCAAACTGGTTGAAACAATAGTAAAGAACAAAATTGCCAGATACATAGATGAACATAATTTGTTGGGAAAAAGTTAACATGGTTTCTGTAAAGGGAAATCCTTCCTCACCAATATACTAGAATTCTTTGAGGGGGTCAACAAGCATGTCCACTGGATCCCCCCCCGCCCCCCCCAACAACAACGGGGATCCAGTAGATATGGTGTACTTAGATTTTCAGAAAGCCTCTGACAAGGCCCCTCACCAAAGGCTCTTAAGCAAAGTAAGCTGTCATGGGATAAGAGGGAAGGTCCTCTTATGGACTGGTAACTGGTTAAAAGACAGGAAACAAAGGATAGGAATAAATGGTCGATTTTCAGAATGGAGAGGCATAAATAGTGGTGTCCCCTCAGGAGTATGTACTGGGCCCAGTCCTATTCAACCTATTCATAAATGATCTGGAAAAAGGGGTAAACAGTGAGGTGGTAAAATTTGCAGATGATACAAAACTACTCAAGATAGTTAAGTTCCAAGCAGACTGCAAGAGCTACAAAAGGATCTCACAAAACTGGGTGATCAGGCAACAAAATGGCAGATGAAATTCAATGATGATAAATGCAAACTAATGAACACTGGAAAACATCCCAATTATACACTCCACTGTGCAGCAGCAGTCAAAAAAGCTAACAGAAGGCTGGGAATAATTAAGAAAAGGATAGATAAGACAGAAAATATCATATTGCCTGTATATAAATCCACGGTACGCCCACATCTTGAATACTACATGCAGATGTGGTTGCCCCATCTCAACAAAGATATATTGGAATCTGAGGTTCAGAAAAGAGCAACAAAAATTATTTGGCATATGGACTGGCTTCCATCTGAAGAGAAGTTAATAAGACTGGGACTTTTCAGCTTGAAAGAAAGAGGACTAAGTGGGGATATAACAGAGGTCTATAAAATAATGACTGGTATGGAGAAAGTAAATAAGGAACTGTTATTTACTCCTCATAACACAAGAACTAGGGTTCACCAAATTAAATTAATAGGCAGCAGGTTTAACACAAAAAGGAAGGGTTTATTTTGTTTTGTTTTTTTTAAACACAACACACAGTCAACCTGCGGAACTCCTTGCCAGAGGATGTCGTGAAAGTCAAGACTATAACAGGTTCAAAAAAAGAACTAGATACGTTCATGGAAGATAGGTCTATCAACAGCTATTAGCCAGGATGGGCGGGGATGGTACCCTAGCCTCTGTTTGCCAGAAGCTAGGAATGGGCAACGGAATGGATCACTTGATGATTGCCTATGGAGCACCTAGCACTGGCCACTGTCAGAAAACAGAATACTGAGCTAGATGGATCTTTGGTCTGACCCAGTATGGCCATTCTTATGTTCTGAAAAATTATACCAATCAGTTTAATTTTGATATTTGGAAAGATACTTGAATAAATTATTAAACCATCAATTTGTAAGTACAGGGAGAATACTAGGTGTACAAGGAATAGCCAGCATGGATTTGTCAAGAACAAATCATGCCAAACCAACATAATTTCCTTCTTTGATGTGGTTAGTGGTCTTGTGAATGGGTAGGGGGGGAGTAGACATGACATATCTTGAATTTAGTAAGGCTTTTGACCCAGTCCCACGTGACATTCTAATAAGCAAAACAGGGAAATGTGGTCTAGATGAAATTACTATGAAGTGGGTGCAAAACTGGTTGAAAGACTGGTAAAGATAAAGAGTAGTTACCACCATTGTCAAACTAGGCGAGCGTATCTAATAAAGTCCAACAGAGGTCAGTTCTGGGTCCAGTCATCATCATGATGTTCCCTTTATGCCTCCGGCCTTTAGGGTAGCGATGAAGCTCCTCCACTCCTGTCTGTTTCTGGTTAGTCTTTCAATGGTTCCTCAGCTCTGCCCCCGGTTTACTATTCAATATTTCATTAATGACCTAAATAATGGACTGGATAGGACGCTTATAAAATTTGCAGATAACACCAAGCTGGGAGGGCTTGCAAGATTTTGGAGGACAGGACTAAAATTCAAAACTGAAGAATTGGTCTGAATTTAGCAAGATGAAATTCAATAAAGACAAATGCAAAGTACTTCACTTGGGAAGAAAAAAATCAAATGCACAGCTACAAAATGGGAAATAACTGGCTAAATATTAGTACTGCTGAAAAGGATCTGAGGGTTATAGGGAATCACAAATTGAACATGAGTCAACATCACAGCTGCAAAAAAGGCTAATATCATGCTGAGGTGCAGTAACAGGAATGTCGTATTTAAGACATGGAAAGTAATTGTCTCAATCTACTCAGCACTGGTGAGGCCTCAGCTGGAGTACTGTGTTCAGTTCTAGTCACCACATTTTGGGAAAGATGTGAACAAATGGGAAATTGAGTCCAGAGGAGAGTGACAAATATGATAAAAGGTTTTCAAACTTGACCTATAAAGAAAGGTTAAAAAACTGGGCATTTTAGTCTTAAGAAAAGACAATTGAGGAAGGACCTGATAACAGTCTTCAAATATGTTAAGGGCTGTTATAAAGAGGATGGTGATCAATTGTTCTCTATGTCCTTTAAGACAGGACAAGAAGTAATGGGCTTAAACTGCAGCAAGGGAGATTTAAGTTAGATATTAGGAAAACTTTCTAACTATAACAGTAGTTAAGCTCTGAAACAGGATTCAAGGGAGGTTGTGGAATTCCCATTACTGGAGGTTTTTAAAAACAGATTGGACAAACACCTGTCAGGGATACTCCAGGCTTACTTGATCTGCCTCAGCACAGGGAGCTGGACCTGACTTCTCAAGATCCTTTCCTGCCCTACATTTCTATGACTATACAACATAAGATTAAATGTTTAGGGCCTACTTTGGTAGAAATATTAGGGTCAGACACAATGGCCCAGAATTCTATTGAGCCAAAGATCATTTTGGCAAAGGAGAGAAGTGGAATATGAAGGAGCTAAGTAGGATTCCTTGATTCTCAGGGCCAGCCCCAGCCCTGATGTGATTCAAAGTAGCCCAACAGCAGAGGACACAGGCACAGAACTTGCTCTACTATATTTGTACCAGCAGGGGAATTCTCCTCCAACAAGGGAATTATTTGCTGGATATCGAAAGCCAGATTATAGCCTCTCTGCTCTGCCTGAGCAGTTCAAAGGCTCTGCTACACAGAGAATTTGGACTAGGGTGACCAGACAGGCGGTGGGGGGGAATAGGAGCCTATATAAGAAAAAAAATCCAAATCAGGACTGTCTCTATAAAACCGGGACTTCTGGTCACCCTAATTTGGACTAATATTTCCATCCTACTTGTTTCAGTGGCAACTGGAAGCTGCAGTTACATCCCCTCAAACTGTTAATATCACTATACACAACAACACTATAGATAAAGGGTAAATTTTTCAAACGCATGTAAGTAATTTTGGAGCCTGTGTTCCGTTTTCAAAAGTGTCTTATACTCCTAAGTGCTTAAACCCAACGAAATGTAGACTCCTAAGTGTCTAAGTTAGTTCTGAAAATGAGACAGGTGCTTCTGTAAATTTTACATCAATCTATATTCCCTTTATTTTACTTTTACATATGTGGAACTTCGATTTTCTACTTTTAGCAACTGTGTGTAAATGTAATGCCCTTACAGAGTGTAACACTGACCACCTTGGAGACTGAAGACCAGTTTAATCACAGAAGAGAGCCAGAAGCAATGCAACCTTCCTCAAACATTCAGCATGTCTCTCTCAACCCTAACCTGGAAGGACCTCCTCTAAGAAGGAGAGTATGATTCAGTTTCAATGCCCATTCAGTCCTTGGACTCTCTGCTGAGATTACCAAAAAACAGTGGCAGTTAAGATAGTGGTTATGGACATTTTTGCATTGAAAACTCAGCATCCATTTAATAGATTCATATGATCATAGATTCATATATTCACAAATTCTAAGGTCAGAAGGAACTGCTAGTCTGACCTCCTGAAGGCCATAAAACTTCCCCAAAATAATTCGGAGTGTATACTGTATTGAAAAAAATCTAATCTTGATTTGAAAATTGTCAGTGATTGTCAAATATATTAATCAGAATTCTCCTGCCAGGAAATGAATTTAAATTCATATAAAATACATATGGATGATGTGAAACTGATTATTGGAAAGGATACAGAGACTAATTTCTCAGTATATTTTCTGTCTTTGTTAATAGCAAGCATTTGCGATTAAATACTTATTTAAACCTAAAACTAGAAGCCCTGCATATGTACTTTCCCATTATCTCATCAGTTACATTACTGTATCTCCAGTCTAGATAATCATGCACTTCCAATCTTTAGAAGAAACGTATCAAAACCAAGCATTGGTTACTCAGCACTAATGTTGAATTAAACATTCAACAATTCAGAGAATGCAGAGTTAGTGTTGAAAACTGAGCCTTAATTCTGCCCATGCTTGTGACGTGAAATATGATCTCAGTATTACTATAAATGATTTGTCAAATATAATAAACCAGAATTTCTTGCACATTTATAGAGAACACTACAGTACATGGTTTGGCATCTCAATAAGTTCTACAAAACATGCCAAATCTGAAGAAAAGATTTAGTAGCTTTTAATTTATGAACATTTAAAGTTAGCAAGGTCAAAATATTAGTTTTTTTAAAAAATCAATTCAATCATTGAGAAGCTATGAATCAGTCTCACTTGTAGGTTCTGAATGTGTAAGTTAAGTTAAAAAGTGAGGAAGGATAGTCTTGTTCTTAAGGAATGGAATTGAGAACTAGATATTTTAACTTCCATTCATAAGAATGGCCATACTGGGCTCCACCCCAGGCCCCACCCCCCCACTCCCTTCCCCCAAACTACCACCCCCGCCCAGCTCCAGGCCCTACCCCACTCCACCTTCTCCTAAGACCCCACCATGCCTCTTCCTGCCCCTGCTCCATGCCACTCCATTCTGACCCCTCCCTCGAACCCAGTGCCTCCTGCACATTGTGGAACTGCTGACTGCAGTAAGCAGAAGGCGCTGGGAGGGAAAGCGAGTCGTTGATTGGCAGGACTGCGGGCAGATGGGAGGCACTGGAGGCGGAAGGGGGAGCTGGCTGCTGGTGGGTGCTAAGCATCCACTAATTTTTTTCCATAGGTGCTCCAGCCCTGGAACACCCCACGGAGTCAGCGCCCATGATACTGGATGACACCAATGGTCCAAACAGCCCAATATCCTTTCGTCTGAGAGTGGTCAATGCCAGATGCTTCAAAGGGAATGAACAGAACAGAGCAATCAAGTCATTCATCCTCCATCATCTAGTCCCAGCACATGGCAGTCAGAGGCCTAGGGACACCCAGAGCATGGGGTTGCATCCCTGACCATCTTGGCTAATAGTCAGTGATAGACCTATCCTCCATGAACTTATCTCATTCTTTTTTGAAACCAGTTATAGTTTTGCCCTCCACAACATCCCCAGGCAATAATCTCTGCAGGTTGACTGTGAGCTGCATGAAGAAGAACTTCCTTTTATTTGTTTTAAACCTGCTGCCAACTAATTTTATTGGGTGACCCCTGGTTCTTGTTATGTGAGAGGTAAATAACACTTCCTTATTCACTTTTCCATTCACCATTCCTTGCTCTGTCAGACTTTCTATATAACCATGAGTAAGTAGTCATTTACACTTAGTCTACCTGTATTGTGGCAACAGCCACCAATGATGTAAGTACTACCAGACTGTGCTCAGGCTCTGTGTAACATAAATCTGCTCCAGGTATGATTTTACGTCATCAAGAAAAAAAAAGCTTTACCCTTGACTACATTAGTGATGCTGTACTGTTTGTAATATGTTGTTTTTTTTCTAGTATAGAAACACCCTTTCTCTGCTTAATATTTCCCCATCTGTAAAGTGACTATAATGATAACCAAGGCCCATGTCCACAAAAATCCATCCCTTGTCACAGAATGATGCTCCAGAATCCATGCTATCATTTAAAAAAAGTTTCTATGCCATTACTATTGTAAAAACCTTCCAAACATGAGCATTGTGCAAAATAATGGATGCAGAGATGTCAGTCTGAGTCTAGTCTGTGTTTCACTTGTGTGAGGTGTGAACGGCACCCATTCATCTCAATGGGAAGTTTACAGGGACATCTATTCATGCAAATTTCAGTATCAATAGAATTAACTATTTCACTGTTAATCATTACAACACCCAGCTCATGTGCATATCCAACAGCTTTCTCTGGGTTATAAATCTCCACTGTTCCTTACTCAACTGTAAGGACCTCCAGCTTCCTGACAACTTCCATAATATAATTATGCATTTTCCAATCAAAACTCTGCAGCACAAGAAAAATTAAAAAAGAGATAATATAAAATTGAATGTTATAACAAATTAAGGAATGAGGAATATTATGTTGATTTTTCATTTTTTGTTTTCATATTTAATTCAGTAAAACACTCAATTTAATACATTTGAAGCTGCCACAAAATCTCCAATCTGCTGTACTAGAATGCTGCCAAACTCAGGAATCTTATTGCACAATTTAGATCAAGATTGCCATGGGACCTCCAATGGCAATTACCTCATTTACAAGGATGCATTGAGGCCCACCTAAGAGTTTGTACAATGTTCTATAAACATGATCACCCACCGGTCAATCAGGATCAACTGATCAATCCTGGAGACTCTCCCCGTCGATCGCAATCTCCAGCCATGGCGGCCTAGAGGTGTCACTGGGAAGGGGGGGATGGATTCTCCGTGCACTGCTCCTGCCTGCAAGCACCACCCCCACAGCTCCCATTGGCCAGGAATGGGGAGCTGTGCCCAATGGGAGCTGTGGGGAAGGTGCCTGCAGAGAGGGGTAGCATATGTAGCCACATGCCGCACCCCAGATGCCACACGGGCATGTTGGCCCTTTCCAGGAGTGGTGTGGCCACATGGTGCACTACTGGCTGGCTGGCTGGGGGATGGGAGGTGGCCTGGCTCATGCTAGGGAGAATGTGCTGATGTGCCTGAGTGGGGCTGGGGGCACGCAGGGAACCTGCACCCCAACCCCCAGCCCCTTCCTGGAGTCAGCACCCCCTACCCTACCCTGCACTCTAAACCCCCTCCTGCATCCCAATCCCCTACCCCAGCACTGCCCCCCCACCAGAGCCAGCATCCATACCCGCTCCTGCACCCAGCTCATCCTGGAGCCCCCTCCCACACTCTGAACCCCTCGCCCCAGCCCAGAGCCCACACTCCCTCCCAACCCCCAACCCCCTGGGCCAGCCTAGTGGAAGTGAGTGAGGGTAAGAGAGCGCGAGTGACTTATTGGGGGGATGGAGTGAGCGGAGTGGGGCTTCAGGGAAAGGGCAGGGTAGATCTTGGGTTGCACTTACATTTTAAAAAAAGTGTTCTTGTGCATAAAAAGGTTGTAGACCACTGCTCTATAAGTACAAGGTATTAAGGCCAGTCAGCAATCTTGGGAATAGAGCTCAAAAATTAAGGATTCTCAACCATGTGCTCTTTTTGCCTTGTGACTCAGAATTAGGAAACCACTACTACCTCATCCTCAGCTTTTACAATGTCCCTTCCAAACTTCCTAAAGTATTTGAAAGGTTTGCTGAACTTAAATATTTAAAAGTTTACATTCTGCTGAAATATGTTTTACAATGTCCTCATCACTAGAAGGCACTTTTGCCCAAGCAAAACAACTTAAAAGCAAAGTCCACTGCACGTGAGAAACAAGTACCAGTTGGAACAAAAAGGATGTGGTTTTCAGACAAATATACAAAGTAGTAAAGGACTCCAGGAAAGGAAAACTTGAAACATGAAACAGAACAGACTCTTCTATATTTGCCAAGAGGCATCAGCAGCTCTTTAAGGAGTGATAACACAAACAGCAAAGATACACCAACTAGCTCAAATTTCACACTATAAATATAATAATGTAAAATTCTGCTTTGCAAAGAAAGCTGTTTTTCTACAATTTTAACTTATACAAACTCAAAACTAAGGCATTTTTAGTAAAATAGTCAAAACATTGCAACTGAATACAACATTTATAAATAAAGTACTTGCAATGTACAGTTGATACTACTCAACATCTGTAACTGAAAACTTTAAAATTTTAAACGGAGAGGGGGGAAAAGGCAGGGTATGTCAGTCCCACAATATTGAGATTCAGCTACTCACAAGACATTATTGAAAACAATTCCTCAAATAAGAACACTGAGTTTTGTTTTTCTTTTTAAAAGAAAGGTTATTTCCTACATACAAACCACAGACGGGGTTTTCCAGGTAACTTAGGCTTGTTACCAACTATTATCTTCTCTGTAAGGTTTCAGACAGTGAATATATGAAAATATTTTTAAAAAATTTTCAGTGAAACTACCAGTGGGCATTTTCAGTGAAAAATGCTAAAAATATAACTATGTTTGTTCCTGAATATAGGGATATTTAATTCCAAGAGTGGTAAGGTTTTGATTCAGAAAGTGATACAGGAGGGCACTGAAAACAAATTCCTGTATATCATTAGGATTAGTTTGAATTATCAGAACACACAGCATCCAATCTGATTTCCCCACATTACTTCCAGCATCAGCTTAGGTCTTGAATAGTTCATTACTGTGCAGTATTATAGGCAGAGTCAATAGCACCCCTTACTATCAAAATTGTCCAACACTTCCAAGTACATGACCCTGTTTTCAGTTGCTTATAACTTTGCCAAATTTCAATTGTTTAGGCAAAAACTTTCTATGTCAGGTGTCTGCCTCAGAATGAATTTTTTTTTTAATTTTCAGCCAAAATTATTCACTCATAAGGCTAGTGAAAAATACATTTTGCCTATGTTAAAAAAAATCCTGGCAACTTTTTTCTTCGAAACGTTTAGTACTGACATGCTTCGGGGACTTGAAATTTGGCAGAGAGATTGGCTTTGTGTCAGAGACTAGCTTTTTGCTGTGAAAATCCACCCAAATTTGGACCAAGTTCTAAGCTTTTGAAAAACTGCAGTTGACACATGCTCAGTATAGACAGACTTTAGCAGCAAAATTCCCCAGATTCCATCTGCACTGGGCAACTGTGTGTTGCACCATACTGGGTCCAGGCCAATGTTCCCTCTAACTTTTTATATCATTGTGCAGAATGAATTTTGTAATGTGCACCAATACGAAGATGATGTATGACTGGGGTGGGTCCAAGGGGTTTGGAATGTGGGAGGGGGCTCAGAGCTGGGGCAGAGGATTTGGGTACAGGGAAGGTGAGGACTCTGGGGGTGCAGGCTCTGGGGTGGGGCCAGGGATGAGGAGTTTGGGGTACGGGAGGGGACTCAGGGCTAGGGCAGAGGCTTGAGGTGTGGGAGTGAGGGCTCTGGCTGCGACTGGAGGTTGGCGGGAGGGAGAGGAAAACAAATAATTGTGGGGGGGAAGACTGGCACTGAGAACCAGTGGGGTGCAGGAAGGAGGAGTGGAGGAGAGGTAGACAGATCCGATGAGAAGTTAGGATGCAGGGCGAGAACTAAGCCTGGCTGGGCAAAGAGATTGGGACAAGGAACTGGAAGGAGTTAAAGCGGGGAGGGGGGAGATTCATTAAGATTGGATGCAGCAGTACTGGGGACTAGGAGTCATAGGGCTGGAGAAGTGACTGGAGGCCAAGGTGAGGAGAAGACAGATTGGATGAGGAGCTAGGATTGGGGGAGAACTGGCCAGGCAAGGAGACAGAAAACAAGGAGCTGGGGGAAGACTGGAACTGGGATGGGAAGTATGGAGGGGTGAGCCTAACAGGGCAAGAAGACTGGGGTGAGAAGTAGAGACTGGAAGTGACCAAGTGAAGAGAAATGACTGGCATGAGGACTCAAGGGTAAGAAAAAGTCAGGACTGGGACTTGGAGGGAATGGTGCTGAAGGGTCACACTTGGGGGAAATCAGTAGAAGAGTCTGTGTAATTAGACACGCCCCTCCACTGCCTGGAGTGGAATCCAGGATTCCACAGTCTCACCATTCCTCAGCAAACGTCTATGAAACCCACTGGCAAATTCTGTGTTTCAACCCCCTCTAGTGCTGGTCCCCACACAGGATGACAGTTTACCACTGCTATCAGTTGCTCGATTAGCTCAAGCAGCAGAGGCCTGTACGATGAACCTAAAAATTCCAACCCTGTCAATGACCCACATGGGTGTCAAGACAATACCACATAACGAAATTTTTATTTTTTCAGTTTTTTTTTTAAAAAACCTAGGAAATTGCATTTAAAAACTATATTAAAAATAATTTTAAAAGGTTGTAATGTCAAATATTCAAAAGTTAGAAAATGCCAGAACTAAGGTTGCCTAGGCAACCTTAATTTGGCTCCTTTGTGCATACACATTTATGATACAGTCTTCAATATACATGATCACATACTGTTTTGTCCACAGGACTCATGCCTCATTCTGTACAAAGAATGTAGGGTGCTCTTTTAAACAGCTATTCACATTTTTTGCGTCCTTGTTCAATGTGTCGCTTCATGCCTAATTTCTGTGCATTGTTCATGCTCTGTTCTGAAGACAGAATTATTCATTTCCTCAGAGGCTTTTTCTATGGGGCTCATCACAATAGTATCCAAATACGTCACAGATACGAACAGATTTATTTTCACAACAACAGGGCCAGCTCCAGGAACCAGCCCAGCAAGCAGGCGTTTGCAGCAGCAAAGGGAAATGGGTGGCACATCGGGCTCTTCGGCGGCGAGTCCCTCGGTCCCTCTCAGAGGGAAGGACCTGCCACCGAATTGCTGCCGAAGAAGAAAGTGGTGCAGTGGAACTGTTACCGATCATGACTATTTCCGCACCCCCGCCGCTTGGGGCAGCAAAAACCCTGAGCCGGACCTGCACAACAAGCCTGTGAAGTGAAGGAGTATGATTATTCCCATTTTACAGATGGGGAACTGTGACACAAAGATTAATGTAAAACGTATCCAGAAATTTTTGGTGCCCAATTTAAGATACCTAGTATTTGATTTTTCAGAGTACTTAGCATTATACAGCACTTTTTATGCTCAAAGCACAGCTTCCATTGACTTCTGTTGCAGTTGTGAGTGCTCAGCGCTTCTGCAAATCAGACTCTAGGGTCTCAAGTCAGGGTCTCAAGTCAGAATATGAACACCACAAAAATTAGTGACCAGCTGAGAAAAGTCTGGTTTAAGTGACTGCCTAGCACCACATGCGAACTTTGCACCTGAGACAGAGATAGAGCAATCTTCTCTGAGATCCTTCCTGTCCCACAAACAAAGACAGTAGGCAGAAGATATTGGAAGTGGATCACTGGCTACGTAAGTGATGTAGGATTTTGCTTTGGAAAACACTGGTCCACCTTCTATAGAGAGAAGGGGCTATATAGTTTGGATGGCTTCCAGACTCAGTAGATGAGGAATCAATTTCCTTAGGGACAGGCTGGCAAGAGAAGTCAGGAGAAGATGTGAGCATTCAGCACAAAATCAAGGATGAGAGAACAAAATTTATCTAGGAACCAAAGGACACAAAAAAGAAATTCTTGGATTGTCTATATACCAATGCTATGAGATTGGATAACAATCAAAAGGAAATGGAATTGCTCATTTATGAGCGTAAATTTGATCTAGTTGGTATTACTGAAACATGATAGGAGGACTGCCATGACTGTAACGTTAAAATCGCTGGTTATAACCCATTTTGAAAAGATCAAGTGGGCAAAAGGGGAGGTCAAGTGGCATTAGATGTCAATAATAAAAATAGATAGATAGATAGATAATCCTAACAATGATATTGGTTCATTACTAGATGGAAATGGTAGAATAATCGACAAAAATACAGAAATGGCAGAAGTGTTCAGTAAATATTTCTGTTCTGTATTTGGGAGAAAAACAGATGAGATAGTCATATCATATTCTAATACTCTTCCCATTCCACTAGTATCTCAGGAGGATGTTCAACAGCAGCTACTAAAGTTAAGACATTCTTAGATCAGTAGGCCGATTACTTACATCCAAAAGTTTTAAAACAGCTGGTTGTGGAGCTTGCTAGACCATTAATGCTGCTTTTCAATAAGCCTGGAAGCACTGGGAAAGTTCCAGAATACTAAAAGAAAGCTAATGTGCCAATATTTAAAAAGGATAAACAGGATGATCTGGAAAAAAAGAACAGGAGTACTTGTGGCACCTTAGACACTAACCCTGTCAGTGCACAAGATAACAGAGAGGCTGATATATGACTTGATTAATAAAGAATTAAAGGAGGCTATGTAATTAATGCCAATCAACAGGTGTTTATGGAAAATAGATCCTGTCAAACTAACTTGATATCTTTTTTTGATGAGAGTACCAGTTTGGCTGATAAAGGTAATAGGGTTGATGTAATATAGACTTCTGTAAGACTCATAGACTTTAAGGTCAGAAGGAACATTTGACTTGGTAACTCATGACACTTTGATTAAAAAAAAAAAAAACTAGAAAAATAAAAAATTAACCTGGCACACATTATATGAATTACTGGGTGACAGGTCTCAAAATGTATATATAAAAACGGGACTCAAACGGCTGTGTTTCTACTGGGATCCCACAGGGATCGATTACTGTACCCATATTATTTAACATTTTTATTAATGACCAGGAAGAAAATATAAAATCATCACTAACAGTTTGTGACTAACAAATATTGGGGCATGGTAAATAATGGAGACAAGTCACTGATTCAGCTTGTTCTGGATCACTTGGAATTCTGGATGCAAAAAAAGGTCTTGTGTCTCAATATGGCTAAGTGTAAATGTATACAATCAAAGAACAAAGAATAGAATAGGAGACTCTATCCTAGGAAGCAGGAACACTGAAAAAGATTTGGTAGTTGTGGTAGATAATTACCAGAACATGAGCTCCCAGTGTGATGTGGTGTCCAAAACGGCAAAAGCTATCCTTGAATGTATAAACAGGGAAACCTCAAGCAGGAGTAAAGTGGATATTTTACTTCTTTATTTGGCACTGGTGCAACAGCTGCTGGAATACTATGTCCAATTCTGGTGTCCACAATTCAGGAAGGATGTTGATAAATTGGAGTGTGTTCAGAGAAGCCTTGAGAATGATTAAAGGATTAAGAAATAACCCTTACAGTGATAGGCTCAAAAACAAAGAGAAGGTTAAGGGGTGACTTGATTACAGTTTGCAAATATCGACATGGGAAAAAATATTTAATAATGGGCTCTTCAATTTAGCAGAAAAAGATGTAACATGATTCAATGACTAGAATTTGACCAAATTCAGAATGGATATAAGGCATACATTTTTAACAGTGAGAGTAATTAACCATTTGAATAATTTATCAAGGGTTATACTGGATTCTTTTCTAAAAGGCACGTTCTAGGAACTATTTTGGGGAAATTCTATAGCGTGTTATACAGGAGGTTAGAGCAGATAATCAAAATTGTCCCTTCTGACCTTGAAATCCAATCCTCCCAGCTAGCATTCAACTGCCTTAACCATACCACTACCCTTTCTTTTCCTTCAGTCCCCTGCCTCACTCACTACACACCTTCCAACTTCTGCAATAAATAAAGCAGGATCCTACAGACAATAATGCCCAATTCTGGTTCATCCCGAGAGCAGGTCCATCCTGTGCACTTAATGAGGCAGGCATCCTGTGGCAAAAAGTAGGATGTGCTCATGGGAGTACAGACTGTTTTATAATGAATATGACATGAGAGGGAAAAATTCTGTGGCTTAATTTTGGAATTTCCTAACTTTTGAATGCTTGACTTTGCAACATTAATAGTGCTCTTTTAGCACAGTTTTTGTGTGTGTAATATGCAAATACCTTAGAAGCTCATTAAACTGGACTATATTTCAGTCACATATATGGAGCATCTGTATACCATACATCCAAATAGGAATAAGTGGGCTGCTATTTCTCATTCACATCTAATATAGTATAAGAAAAGCGCTGCTATTAAGACTATAATGTTTGTTTCAAGATTTCCAGTTTCATCAAAGTAGCACTCAAGTATACAGGAACAACAAAGATCTGCTTTGGATGGGGCACACATGCGTATCAGCTGCCTTATCAAATGTTTCTGCCCTGCAGAATCCTAAAGGTCCAGTAGCAAGTGATGTGTCAGCCAAAAGAATTATTTTTTCATTTGTCAATTTTCTAACAAGAAAGTTCCACTGGAATTTCTAGTACCAAATCACTATAGTCAATGGACTAAAATCCAGTAATTAACATGATCACAAGGCAATACAGCTTATTCTGTACCTATGGAAAGTCATGATTTGTGGGATACATGCTTCTTTGCTAATCTGCCTAGTTAGGCTCAACAAGATCCTCTCTCAATCTATAACTCCCTACATTTTATCTGAAGTCTTAATTTGTTATAAACAATCGTTTGTGCATTAAAAATTTACACTCCATACATTTCTCTAACAGAACACCACAATATCTGATTCTCACAGACATACAACCACGAATCGTTAGTGGTGTTTTCTTATTCAACGTATTTTACTTAAATGACTGTAATATGGCTTTCATTGAGATTTAGAAAAAAAACTCAGCCCAATATTTCTGAAGTTTAACTCTGACCATAAATGGGCACATAAAGAACAGAGTCAGCATTATATGTGGGATAGCCCTAAAAAGAGTATATCCATTAGCCAGTAACCTAAATTGAAAAGAACTTTATACAGTCGATGCAAATTAACAGAATTTCTGTTGATACTCTGGCCCAAAATGAGTGTGTAAAACTGAAAGTACAATATGTACAAACCAGGTACATTAAATGTAATTTCATTTCCAAAAAATAATGCAGTTAGTAATGTCAGGTTTGATCTAAAACTTACATTACAGCACCAGAGGATGGTGCTATTAGTCTTTGTGTTGACAAAATATTTTAGAAACAAAGATGTTAGTGTTTTATGCATATATAGGTATACCACTTACATATATTTTTATTATTTGGATTACAGTAGCAGCCAAATATGCAAGACGCTGTGCAAATATAAGAACTGTCCTGACCCAAAGCTTATACTTATGCACCAGAATTGCCTTCAGCTGATCCCAAGAAACAGCAGTTAAATTACTCAAATATATTTAAAGTGTGAAAGGTAGTGAAGTAGGATAATATTGGAATAAAGGTTATTTACTAAACAAACAGCAGGATTACCTCAAATCTGCTGTTCAATTAATCTAACATTATTCAATAAACACCTTCCAGAAATGTAATATGGTAGTGGCATATCAATCCAAGTTGTAAAATATTAAGTACAGTAACTAAAGTTACATGACCATGTCCCAAAGAGCTAAGGAAAAGATGATAATCAATCAGCACACAACTGATTTTTAAATTCCCAATCTGGAGACACCCTAACATAACTGGCTTAATATTTTACCTGATTTCCTTTATGCCCTGTGAAGTTGCAGAACTTCCACTCTGTTAGTACCCTAGTGTGCACTCTACTGGTGAAATTACAACCACCCTGACCATGAATGGTCAAAGAGCTGACCTATCTGGGGGAAGTGAGTGATGTTCTCATGTTATTTTTATTTTTGCTTTCCACTTTCTCTTATTTCTTTTTACTACTTTGCAAAACCAGGTCATTGTGTATGAAAATTGCACTTACTTGATCCTCCACCACACTCCTCCCATAATTCAAAAGGTGCCATAGAGGCTGTAATGTCACTAGCAAAGTGCATGTTGAGGCATCTCACAGACTGGAAGTCTTGTGACTTCAGAGAACTAAAAAAATAATCCAATTATTTATTGAAAACTTCTCCAATTTTTTTATTTTTTTAAATACAGTATTTTCAGGCCATACTGTCAGATATTGTCGCAAAAAAGGTAATGGCCTGAAAATACTGTATCTGTACTGTAAAAAAATCGAAGTACAAACATTAAGGTTCAAACAGCAATATTCATTTGGTGTGTTGCACATTTTTTGATAAGTTTAAAAAGTAATATTTTGACACACACATTTAATCAGAAAAACCATGAACAACACTGGTCCGATGCAAATAGCTTAATCATTCGTGTTAATTTTTGCATTTCCTATTTGTGATTTTAATTGTGCAACTTTAACAGTGAATTTACAGTTTTCTTCAGTAAGTTGCTTAGGGTATTCTTCTAAAAAATTATGCAAATCTAAAGCTACCTGGCTTATCAACTTTACAAATGGCTAACAACATTCTGGACTCTGGAAAGCATTGGTGAGAAGCGTTGCAATAGTGAAGACAAGAGGAAATGAAACATGGCTAAGGATTTCATTTCAGAGAAAACTGAAGCTGCTAATGTAAAATGGCTATGGTTTGCAGACAGGTGAAATGGTAGGAAGAAGAGAAAAACAAGTTCAGGAAATGGATCCTGTGGATCTCCTCAGAGAAGGAGTCATTCTCAAAGACTACAAAAGAGCAATAACAGAAACAGAACTCTCTCATAAGAACGTAAGAGTGGGCAGAATGGGTCAGACCAACAGTCTGTCTAACCCAGAATCCTGTCTTCCTACAGTGGCCAGTACCAGATACTTCAGAGGGAGTGAACAGAACAGGCAATTTATCAAGTGATCCATTCCCTGTCTTCCAGTCCCAGCTTCTAGCAGCAAGAGGTTTAGGGACACCTAGACCATGGGGTTACATCCTTGAGCATCTTGCCTAACAGCCATTGATGGACATAGACTCCATAAACTTATTTGTTGTATCCTGTTATGCTTTTGGCCTTCACAACATGCCCTGGCAATGAGTTCCACAATGTGTGTTGTACAAAGCAGTACTTACTTTGTTTCAAACCTGCTGCTGCCTATTAATATCATTGGGTAACGCCTGGTTCTTGTATTACGTGAAAGGGTAAATTACACTTCCTTATTCATTTTCTCCACAACATTCATGGATAGCTCAGTTGTCTGAGCATTGGTCTGCTAAACCCAGGGTTGTGAGTTCAATCCTTAAGGGGGCCATTTAGGAATCTATGGCAAAAAAATCCGTCAGCGGAGGGTCCCTGGTCCTGCTGTAAAGTTGCTTTACAGGGGACTGGATTCAATGACCTTTCAAGGTTCCTTCCAGCTCTATGAGATAGGCATATCTCCACATAATAACTGCATGCTGTATTCAAGGTGTGGGTGTACCACGTAGTGGCATTATGATCTTTTCTGTCTTATTATCTATCCCTTTCCTAATAGTTCCTAACATTCTGTTAGCTTTTTTGACTGCCATTACTGTCATAAGCATAAATCCCAATTCTGAACCTTAGCGTCCAAAATGTGGGTGCCTAGCATAAATTCTCTAAGCTTAATTACCAGCTTAGATCTGATAGCGCTGCCACCAGCCAGATTTCCAGTCTCTGGCGCCCTCTGGTCTCCCCAAACCTTCCCTGGGGGACCCCAAGACTCAGATGCCCTGAGTCT
>NC_133771.1:107285636-107294265 GCF_003597395.2 Chelonoidis abingdonii
CATAGCCGAGAGAGCACAGAACAGAGAGAGAGAGACAAAAGACACACACCCGAAAACTCCCTCCCTGAGCTTTGAAAATCCGGTTTCCTGACTGGTCCTCTGGTCAGGTGTTTGGTTCCCTTTGTTAACCCTTTACAGGTAGAAGAAACATTAACCCTCAGCTATCTATTTATGACTATTACACATTGAGCATATGTTTTCAGAGAACTATCCACGACTCCAGGATCTTTCTTGAGTTGTAACAGCTAATCTAGACCCCATCATTTTGTATGTATACTTGAGATTATGTTTTCAAATGTGCTTTACTTGGCATTTATCAACACTGAATTTCAGCTGCCATTTTCTTGCCCAGTCACTCAGTTTTGTGACATCCCATTGTAACTCTTTGCGGTCCGTTTTGGACTTAACTATACTGAGTCATTTTTATCATCTGCAAACTTTGCCACGTCACTGTTTACCCCCTTTTTCAGATCATTTATGAAGATGTTGAACTGCACCCAGTCCCAGTACAGATCCTTGGGAGACCCTACTATTTACCTCTCTACACTGTGAAAATTGATAATTTATTCCTACTCTTTGTTTCCCTTTTAACCAGTTACTGATCCATGAGAGGACTTTCCATCATATCCCATTACTGCTGACACCGGCATAAGAGCCTTTGGTGAGGGACCTTATCAAAGGCTTTCTGAAAGTCCAAATACATTATATACACTGGATCACCATTGTCCATGTTTGTTGACCCCCTCAAAAAATTCTAACATTGTTGATACATGTTTTCCTTTTACAAAAGCCATGCTGTCAAGTATCTGAGGGATACTTATGTTAGTCTGGATCTATAAAAACAATTCCAATACGTCTGTTAGTCTAAAAGGTACCACAGGAAAAAAAAAGCCATGTTGACTCTTCCCCAACATATCGTGTTTGCACCAAAGTGCTATTCTAATTTCCTCTAATCACCTTTTGCACGTCTTTGACAGATTTCAGTATAGATTTTCAAGACAGAACCAGAAATGCCTACATCTGCATAGTGGCAATACCAAATGATAAAGCAGCCCATAGTGTCAAAAGCTGCACTGAGGAAGCATAAAAGCAGTACTCACAATCAACAAAAAGAAGTCACTGAAGATATGCTGGAGGGCCCCTTTGATGCTATAGCCAGAGAAAACCCAAAGAGAAATCTGTCGAAGACAGGGTTGTGCAAAAGGTGATTGGGGGACATTAGAACAGCACCTTGCTGCAAAATGCAGTTTAAAATGAGGCAGTAGCTAATGCCTATGTGTATCTTGGCCACAAGAGGGTCTAAGAGAATTCTAGAAAAATTTTGGGAGTTGAGGAAGTTAGAAAAAAAATGGAGGTGGTGGTAATCAAAATAATGGGCGTAACCATTTTGGGGAAACAGGATCAAATATACAACAGAAAGGATGGTAAAAGGCAATTTAGTTTTCTTAAGGGTCATCTACATTACCAAAACTACTATGTTGTAACTGGGTCCTCTAACAGTTATATTTCATTAACTAGAGTACAGCAAGCACCAATGGAGACAAGGGAGAAGCAAAGGAAAAGAGAATTTATTATTTTATAGCACCTGTAATGTGCTAGCCAATTACGAGGAAAGCATGGTGGCAGTAGGGCTGGACGACACTCAAATTAGGGCAATGAAACAAAGAAACCCCTCACACTTTGCCTCTAACTCTGGGAGGATGAGCAAAGAGGGTGGAAACAAACTGTTAAATATGATGGACATTTCTCTTATTTTAGATAATCATTATCTGAGCTATACAGAATAGGCCCTTATTACTTAATGTTTATATAAAAGGATGAAAATGGGCAATCTATTGCATCTGCCATTTTTTAAAATAACTAACTACTGTATTTTGCGTACAGAAATTAGTAGTATTTAGAGCTAACTGAAAATTTTCAAAACTAACAGTTTGACTAAACTTTTGTCATTTTTTCAAAAAATTACATCCTGATGTCTGATCAGGTCTAGTAGTAAGGAAAACTGTCTATACATTGACATTTTGTATACATTAATAAATAATACCGCTCCATCACCACCCACTCCCTTTACAGGTAGGCAATACAGAGATGGATTCAATACACGAGCAGTTAGATTAGAAATATGTTCAGTGTTTGTAGCGGAGTGGTCAGCCCACCCCAGTTTAGAAGGGGTTAAAGACAGTCCTGGGAAAGGGCTGCCCCAGGAGCCAATCACGAGTGGGCTTGAGGCAGCCAATCAGGGCCCGGGAGGGCCAGTATAAGAAGAGCTCCTGGTGAGAAGGAAGTCAGTCTTGCTCCAGAAGGACCTAGCTGCCTGGTAGAGACAAGGATACCTTGGACAGAGCAGTACTGGGAAAGGGCTGGCTGAGCTGGGGAGCTCTGGCCTGGTGCCTTCCCCGGCTGAGGCCTTGCAGCAAAGACCTGAGGAGGTACTAAGGCTGCAGGGAGGCAGACAGGGCAAGAAAAGGCAGCAGGTCCAACCCCCTTGCTAGTGATGAGTGACCATTTCAGACAGCGGTTTGCCCGAGAGAGGGAGCTACATGATGACTGGCAGTAGCCACTGGTGCAAGGTGGGTATAGGGGGTTGGGGCTCCCCTGGGAGGGGAGAGACAGAGTGTGGCGACAAGGTAAAGGGCACTGTGGTCTGGGAGAGATGCGGGGCCTGAATTGGTGGAGACAGACGGGCAGGTAAGGGCAGGGGAGAAACTGGCCAGAGGAGGGTGCTCCAGAGCTAGATGAGCTAATTCCCGGACTGAACAGCAGGAGGCACTGCAGCGGTGAGTGCCCCACCTTACTACAGTGTTATGTTAAAACAGATTAAAAGTGTTTTGTCAAAGATCATACTGGGAGTATGAATGAGAGCTGGGATTAGCCTGTTACAAGCTCTCTAGACCACCTGCTATATTCCAAATGTTTAAAAAACTATTGGAAACCGTCACCCTTTGGAAAATGTTTACAAAAATATTTAACAGGCTTAAGTGATTTACAAGTGTCAAAATTACGTTTTTGAAAGTTAAAGCCTTAACATTTAACAACTTAAATTATTATTTATAATATATGTAATATAGTGCTTGTGAAATGCAATCATTTAGTAATACCTACTCATTTTGAATAATTTTTAAACACTAAAGTAGGGGAAGATTTATAAAAAAATATTCTTAGTCTTTAAAGAACGAAAAAATTGTGGTAAGAGGAAACATGGGAAATGCATTGTTTTCCTTTACACATGTAAATTAGGTACAGTTAAACATTTCACACAAAATCTGTTCAAAATGAAGTTAGCTGAGAATACATACACCTTTTATAGTATTAGTTTTACTAAAGTTTAGAAAATATGCAGCAGATGTACAACAATTACCTACCCACACAAAATAATCATGTAAGTTTTGTTTTTAAAAAAAGCTTAAGTGAATGGTTTTGCTATATTTAAAAGAGAAATGCAGAGACCTGCATTTTATTCATGTATTGAAGACTGTTTCCATTAATTGTTTCATGTTGTTTTCAGATATCAGAAGCATTGTTTTGTGCCACTGTAAGCTAGGATTTGGTGATGTCTCCATTATGAAATCCTGTTTTTCAGTAATTATTTAAATTTTAAAAACAGCTCTTACTTCATCCAGAGCAGCATTTATGTAAAGCAAATGTCAAAAATATTGAATTGTGAATATAAAATGAAGATAATTAGCTTAACACATCTGGTTGCTATTATATGTAACCCAATAAAAAGAAATAAAATTTGTCAAGTGAGGCCCATTATATAGTCCAGTCAGTTCTGGTATTTTGTAGAGATATGTAACTCCAATAAATGGCCAGCACGTTTATAGTATTTGCTTAAGGATTTTATTCCTCATGCTAATATATTTGTTTAAAAGTATTTCAACATGTATTTATATGATACAACCAAAGTCTCTCAATGAGTGTTAAAACTCCCATACATTACGATTTTTATGCTTCTATACCCTCCACCAACTTTAGTTTTCCAAATTGTTTTAAAATGGACAGTAGTCCCAAGTCCCAGGCAGGGAACATGACATCTTTATACTTGAGGTGAAAATGACATAGGTCATTAGGAGGTTCACAATCCAAAGTAAAATGTTATAAACAGATTTGGAGCTGTAAACGGGGGAAGAAAAGCAGTTCTGGCCACAGCTGCCATGCAATCATCTAAAGGCAGTTAAGTATCTAGTATGATCCCCATATTGTAAGCTCAAATGAATCTGTGGATGCACACTCTAATAAAATATCTTTGCCAGATCTTCCAGTTGCTCTCTCCCAACCTGCCATCTTCACTTCATTATCTCAGTTAAGTTTCATAACACCCCTATTATCTAGGGATGTGCTATTCCTATTTTAAATCAGGAACATGAGGCTCAGAATCTTTCGTCAGTGCTACTTCCCACCCCCAAGATGGAGCCTGGAGGAGGAGGCAGAGGGAGGCTGAAATTCTATATGCTTGGTGGACACTTCTCTGATGAATACCACCCCCATGCTACAGTTACACCTACTTAGAACAGGAGAAAGGGCAGACTCTAGAAAAAATAAAACTGTGTTGTCCTGACCCTGCTACAAAAGAAAAAAATAGATGCTCCAAACAAGCTCTGCCATGATTGGATATTTAATGTACTGTATTTGGCTCCCAAAGACACTGTGGACCTTATTCACAGGGCACAATGTCTGGGGATTCTCAAAGTGACACTTCACAAATGGGCTGACAGGAAATGGTTTGAAACAAGACTCTCTTGAGACAAGTTTTAGTGCTAAATTGTTTTCCTCCTTCATTTAGAGAAAATGGTTCTTTGTTTTTAGCATCTCTTATCAGCCAGGTTAACAGGCTCGAAGATTCACTTTAACTTTTACCTTTCTTACCGCTCATTTCAGCGTCCTCGTATTTTTCTGAAGTAAAAAATTAAAGCAACCAGTTTGCCACTCTCCTCTCTTGCATCCTGGACTGTATACATATACAGTACATTTGAATATGAGCAAAGTGCAGGGGAAGGGGAGGGCATTAAAAATACTGAGAAAAAGTTTTAGTATTCTTTGTTATTTAAATGTGTTAGTGGCAACACATTTACAGAAAAAAAAGATCTTTGAAATCTAGGTGTGAAACTGCTAAAGCTGCCTTGAACCTAACTTGCAAAACATAAAATCAAGCTGTATCAATGCAGCAGGCTGATTAAGCATAGTCTGAGTTTATCTGCACTCAACAACTTTTGTGGTATTTAAAAACAATATATTAGCAGTAAAAAGTACACGATAAAGATTCACACATCTCATTACTAGAACTATGGTGACAAACCTTAAATTATGCAAAAAGCTAGGAAGGCAGTTTTCTTAGACTAAGGCTTTGTCTACACTACGGGAGGGGTGATCGATCTAAGTTATGCAACTTCAGCTATATGAATAATGTAGCTGAAGTCGATGTACTTGGATCTACTTACCACGGGGTCCACACTACACGATGTTGACTGGAGACGCTCTCCCATCGACTCCTGTTGCACTTCTCATTCAGGTGGAGTAGAGAAGCTGACTAGAGAGTGATCGGCGGTCAATTTAGCGGGTCTTCACTAGATTCATTAAATCAACTGCTTATGCATCAATCGCCGCATGTCAAACCCCTGGTAAGTGTAGACAAGCCCTAAAATTATTTAGCCAAACACTCAGATAGCACAGATTACATAAGTGGGACTAATGCATTGCATGAAAAATGCATGGTTCCATTAAAAAGCATAGTGTGCCACTGAAGCCACCAGATAGACTGGTGTGTGCATGTATCAGAATTCTGTGGGGTAGCCACATAAGTAAGCATATGGTGAATCCACTGTTAATTTGACCCCTCTGATACTTGCTATTTTAAGTATCAAAGATTCAAACAATTTCAGATTCACTTTTGTATGAAAATAAAACCTGTAAAATTTGTGTAGAGTCTCCATCACAGAATCATCCTATTCATTGTTATAACCCTATCTGAACAGAAATTAGTGTCTTGAGGTGGGTTCTTTACATGTATGGTCTCAAATTACATGTTTTTTTAAACATAAAGTAATCCTTACAGCATTTTTGAGTTATGAGTACTAAATTAAACATTTTCCTTTAGAAATAATTTTATACTCAAAACTGTATCACAACATTTTAAAAGCTGCTTTACTAAGCTGGGTGGGGGAGCATTTGAGCAACAACCAGCACTCACTGCACTTAACTAAGACCAAATCTTCAAAGTGACATATCCTCCAATTTGTGAGATGGGTATGAAAGTACTATCATCTCTATTCTAGAAATATAAAAGGAACTATTTAGAATTGTGCAATGGTTAACTAGCAGCAATATGAAGAAACAAAAAAAAAATGCAGGCTGACTATCAGGAAAAGCTACCTGACACAGATCTACTAGGCTGTGGAAACCCAATCACTAGTGTATTTTAAAATGGACACACCAAAACATTAGAAAATATACCAGAGATGTATGACTTTGGGATTAAGAGTGGTTTATATTCATGTAAGAAACCTATACTGTTATTAAAACAGTCTCTTAATTTAAAGAATGAAAATATTTTTCTACTCTTTTCAGCTTTGTTGACTATTGCCTCCTTAGTCTATCCCCTTTACTTCTACTATTTGGACCTCGCCTTGCATTACAACTTCATTTCAGATGCTCTTCCAGTTTACCCCCAGATGTTTTACCCTGCTACCCAGCCTGCAAAATGCCAGAGTTCCTCTTCTGCTTCACTGCCTTTTTGTTCCCAACTTCTTCCTCTTCATCTGTTCCATTATGACGACTGTTGGTCTCACACTGTCAAAAACGAATTTATCTTGCCTAGTTTTAAATAAGCAAATGTTTGAAAATGGAACAACTATACATAAATGCCAGTGAGAACCAAGGTCAGCTGCAATCTCAAAAAGTATACTGTGTTCCACACAGTTCCCAAACAGGAGCACAAATTTCTAGGAATTCTAGTTTCAATACTGACCAGCAACAGCTTGTAATTTCACTCTTTCGAAAATTTAAGTCAGGAGTCAAAGCCAGACACCATGCAATCTCACAGTCCTTTTAAATCCCTCCTGAATCCCCTTTTTTCCTAAAATCCATCAATCAGTGACTTATATTAAAGTCAATATGGAGAAACTAAAATACATATGATGCTACTTTAGCAATACAGGAAGCATATTTAGTGCACTCATTCACATTCTTCTCTCCCCTTCGCCTGATATAATTTCCTCCAGATTCCTGTCTTCTTCATACTCACTGTTGTGCTGTCATTTACAATTCTGAAGTCCTTTGCACCAATATAAATGTATCAATTTCCATTTCTCTTTTTCACAAACTTACTGCTAGTAAGGACTGCATTCCTACTAGCAGTAAGTTTGTGAAAAAGAGAAATGGAAATTAAGAGGGAAGTTTTCAAAAATACCTAAGGAAGTTAAGAGCACAAACTCTGACTTTCAATAGGACTTGTGCTCCTAAATCCCTTAGGTGAAAAAAGCAAAAGGCACATTCAGAGGGAAAAGGAATCCCCCCCCCCAAAAAATGTTATAGTGGATACAATATTGTGCATTTCTTCTTTGAATTTCTCTTCTTACATTAGTTCATGTTACAACTTTAATATGGCTTTAATACTGACCCTGAATCCATGAAACTATTATCCAATTTGCCAGTTCATGCAACTCTGCTGGCAAGATTTGAAGTTGAGTAAACCAGATGCAGAAGAAAAAGATAAATAAAAATTCGTATCTAATATTACTTTGGTTGTTAATGAGATCTTACACTAATTGGTGCCTGGTTATCATACCACAGAAGATGGTAACCCAGCATTAAAGACGGTTATCAAACAAAGGGCTTGTCTACACTGTCGTACGTGGTCAATATAAGATATGTAACTTCAGCTACATGAATAGCGTAGCTGAAGTCGACATACTTAGATCTGCTTACCGCAGTGTCTTCACTGTGGTAAGTCGACAGCTGAGGCCTGGTCTACACTACGCGTTTAAACCAATTTTAGCAGCGTTAAACCGATTTAACGATGCACCTGTCCACACTATGAGGCCCTTTATATCGATATAAAGGGCTCTTTAAATCGGTTTCTGTACTCTTCCCCAACAAGTAGCACTAAAATCGGTATTACCATATCGGATTAGGGTTAGTGTGGCCGGAAATCAATGGCATTGGCCTCCGGGCGGTATCCTACAGTGCACCATTGTGACCGCTCTGGACAGCAATCTGAACTCAGATGCACTGGCCAGGTAGACAGGAAAAGCCCCGCGAACTTTTGAATTTCATTTCCTGATTGGCCAGCATGGAGCTCTGATCAGCACGGGTGGCGATGCAGTCCCAAATCCAAAAAGAGCTCCAGCATGGACCGTACGGGAGATACTGGATCTGATCGCTGTATGGGGAGACAAATCTGTTCTATCAGAGCTCCAGGCGGCATCCAGTAGCAGCATACGGTGACAGTGACAAAAGGCAAAACAGGCTCCATGGTTGCCATGCTTATGGCGTCTGCCAGGGCAATCCAGGGAAAAAGGGGCGGAAATGATTGTCTGCCGTTGCTTTCCTGAGGAGAGGAATGAGTGACGACATTTACCCAGAACCACGCGCGACAATGATTTTTGCCCATCAGCCACTGGGATCTCAAACC
>NC_133771.1:107295385-107379053 GCF_003597395.2 Chelonoidis abingdonii
AGAATTCCAAGGGGCGGGGGAGACTGTGGGAACTATGGGATAGCTACAGAATAGCTACCCACAGTGCAACGCTCCGGAAATCGACGCTACCCTCGGACCACGGACGCACACCGCTGAATTAATGTGCTTAGTGTGGTCGTGTGCACTCGATTTTATACAATCTGTTTTACAAAACCAGTTTATGTAAAATCGGAATAATCCCGTAGCGTAGACGTACCCTGACACACTCCCATTGACTCTGCTTGCGCTCCTCGTTCTGGTGGAGTACAAAAGTCGACAAGAGAGCACTCAGCAGTCGATTTATTGCATTGACGCGATAAATTGACCCTTGCTGGATCGATCACTGCCCACAAGCCCATAAAGGCAAGCAAGCATCTATTTTCTGGCTCTAAAAAAGAAAATGAAGATATGATCTTCCAAAAGGAAAGAACTTTCATGGGGAAAGAACAGTACTGTGGACACATACTGTAAACAAAACTATTATCTATTTCCAAAGTAACAGTACATATGGTTTTAAAATTCTGAATAACTTTGATGCCAATCACAGTACTCTGTCCATTTGTCCTCTTCACCACTCCCCCATTTTCCAGCTTCTAGGCGGGGGGGAGGGGGAGGGAAGAGAGAAGAGGAGTGATGGGGGCGCAGGGGACAGCAACTGGAGAAAAATAACAGTGATTAAACACCTCTGCAAATCTTTTAAGACTTCCCAAGTATGACACCAGTAGATCTATGTAGAAACTTACATTATCACCATCTCAGTAGTAGCAAAGTGTTACTTAGTTAGTAAGAAGAGACAAGGAAATATATTACAAAAAAGCATGGATAACACCCTCTATTTGTAATAAAAACAAAAAGTTACCTCTAGACCAGAATCAAAACTGAGCTGTGAGAATCTACCCAGATCAACTGTCTTTGACAAAATCAAATTACACTGTATAATAATGAGAACTACAATGTACAAACTAATATAGTGAGGTAAATTAGCAGACAGCTAGAATGAATACTTACAGCTCTATTCCCAGGTGCTGAAATAACAAAGCCTTCCTTAAATTACCGGTAAGGTTATAAATATATTACTTTAGGGAAGGTAACCCTAAGAAAACATAGCAATTAAAAAATATCAAATATTAGAAGCCAGGCAATTCAAATCACACTTTTCCATGAAAAGTGTTTACGTAAAGTAATATTATTGCAACTGCTAAGACGGGGTTCTCAAAGCGGGGGTTGGGACCCCTCAGGAGGTCACAAGATTATTACACGGGGGGGGTCGCAAGCTGTCAGCCTCCACCTCAAACCTTGTTTTGCCTCCAGCATTTATAATGGTGTTAATAAATTTAAAACATTTTTTTAAATATATTAAGGGGGCGGGGGGTCACACTCAGAGGCTTGCTATGTGAAAGGGATCACCAGAACAAAAGTTTGAGAACCACTGTGCTATGATGTCTAGAACAGGAAAATTACGAAGGAAACAATTATCTCTCTGTTTTTCAGATTACTTTGTACATTGAATAGTCCTGTGTGTATAGTGTCATCATTTCCCCCGTATTGCCAGGTTAGTCAATTTCCTCTGTTTATGTGGGTCAGCAACAGGGAAGAGAAAAACATTTAAAAAATATAGGAAAATGTGATTGTAAAACCACAGAAAGTAGAAGCAAGGACTCAGAAATGGCTGTACTACATGAAATTATTTTAACTCTTTTTTGGAATTGATTAGATTTAAAGTTAACAACTGAATTAAGTTTAATGGTTTAAACATAGCAAAAGTATGAAAGCAGAGCTGGGGCAACCCAAATGACCATAACTATTCCCTATCTTTCCCATGTTGTGTGTCCTGGTAAACAGTAGATATGTATCTATGCTAAGTATCAAAGCTACTTGCACCTTACACTCCTCCCTACTCTTTGGCATTTCAACCAGGAAAATCTTATCACCATGTATTTTGACAGTCCACTTAAGATTTTCTGTCTATCGTCATAAGGATATGCAGGCTATGCAGAACAGAAATATAGGACTTAAAATAGGACTAATGTACAGATGCCCACTGTGCATTGTAAAGGTCTGGAATGGGGGAAAATGCATGGGACTTATATGAACGAACTACATCAGAAAGTACAGATGAGGATTGGATGATGATTATTTCTTTATATAAAGCATGATATCAACAGAATGAACTAGAGTATGTTCTCTGGTGTAGACGTAGAAACATACGTAATGGGTGGGTAGTGCTTATAAGTATGTCATGTATGATATAATGTACTATAATATGTAGTTAATGCTTTCTATGAGGATGATGCACAACATGCAGCCATAAAGCTGTCTTATGATGTAAGCGTAGGTGGAGAAGAGAATACACAGAGAACGTCAAAGCCTTTTCTTTCTATCTGTATTGTAAGATGCCTAGCACACATGGGTACTAAGATACTTGAAACATTATTGTTATTTAAGTCTGTATTTGCATACTTTACTTTTTTTTTTTTAAACTTACACTTAACTTTGCTTTTCCCGAGTTTGTACATTTATTTTTTAAGCTACAGTGTTCTTTTAGGCTATCTTTCCCTTATGTTATTTATACATACTTACAACCTTAAATCCAGTTTAAAGGTTTTTCCCCACTCCTGGGATTTCTTAAGGATTTTTGTCCTTTTGATACTTAGATATCCATTACTAGATTCAAAAGCTGGAAAGTTTTTGTTTAGATTTGCAAAATACTAATGTGACATAAGCCTCTGTAGGTAGTAACAACATCTGCAAAGTGGAGCTCTTCTAATCTTTGGCTGCTTAGCTACACACTTCAGGAGACATCTGTGATCTAACAGCTATGCACAATAGTAGCAAAGTTATGACGGACATTACCAAAGTTTGCCTCAGGCCATGTGACTTTCTGAAGATCCATAAGGTCTGTCAGATTTTTGGACTTCAAAACTGAAAAAGATCTCTCTCTCTTTCCTAGTGCCAAATATAAAAGTAGCTCCATTCTCAAAAAATAATGTACTTAACTTGGCCTAGAAACTTCAGATTTATTCTTTTATCCATCCTTGCTGAGGTTATTAGTTTCTTTTGAGTGATGACATCACAAAGAAGGGACCTGGTAGAGTTCCCCCCTCCATCCTCTACTTGCATTTTGTTTAAGTCCAATAACTTATAAATAAACTATCCATGTCACCTCAAAACTTTGGGGAAAAGTTCTTCGCCCAAAAATATCATATACATGAAATATGAACTGTAGAGACTTTTCTGAGATACACAATGGAGAAAGAAAAGGCAAAATCAGCCTTATAATGGAAAGCTTCCTACATCCTTAACTATAGAAGGAACGTCCTCTTTCATAAGCTTATGGAAATGGCAAATTATTCATTTATATGGTTGGTCTCTAAAGCGCTTACATATTGGCTTAGTTCTGCAGTGGTCTATATGGTACAGTACTTTGAAATCATGTGATAAAGAACGCTATACAAGTTACTTACCTGTTAGTTTCCTCTGAAATTTTCAAAGTCATTCTAGACAATACGACATATGTCATCAACCAGTAGAAGACAGATCTTACTGCTCGAAATTTTGACAATATGACTCTGAAACAGATTAACTGATCTCCTGAGACCAACATCTATCTGAACAGCAGAGACAAAAATCACATAGAATGAAAAACTAACACCTTTGAGAAATACCTAAGTCTATAAAAGGGAGAGGCTAAAGGAATGTATTGCTCATGGAGGTACTGGATTGACATTAGACACTGTTCTCATTTTATCCACAGAAAACAAAATGTAAGCATGGACGCAATTTAAGCTTATACTTTCTACTCCACACATTTTCTGACACCAATCTAGGGTGCAGAATGTTACTGTCTTAAAGAAAAATTCTGCTCTCAGACACTGCTGGTGGATCTTGATGCAAATAAGATGGGCTCCGTAACTGCACACATTTCCTGCTGACAGCAGGAGAAAAACTACATATATAAGGAGAAAAGCATACTGGAGTCAAGTTCTGCCATAGGCATAGGAGAAAAGCATTTGGCTCCTACCAAAAAAATGGGGAGTGAAGTTTGTCATACTGTGGAAAAATTCAAAGAAACTAAACAGGTTTAAAAAAAAAAAAATTCTCCAATCATATTTCTACAATGCTCCAGAACGTCAGGAACCTCACAGTTTAGAGATCAGATTGATTCTTCACTTCAGTGTACAGAACAAAAATGAAAATATTGTTCTCCTGAGGCAAACAGAAAATTAACTGATATACATATTAATCATCTTCTGAAGACATGATCCAGGGGGATACAAATAGAAGGCCACGCCTGATTAACAGGAACAGGAATACTGACTGTGCTGGAGATTTTTAAGAAGAGGTTAGTCATACACCTGTAAAGAATGGTCTATGTTTACTTGGTCCTGCCTCAGGGCAGGGAACTGGGCTTGAAGATCTCTCAAGATCCCTTTGAGTTCTGCATTTCTAACTGGATATCAATTTAAATTTTATCCAGGTTCCTTAACTAAATATACAGTATTTATGTGTGCTATAGCTAGCTATATGACCTACTTTGTATAGATTGCTATTCTTTGTTTGAAAAATAAACTATACTAGTCTTAAAATGCTGCAAGGCAAAACTTCTCTCTCAGAAAAAAGGCTGGAGTGTCATTTTTTCCAGTGTAGGTGTACAGTATATATGAAGAGAATCTCAAAAAGGTATCTCAGAACATTTTAAAAGCTTTTCACTGCTGATGACACATTTTCTGTGAAATAAGCCACTTCCTTTCTAAAGCCCACACAGTATTTTAGTGCAGAGATTCAGTAAGTCCTAATGTCTGTGCAGACATTTTCAGTATACAAAACAGTCTAAGTATCTCATAATATCCCATGATTTAAGAGCTTGTTGAATAATCAGTTATATTGGATTTCAAATGCTTTGTATCAGAGCTAAAACATCAGGAACCATTTTTATACTTATTTATACAGCACCTAACGCATCACTAACTGAGGCATCTGGGTGTTACTATGACATGTTTAATAAATAAAAATGTGACCAATAAAAGACCATAACAACATTTCTAGTTTCCTATTGGGCAGTTTAGATGTAAATGTGAAAACGATTTGCAGATTGGAATTGGTCAGAATACAATGACGAAGCATAATAGTTCCTATATCTTGAACAAAAGCCTTAGGCATCTTAAGCAAACAAAAATATATAATTTACTATTCTTAGTATAAGCTTCAGAACACTTATTTTTCCCTGTAATTCCTTGGAATCCTCTCTAGGGATGCAATGTCAAAGTCTAGCATTTGGATGTATGTTTCTCCAGTTTGACTTAGATTTTTAGTTCCCATTATGAACTCACAAAGCAGCCAAAAGTTAATCATAGACTTTAAAGCCAGAAGGGACCATCATGATCATCTAGTCTGATCTTCTGCACATTGCTGGCCATAGACGCTTACTCACTCACTCCTGTAATAGATCCATAATCTCTAGCTGAATTATGGATGTCCTCAAATCTTGCTTTAAAAAAGACTGCAAGTTACAGAGAATCCACCATTTGTTTTAGATGAAACCAGCAAGTTACCTGTGCCCCATGCTGCAGAGGAAGGGGCGGGGCCAAAAAAACAACCCTACATCTCTGCCAAGCTGACCTGGGGGAAAATTCGATCCTGACCTGAAATATATTGATCTGTTAGAACCTGCACATGTAGAGAGACCCACCAGCTAGACACCGGAGAAAGAATTTACTGTTGTAACACAGAGCCCTTCCCACCTAGTGTCCCATCTCCAGCAGCTGGAGATATTTGCTAATAGCAGGTGAAGCAGTGCCATATACCATTGTAGGCAACTTCATCATACCATCTTCTCCATAAATGTAACAAGCTCAGTCTTGAAACAAAGTTAGTTTTTTTGCCCGGCTGGAAGGCTGTTGCAGAAATTCAGCCCTCTGATGATTAGAAATCAATGTCTAATTTCAATTCTAAAAACTGATATCTAATTTATATCCATTTGTTCTTGGGCCAACATTGGCCCTTAACTTAAATAACTCAACTCCCTCCCTGGAGTCCATCCCTCTCATATATAAGTAGACAGTAATTGTATCTCCTCTGAGCCTTCATTGGGTAAGGCTAAACAACCGAAGCTTCTTAAGCCTCTTCTCATATGATAGGTTCTCCATTCCACTGATCATCCTAGAAGCTCTTCTCCACACCTGTTCCAACTTGAAGTGACCTTTCTTAAACATGGAGGACCAGAATTGCACCTAGTATTCCAGATGAGGACTCACCAATGCCTTGTACAATGGTACTAACAATTCCCTCTCTCTACTGGAAATACTTTGCCTGATGCATCCTAGGATTGCATAAGCCTTTTTCATGGCCACACCACACTAGCGGTTCATAATCATCCTGTGATCAACCAATACACCCAGGTCTTTCTTCTCCGTCACTTCCAATTTATAGCAAAAAAAATCTTGTTAGTCCCTAATTCCATGAGCTTGCACTTTGCACTACCAAATTTCACCTCATTTCTCTTACTCCAGTTTCCAAGGTCATCCAAATCATCTTGTATGATATTCCACTGCTTCTCTACACTGGTAGTACCTCCTAACTTTGTCTCATCTGCAAATTTTATTAGCACACACCCACTTTTTGTGCCAAGGTAATTAACGAGAATGTTCAATAAGATTGGTCCCAACACTGATCCCTGATGAAGTTCACTAAACCTCCCTCCAGCCTGACAGTTCCTCTTTCAGTATTACCCGTTTTAGTCTCCCCTTTAACCAGTTCTATATCCACCTTTAAAGTCATATATTAATCCCCAAATTGTATAAATATGATTATTTGCATTCCACTACAGTGCACTCATGAATAGAAAGCTGTTGCAACTGCAATGCGCATCTGGAAGCATGAAAGCCAGACCATCAAGTGTCTGTCCCTGGATTGGGAAACCCCCATCACCATGGAGCAAAGTTGTCAGAATCACTATCATAAGCTGCAGGAGTTAGTGAAGGCACTTCTGTGGTATTTATCTAAGTGGCTGTTTCTTGTTCCAGTGTGTTGTCATACCTAGGCTATGCTGATATGCTGGAAATTGTTTATGGAATAGAATTGGGACAGATTTGATATAGAGGAAGGGAAGAGGTTGAAACAGAGGAATGCGATTAACTTAGAATAAAATGTAGAGCTAAAAAAATATACCACACATCTGCTTACTTTCTTTTTATGTTGAATCCTTTTCTCTTCCCCCTATCCCCAGCCACCACCACCACTCCCCCTTCATCTGTACATTGGAGATAGAAACTTTTTCTTCAGACATGTCTGTAAAATTCCCAGAATATTTGACACTCTAACAAAAATAATAAATTAGCCATTTGTACTAATAAACGAATACTGTCTGCCCTGTAGTCTGTATCTCCGCTGGTGAGGTATTAAGGACTAGTGGTTAGGGCACTGGACTGGTTTGTGAAGACCTTGGTTCTATTCCCAACTCTGCCAACAACATGCCACCAGACCTTGGGGCAAGCCTCTTCAATTCTCTGTGCCTATTTTTCCCCAACCTTTTGTCTTATCTATTTTAAGTATTTTAGTGTAGGGATTGTCCGTTACTATGCATTTTATAGTACCTACCAGAGTGAGACTTTATTCTTGGTTGTGGTCACTAGTATATAGTGCTCTGTGTATTGTAAATTAATAATTAATATGCATTACAGAATATCTTCAACCATAATATTAAAGTGACATTCTAATTTGAAAAATGATTTTGTAAAAATGAATGCAGTAGAATTCCAGTTTTATTGCTTCAATAACTTGCAGATCAAATCTGCTTGTTAGTATCAGCATTTTAGGGATGGATGCAGTGAGTCATGAAGCGATTAACAGCTTTAGGCACCAAACTCCCATAAGCACCTTTGAAAAATTCCAGCTATGTAACTTGCCCAACATTGCACAGGCAGTGGCAGGGGATGTCCTTTACTGGGCTAGCAAATCAGGTGGGACAGAACAGCATAGAATAGCTTGGCAAAGGAGCCTTGTAGCATGACCCAGAAGCTGGTGATAAAACTGCACAACAGACCTGTTGCTCCACTAGCCAATCACAGATGCTTCCTGGATAGAGAAAGCAGAAAAAGATCTTGAAGGAGTGGACAAGATGATTTATAAGATTTTTTTTTTTTTTGTCAACCCCAAAAATTTAACCCAAGATGTCACTTTTTCTGGTTCATGCATCACTGAAAATAAAAATCTTACAATCAGAAAGTGGTTAACAGTTCTATTAATGAGGCCCAAGATGGAATAGAATCTAGCTCACTCATAAGTATGTGTGTGTGTGTTCTATAGTGCTAACAGGAATAAAAAAAGTAATGAAAACATCTTAAACAGTAAAAAGCAAGTAGAAATGAAAATGAATATGCCTAGGAAGCACATCCTTTTGACTAAGGGTGGTGCCATTTTTTACAGAAGCATTTTTCAGATTAGAATTATTCTTGAAGTGTTAATTTTTTTAAAGATTTCTCAGAGAAGTTATAAATATGAGGTCAATTTAATTTCAGTATAGTTGCAAATATGGGATCACACCCTGGATCAGTCTATTTCCAATGTTTCAGAAGGCAAAAGATTCACCTGAATAACTGTGCAATGCTACCCATCTCAAGGGAGAAAACGGAGGAGGCACATTAACACAATTAAATTTCAAGATTTTATTACCTTTGATTTCTTTAGATAGTATAGCTACACATTTTAATGGACATAAAATTAACCATTTTTAACATTCTAACAGTATTTGCATCCACTTCCTTTAGCAATAAATTTCACAAGCTGACTATATTCTATTAATTCTAAATTTGTCCTTTTTCCATCATGTAGTTTCTCTACAGTCTCAAGAAAGGAAAAAATATCAAATTCTGCTATGCCCTTAATTAGTCAGATTTCTGTCTAGTCCCCTTATAATTCTCCTTCCCTGTGTAATTTCAGTCTCTGCAATCTGTGGTGTACATTTAACCATATTCTTTGCTCTTCCCTAGGAAAACTTCACTTTTGTTTCCTAAGGTAAAGACCACATGAATACAGCACTCTATTCAATGGTGTATCATTGTCCAATATAGAAACAAGAAATGCAATAATTTCTATTCTTTAATGCACTGAAAGTATCTTATTTGACCCCAACTGCTAATATACATCAGACACACATTAGACATGCATAGTAACTTGCATAGCACAGCAACAGTCTCTTGAAAGCACTCAAAGTGAGTAACCTCTCTGGAGACAGCAACTTAAAGAAGGAGAGAAGTGGAGTTCCAGCTGCACAGAAAATGTAAGGACTTATTGCTAAAGATACATTACAGCTGCACAGAGACATATTCCCTTTTTTGCCCCCCTCAGAAAATCCTGCAAGTTTAAAGCCATTAGCATATACTATTTGTGCCCATATGCATTACCTTAAACTTAGTTAAGTTTATTTAATCTTCCATCATGATATCCAATCTTCTATTCCATTTAAATCTAACTACAGTCTCTCTCTCTCTCTTACATACTTAGGCAAAAACTCATTAGCTCAATTTCCAAAACAATTCTGGCTCAAAACAAAGCTAGCCTCATTAAAAGTAGTACAGTAGCCTACTTTATTGTGAAGTTATACGTTTTCCGAACACATTCCATGTAATAACCGATGAATACATACTGTAGCACAGCCTCAAGCTTTAAAATTGTTTTCCACCCAAAAGCATATAATCTGTATCAGTGGGTCCCCAAAGTGATCCCTGAGGGTATGCTGTGAGTTATGCAGGGGTCCGTTCTTGAGCCAACGCTGGAATGTGCCAAACAGTATTCCATTGCTTTTGTTGCCTGGAGACAAAATGGCATCCTCCATACAGCATAACAGAGAGGTCATGATGGCAGGGGCATTCCCACACTGGCGGGGTCATTCTAGTACCAGAAATTAAAGGAATCTAGAACATTTAGTCAGATGCCAAAGAGATCCTTGGCAGCAAAAAAGTTTGGCAGCTACTGATCTATACTATATAAAACAAACCAACCTCCATTAAAAGAAAATTAAAGCTACAAAATCAATCACTGAAGTTAGGAAATGCCAGAATTAAGGTTGCCCCTGAAACCCTAAGTAGCCCCCTTTGTGTATATTCATTGTGAAAGTAATTATGACCACATACCATTTTTATGCTTCCTACCAATACCATTACAAAGCATGTCTTTCTAAAGAAGTAATTGCAGGAATCATTGTGCAACACAGAATGAAATTGATAGTTCAGAACTTGGAAGCAGCCTCTCAGTGTTCACAAGTATTCAGTACAGCTACCTATTTTCCATAGCCACTGGTTACTCTGTTTTGCAGAGAGGCTTATTTGCAGACAAGCAGTCAGTCTAGTGAAAAATACAATTGAAATGCATGTAATTGGATTGGATAGGGCAGAGCACAAAATTCCAAAGATTACCTATCTTGGATAGACTTTTGGGCACCACAAAGAATACAGAAATTCTCATGAAACAGTCCGATTCAGAAAGACTTGTGTGTGAAAACCTGTTACTTCTGGGTCTAAGAATCTGAGAATTTCATGAAAAGCTTTTAAAATCATTTTGTTTACATATTTAAAAGAGTATCAGATAAATGAATTAGAAAAAGGAATTATTCTGTCTCTCTCTATTCTCCAAATAAACCCCATCAACAAACAAGCAGACCTTTTAAGCTTATTGCACTTGCTCCTTGAAGGCAATAGAAAATCTAAGGCAGCAAGCTTAAGACTTTTTCTTCTTAACTATCTACAAGACAAAAGGAAAGAGCAAAGGTGATTAATCTTGATTCCTTCAAAAATGAACTAAATGTAAAATATGAACAGGACAAAATTAGTCCACACGCCTTCAACTAACTCTGCATGGGTGCAAGGGGCCCATCCATGTGGAGCCCCACTGCAGAATCATGGTCTCAAAATGCAAGTTTGCTGGGTCAAGGACAGTGTCTTACTGTATCAACATGCTCAGACCACATTCTTACCACTCTTCTGTAACACATTTTAAAAAGTAATTTACACTGAATATGCCATTTCAAGGTACTGCCTTTTTCCTTCAGACATTGATGACAACACTTATAAGCACTGATGTAATTTTTACATCTACACAGGTATACTGCAATGGTTTAGGTTAACTACTTTTTTTGTTAGTTTAAAAGGCATCTCTGCTTGCCTTTAAGTCTCATGTTTCAACATCTCTCTTGACCTCAGTATCTTGTGGCAATTAATTCCACGGGTTATTCACGTATCATACAAAGTAGTATTTCCTTTAGTCCACTTCAAATTGGTTGTCTTTCAATTCTTCACTGAATTGCCTTTGTCCTTGCATTATGTAAAATAGTAAGTGCCTGCCTGACTTTCTCTGTATTATTCATTATTTTGCGTGCCTCTTCCTTCCTTCGTACTCATTTCTTCTCCAAATTAAAGAGCCTCAATCTTTTCAGTGTCATACATGGAAGATTCTCCACGCCTTAAATCAATTTTGGCACCTGTCACTGAACCCCTCCCATATGTAGTTTCTTTTTTGAGACAGTAACTAGAACAGAACACGATATGCCAACTGAGCTTGCACTTTGCTGATTATAACATTATAATTTCACTATTCAGTCAATTCAACTGGTATAAAATAAAACACTGATCTATGAATTTACTATAGTTTTATCTTCCTAGGGGATGCTTTTATTATACCAAATTACTTTGCTTTTCATTGTTTTCTTTGCATATCTGATAATTATGCAAGATGCATGTTCTACAGTAAGAGCTATCCTCAGAAGATCCTGCAGTTAGTAATTTATGACAGTCTTTTTGCTCTATGAATGACTGAGGTGTCAAATTTAGCACTTCACTGAAGGATTAAATAGAACATGGACTGTGATAGAGCAGGCTCTTATTTAATCACAAACAGTTTTGGTAATCAGCAAGCTAACAGGGAAAATATGAAAAACAAGTTGGATAAATTTATTTAAATCTATTTAATTTTTCTGCTTTCTGAAAGTCCTTAGTGTACAGTTTTTATTTGCCAAGTTTAGTTACTGGTTCATGCAAATTACTATAGGTAGGACCCTACCAAATTCACGCCATGAAAAACACGTCACAGACCGTGAAATCTGGTCTCACTCCCATGAAATCTGGCCTTTTGTGTGCTTTCACCCCCTCTTCCATCTGCGCCCTCCAATAATCTACAGATTTTTCACAGGGGAGACAAGCATTTCTCAAATTGCAGATCCTGACTAAAAGGCAGTTACAGGCAGGTCACAATGTTATTCTGGGGGTGGGGGGAGGTCACGGTATTGCCACCCTTCCTTCTGCACTACCTTCAGAACTGGGCAGCTGGAGAGTGGTGACTTTTGGCCAGGCACCCAGTTCTGAAGGCAGCACTCCACCAGCAGCAGTGCAGAAATAAGGGTGGCAATACCATACCATGCCATCCTTACTTCTGTGCTGCAGCTGGCAGTGGCTCTGCCTTCAGAGCTGGGCTACTAGCCAGCAGCCACTGCTCTCCAGCTGTCCAGCTCTGAAGGCAGCGCCACTGCCAGCAGCAGTGCAGAAGTAAGGGTAGCAGTAATGCAACCCCCCCCTACAATAACCTTGCGATTCCCACCACCCACCCACCACAATCTCCTTTTTGGGTCAGGACCCCTAAAATTACAACACTGTGAAATTTCAGATTTTAATAGGTGAAATAATGAAATTTACTGTTTTTAAAAATCCTACGGCCATGAAATTGACCAAAACTGTGAATTTGGTAGGGCCCTAATTATGAGACAGCATTCAAAAGTCACTTGTCAATTACAAATTAAATCTTCCTATCTGACAAGAGATGCTTAACCACTTTATTTCTGTAAAATTTAACCTTTCATTTAAAAAAGTTTCTAGCCCTTATGTTTGCAAAGATAACCTCCTGTACATTAACCCATGCAGCATTTTCTTGCTATGCCTGGAAACCACTCTAGTGTCTATGCTGTTGCTTGTTGAAGAGCTAGGAAGAGCAACATAGTGAAAATGAAGTCACTGATCATGTTCACTGCTGTTACGTTGAGTCTGGTGGACAACCACAAAATTGACAATCATATCAATGACACTACTCTTACTTAGGAAAATTAGCCCAGTAAAAGCCCTGCACCACAACTATTCAGGAGAGAAAGGAACCCAAAAGCAACAATACCACCCCCCGCTCTGTGAAAAGGGCCTGGAGGACAGAAGGGTAGAGTGGCAGAGATTCCACACCTAAACAGAAGTCAGGAGGCTCTGGATGAGAGAAGGAGAAAGGATGCACGTGCTACCTTATCTATCATTTCCTGATTTTTGGATGTTTCACCGTGCAACCTTAATTTCTTTTACCATAGTTATTTGGATGAAATTCCTAAGTTTTGTCAAACAGAAAAATAAATTCCATGACATGCAACTACTCATTTGTCTAGATATCACTGGAATCCTCTGTATCAGATTCCTAATAAGGTCTACAGGAGGGCATCCTACTCCAGCACACTTTAGACATGCCACAGGAGACGTGGACTCCTTAGGAGCTGTGCAGCTTTTACCTTTCAAGATGCATAGAGACTGAGGCAAGGACTGTAATTCATCTGCACATATATGCAGTAAAGCCTTCCTGAACTATATACACAAGCTGTTAAAAGAAGTTTACTTTTAATTAATGGACAAAGTTAATTTTCCACTCACCTTGTACTCAGCTTTTTATTGGGGGGGGGGAGGGAGGGCTCAATTTTTCCAAAACAACTACACCCAGAGGCAGACACAAAAGCCTGGAAAATTTAAACTTGAAAGATAAAAGTGTCAGATAGTTAAGTGCCTGAACACCTGTACAACCTTAAATGTAGTAGCATTGATTGCCCCCACTGTAATGTATGGTCTGAGGGCTGGTCTAATTAAGCTGAAAGTTGACCTAAGTTATGCTACTTCAGTTACATAAGTTACATAACTGAAGTCGACATACCTAAGGTTGCACTGCAGTGTGTTGACAGGAGAGCGCTCTCCTGCTGACTTACCTGACATATCTTGGGGACCAGGAGTACAGACGTCGATGGGAGAGCACTTCCCCATTAACTTAGCGGGTCTTCACCATACCCACTAAATGGACACTGCTGCGATCGATACAGCAGCGCCGATTTAGTCGTAAGTATAAACAAGCCCTGAGAATGAATGTTAGGCATAGAATTTTTTCTTTAGAGCTAGATGGTTATTTCATTAAGATCCTTTCCTTTCTACTTTTTGCTTAGAACTTAGAGAAGCCTAAAAATTCTATCCACAATCTAACTGTGTGAAGGTTCTCAAATACATTTCTAAAAAAGGCAAACTATGACCCCTATACTGCACCTGGATTCCATATGTGCGGATATATTTGTCTGCATAGAGCCTCAGTCATGTCTGGAAACTTGTATGGGAACAGGGGTACATCTCTGCAAATCTAGCCATACACTGGGGCGTATCTCTTCAAAAGAAATGGCTAGTGCACTGCTAACAGCAACAAAATTTGTACAAGACAAACCACTAGCAAGAAATCATGTGTTATTTAATCAGTCTTTACGAAGTGTTTTATTTTTTTGTACATAAATGAAAAGCAGTATTCACAAAGCAATTTCATTAAAAAAACTAAATGACCCACTGAATTTTAAAAAATTATATATAAAAACAATGTACAAAAGATACTTTACAACAGTCTGAACACTGTAAACAGTATATTCCATGTAGCTTAATGCTTTCTTTCATGTATACACTGTGTGTGCATAGACACAAATACTTTACGATTTCCAACTCTGAATATCAATATGTAAGCAATTAATACAAGTGACCCATATACACACATGCCAAGTTACAGGCTGGCTGCAAACCATTAAGGAAATATTTATAACAAACACCTCCCTGACTATGTTATATAAAATGTAAACAAAAAGGGATTTCACTAACAGATTTTAATGTTCATTAGGTAGAAACATTTTTGGAACCAATCAACAATATGCTATACGAAAATTCCAGGTGCCATAATATCATGCGGTAGTTTAAGAAAATTAAGAATTTTCTGTGGTGAACCACATAAACATAGTTCTTCTTGAGTAATTTATTTACACACCCGTTTCAGTTTTAAAAATACAGTAACATGCTACCATTTAGTTAAAAATCAAAACTGTGGGTAAAATTTTCAAAAGTGCCTAAGTGGCACAGGAGCCTAAGTCTCATTGTATTAAATGGAAGTTAGGCTCCTAAGTGATGTAGGATGTCAGTTTAATCCTTTTGAAAATTTTACCCTCTGTGCATATTTATTCAAGGATCATTTCAGGCTGCAGGATTACAGTCTGGGCAGACAATCCCCACCACACGCCGCATGATTTTTATCCTGCTGAACAGCATTATGCATAGCATCTTCAGGATCACCAACAGTACTAATGCAACAGATCTGAGAAATATTAAGGGTTAGTCACCTAGTACTTACATGTAAAGTTAGACACTGAGGCCCCAATCTGCAATGACATCTGTGTGGGTGGACAGCCATATGTAGTTGGAGTTCGACTGAAGTCAATGGAGCGCTGCGTAGGCCCATTGCTTCATCTGCACAGATATCATTGCAGGACTGGGTTCTAAGTGCTGAATTCTTTCATCAAAGACTTGCATGTAACTTGTGATTAAATCAACAGGAGTTCTGTGCAGGTATGATTTGTGCAGAATTTGGCTCTAAAACTGCTAGTAGCATCTAATGTTAAAAAAGGGTTTAGGAGAAGAGTAGCAAAGAGGAAATGAGAGAACAGAGACAATACAACAACACTAGACAGAAGCAGCAGAAGCAAAGAAACAATTTACTCTACTAAATATAATAGCAATTCTTCCACCAGAGATTAGTAACACCTCCATTAGAAAAGCTAATTCAAGCCATGAGGAAGCGGCAGGAACAAGAAAAGAGCAAATCACCTAAAGTAAACTAAAAAAGACTGGGCCATTAAAAAGAAAATTATTAAAATGTTAAACAATTTTTCATCACTGGTAGCACACTATCCCATTTAAAATAAATTTGGAGATCTGTCTATTGCACAAATTCTTCAGATAAGACCCAAAATCTTAATAGGAAAAATCAATTCTAGATATCAAGTAAAGGGCTGTTCATATTTAGAGAGACTTCAGAAAACAGATAACTTGAATGAAGATTTTTTTTAAAACATTTCTGAACTATTCTGTCAGTATTTTGAGCCAGCGAACAGCCTCACTCTGATCTACCTTGTTTGCTTATTGTTCAGCAAGTACAACTGGAGCACTTACTATGAAAATCTTAAATGATAAAAGAACTAGCGTACTTGAGGGATTGCCCTGTAATAGCAACAAAAGTCATCTAGAGCTTTCTCTGTTTAAGGTGTGGGACAGCAGAAAGTTCTTCTGATAATTTGAGAGTGTGTGACATCCTTCAGGATAAGGCTCAAGAAACTGTTTCCATGTAGTTTATGTCGGGGAAAATATATATAATTTGTGAGCAAAATAGGAGGATGTTGGGTTTTATTTCTGCTCTTTGATTTACCTAAACAAGCTATGTTTACATTAATTATGTTTTAACCTACTGAAGGCTCCTAAAGGCTTCTGGATATGAGTGACTAAACAAACAAAAATCAAGCTGATCAATTAGAATATAAACACTGCGGTGCTACCATCTTTATTAAAAGGCACTAGAACAATGAACTCTGTTCTGGAGAATTTAGAAGATCAAAAACACTTCAATACAAAAAAAAAAAAAAAAAGAGTCTGATACTCATATGTTTGAAGAATTCCCTAAATAGTGACAGTTTACAAATGTCTACCAGCTAAACAAATTAGTGTACAGCAAATGTAACCTGCATTCCAGTGCTTTCAAATACATTTTTATAACTAAACTGACATTGCTACCTAAAGCTAGGAAAAATACTAAATATTAAGGCTTCTTTTTCTATAAATCAACTTATTAAAGCTCCACCATTAAGATTTAACCCATTATTTCATAACAGTTTCCTGGTTATATCTGAATAAAGTTATGGTAAATTATAAACAAGCTTATTTTTCTAGTAATAACAGTACTTGTATAGGATATACTGCAGATTAACTGTTGAAAATACCGACTGGTAATCCATGGATCCAAGTGAAAAACTACTAATATTTGACAAACACCTCTGTAAAGTTATGACTACCTATAGACAGTATCAGAGTCCAATGACTATTGGATAAGAAATTAAGTTCAAGACCTGACTTTGGCTTCACATATTAAGACTCAAAATAACGAGCACTGGCTCCAGCAAGAAAAGTGAATGCAACTTTACACATTTCCATTACTAAAGGTAACTTTTTCCTAAAAGGAGAAATAGCACCTATAGCTTGTCACTCCCTTTTCACTAGGCATGACTAATGCCAAAGGGGAAAAAAAAAAGAACATTTTTCTTCCAACACACTTAAAACAGACTTAAAATAGGTGATGGATTCCAACTGGAAAAATTTTGATGAAATATATACTATGCACACAGTTGTTTTCCAATATCCTTTAAATGCCCAGTTTTAACACTTGGATGTTTTGAATAGATATAAAAATTGTAACTTTAAGTTATAGTACTTTGCTGTCATAAGAAAGTCTGGTCCCACCAAAAAGCTAGCAAATGGTTCATCATCAGGTATAGTGGTCAATGATTGATTTTTCTGGGGTTATTTCTTTTAAATAACTGGAGCTTTTGAGAACATATGATAATTTTCTAAGATTAGTGACATCACTATGACCAAAGTATATAAAAGAATAATGAAATTGAGAATGAAATGAGCAACAGTTGGAAATTAAACCCTGCCACAAGACAGTTTAATTATGTAACCTACCAGAAACTTAAATTTAAAGTACATCTAATAAAATTAATCCAGAGCAATATCTATTCTAGGTTATGTTCTGCAATATAACCAAACAATAAAATAGAATGGTATAGCTAGGATTTTTTTTCCCCCAAATTAAATCTATTTTTCTTACTTAGAAATGTAATTTTGTATAGTAGTATTCTATATATGTGCAATTCTGATGTATTAAACATTAAGAGTTTGTGAAAATTAAGATGTTGTATCTTAAGGAAAAGTATGCAAAAAATAAAAATACAGGCACTCAGTGCAGTTGTTTAAAACTTCACATAAATTTTTTGATCACCAACTATTTGTTGAGAATTATCAAATGTATAATTAAAAAATATAGAATGTGAATTCTGGGTTATAAAGTCACCCAATACAAAATTTATAAAATCATTTAAAAAGGCTCTGAAGGATAAATTCTATTTCTTTCCCCTACTTTACACTAGTCTCTTGTAAAGGCTCTTTTTTGTCCAGCTTTTACAATGTCATCAGGAGATGCTGATTTAAAGTCAAATGGTGTTATTGATATTAAAGGGTCAATTTCCTTATTTTTTACTTCTTTTACTTGCCTACTGTATAGGAAAGTCTTATGGATATCAATCGTGCGTCTTTTACATCCTTTTGGAGGATAACGGAGACACAAAGTTAAAGCAAAAGCTGACGGTCTGGCACAAAGAGCCTTCATCCATGAGAGAGACAGATCCTGGCTCTTAGAAATACGTCCTTTTCTGCTTTTTTTATTTCCTTTCACTAAAATAATACTTTTTCCTTGCTTTGATCTTAAAACTTTAGTTTCTGGGACTATGGTATTTGACTGGCGTGCTACTGCTTCTGCAGATACTTCTGGATTTTTTATAAGGACACTTAAGTCAATGTTTGTGTTTACGCCTGTAGAAGGCCACATTTCAGCTATACTGAACCTCAAACAGTCTTTTGCTTCTTGAGGATTATCTACTTCAATGGTTTCTGCAATTAAATCTGAAAGTGACAAATTCTCAAGTTCTCTTACTGGAGAAGCCTGAGACAATGCCAGAGAAGACAGAGATCCTGTTAATTCTGACATCCCTGTTGCAGCTTGATGTTGACCAGCTAGTTGTGACAATGGTGAGGATCCCAATTTCAAATCTATAAAACTCATAGATATTTGGTTATGAAGATCAGACAAAGAACAGTGGCTTGAATTACTTTCCTGGTGCTCTCGAAGTAGGTCAGCCAGTGATGGACCCCCAGAGTTTGAAAATGGCAAACTATCCATGTCTGAAGATGAGGTATCTTGCCTGGTACTTTGTAGAAATGAAGGAAAAATTTCAAAACGCTCAGTCTTTCTATTCTGAGTACAGTTTATACCATTATCAAGTGTCAGTTTCCCTACAGAACTCATTAAGCCAGGACTACTAACCATACTTCCTCTACTATTATGATCTGAAGAATTTTGGACCCCAAGCAGTCCCCTGTCTTGGAAACTCAAATAGTCATCAGTTATATTCTGCATCAGCAAAGATTTCAAGTCTTGTGATTCCTTGCACTCCAACTGCTTCCAGGCAGGATTTTCAGACTGACTAGCTTCCAATAACTCAGCACCTACACTAAAGCAAATTTTGTCTTCATTGCTGGAAATCAAACTTAATGTGCTGGTATTGTCTGGTAGCCGTACTGCTACATGTTTACTGACAGATTCATAACATGATTCTTCATACATATCATTACTGAGGGAAGAATATAGAACTCCTGAAGATTTATTAGATGATTCAGATATTTTCTTTTCTATTGAGGATATTTTAGAATGTTTAGCTTTGAAGAGTGTTGTGTCACTTAAAGTTGAAAAGTAACTAGGTGATTTAGCTTTGACTGTCAGGCTACTGAGCTCAGACATGTTGGTGTTTGCTGAAGAGTTTTCTATTAAGTAAGACAAGTTCTCTGAATAAGTAAAAGTTTCTGAACAAAGTAAATCTCCTTACCTTACAATAGCCAATAATTTTCAGACAGATGCATTGTCACAACGAAAAATTCCATTTTTTTAAGGAGACAGCAACAGCAAAGTTAAGAAGAAACATAAAGGCATTTAATTACTAAACGTTACTTGAAAAATTGCATTGCATCATTGTCTCTATAATCAAATAGAACTGAGTTCTGAAGGGCATTTATTCAATCATTTAGCAAAATTACTACAATTATCCACCAAAAGAAACACTATGTTAGTAAATGAATATCAACTCTTAAGATGTCTGAATCCACACAACCAAGCTATTGTACTAGCTCTACAAAAACAGCCTTGCTATATGACAAGCAAACATTTAAAATGTCTTAAAATTTGCTGTCTCAAAAAAAAATACAGAAGTTAGCAGTTAGATAACGTAAGTAGTAACATAACTAAAGTATTTATTAGAAAACAGAATTTCATTGGGAATTGTGGTTGCTTACATTTGAATTTAGGAGGGAGGACCAAGTCTAAAACTAAAACTTGATTTTAAGTTTAGTAAAAATCTACTGCTTCCTTTAAAGAGATGTTCTCTATATATCTTAAAAACCATGAAATGTATTTAGAAATAGAAGACTGAGAACTTTGTTTTGTTTTCCAATGAGTAATTTTGATATAACAGTGCAAGTATCTTCCAGTTCTAAAAACTCCAGGATCCTATGCACAGCCAGTGAACTTTAATCTAAACCAAAACATAATTAAATAAGAGCATACCTTTTGTTGTCTTTCCTGTAGTCACAGGTTCTTCATTCTTAGTCTTCACATTTTGCTTACTGTCTTGTGCAAGCACAAAATCCAAAGCCTTCTGTACATCAAATTTACTATTCAACACTGCTTCCACCATCACCTGCTCTGGTGCAGTTTCCCCCAGCACTTCTCTCATCTGATCAAGGCACGAATAAAGAAGGGCTACAAAAGACATCAGTAGTTATAAAATTATAAAACGTGTATTTTCACAAAATGGCGTGATAAATTACTAAAACTGTACTTGCAATACATATATTTGGGGTGGGGTAGAAATGGTAATTATAAAATCATTGCAACCTGATTTCTTCCTCTTGCAGGCTCTCTTACCCTCTGCACTGAAGAGTTTTTCAATTATTTCACCAAACCATTACTACAAGAAATACATCTAATGATTTTAAAATTGTCTTTAAAGGGCTGAACACTTAATTATGAGGTGTTACCAACATGAACAGTATTCATGCCAAAGAAGAAATGCAATTATTCAGCTTAAAAACTATTCAAAGCAATTTGATAAGACCATGTGATATCCATTTAACAGCACATTTAAAGTGTTTACAGATACTGTATTTAACTTTTATGGTAAACAGCATCTTTTCAGGTCTTGGAACTTAGCAACTGAATAACCATAAATGCTAGCATCTTTAGATTAACACTTTAGCATTAAAGCTACTTGAAATCTTACCTTTCCTAGAACTGAGAGAGGTTTCTGGGTCTTAAAATCCATATTCTTTGAAGCCAGACTTCTCTATTAATATTGCATACATTACAGAACGTAAAGGGAAATGAAAAGGAGGCTACAGAATAAAGTGATAGACAATCCTAAAAACAAACCAAAATCATAGAACTGGAAAGGACCTTGAGAGGTCATCTAGTCCACTCCCCTGCACTCATAGCAGGACTAAGTATTATCTAGTCCATCCCTGACAGGTGTTTGTCTCTCTCTCTTTAAAATAAGTAAATTACACTCCGTTTTAAACTGCAATTTCTCTTGCATATTCCTTCATTCCATCACTGGAGATTTTTAAGTGCAGGTAAGACAAAGTGGGTCCGGTAATATCTTTTATTGGACCACCTTTTGTTTTAAAAAGGACAGTCAGAAATATCCTTACACTGGCTGTTCAGCACAGATCCCTACTACAGATCTCTCATATGTTTTAAATCAGGGGTCGGCAACGTTTCAGAAGTGGTATGCCAAGTCTTCATTTATTCACTCTAATTTAAGGTTTCATGTGCCAGGAATACATTTTAACATTTTTAGGTCTCTTCCTAGAAGTCTACATACAATAGTTTTGTTATATATTATAAAGTAAAGAAGATTTTAAAATGCTTAAGAAGCTTCATTTAAAACTAAATTAAAATGCAGAGTCCCCCGGATGGGCGGCCAGGCCCTGGGCAGTGTGACTGCCACTGGAAGTCAGCTCAGGTGCCGCCTTTGGGACACGTGCCATAGGCTGCCTATCCCTGTTTTAAATCAGTGCTACTTATATATCCATTAGAATAGTATTTCCTACTTCTCCAAATGTCAATGACCTTGCCTTTATATTCTAACATTACAAATATTTTACACATTGGTAAATGCCTCCCTCCGCCTCACTCTTGGGGCTGCATACACAGAAACCAAATAATATTATCCTTGACAAAGATAAAAAATTCACAGTCACATACCCTTAACCCTTTGTTCAATTTGAGAAAATACAGATGAATCTGGCTGTTATTCAACCCACCCCCACCACCAAAAAAAATCATGGAACTGACATGGCATTTGCTGCCTTCACATTGTAACTCTCTCATCCTTAATTCTTCTTCCCCTCCCCTACCCCGCCTGTGTCTGTCTTGTCTACTTAGACCAGGGGTAGGCAACCTATGGCACGTGTGCCGAAGGCAGCACGCGAGCTGATTTTCAGTTGCACTCACGCTGCCCAGGTCCTGGCCACCAGTCCGGGGGGCTCTGCATTTTAGTTTAATTTTAAACGAAGCTTCTTGAACATTTTAAAAACCTTATTTACTTTACATACAATAGTTTAGTTATACACTATAGACTCAGAGAAAGAGACCTTCTCAAAATGTTAATACGTATTACCGGCACGCGAAACCTTACATTAGAGAGTGAATAAATGAAGACTCGGCACAACACTTCTGAAAGGTTGCCTACCCCTGACTTAGACGGTCAGCACTTTGGGGCAGGGATCATCTCCTTCTCCATGATTGTACAGTCCTAGCACAATGAGAGGCCTACTTGGTTGGCCTTTAGGCACTAGCATAATAAATATGATCACAATGAGAGTTCTACGATGGACAAGAAAGCTTTCTTCATCTCCATTACAGGCACAGCATACATCTTTCAAGATTTCTTTGCGACACATCAATCAGAAAGATGCAGTGTGAAACTTCTGATACTGTCTCTCTACCCACTAACTCAATGATTTATCTGTTGCAGGTCATTTAAACGCCAAGGCAAAGTTAATAATGTTCAAAATTTAGGAATAAAATATCAGTATTCAAAGAAAAAAGAAAATTACATCCTACTACTATCAATAAAGTGATCCATTATATTTACAGCATTAACAATCAGCAAGCCCTAAGTCCTCCATACCCAGCAGAACAAAAGCGAGCCCTGACATTGAACTGGACAAGGTAATGATTCTGACCATCCTCTTCACCAGTGGTTCCCAAACTGGGGTTCACGAAACGTCACAGGGGGTTCTCGGGAAAAAATTCTCTAATGGCAGACAGAGCTGCCCCTAGGGATCCCAGGCACCACAGGCCCAGCCCGGAGCCCCAAGAGCTATGCAGATCAAAGCAAGCATATCTATCACACTGAGGAGATTTAAACTTCAAGACTCCTTATAAGAAATTGAAAGGGAGGTAGATTATTTTTGCTGTTTTTAAAATTAAATAGGCTGCTAGTATTGCTTTTTTAATTATTATGAAGAACAAGTTTAAGCTTTGTGTAACGTGTGTTGTTTGCCTGGACTGCTCAAGACCTGAATGTTGTGTAGGAGGAACTCTTTGAGCTGGCTTCTTAAACACCTTCATGCTGTTTCACTCTGATACTCCTTGATGAAAGCCAGGAGCCTTTTCTTACAACTGGCTTAATCAAAGTGATACAAGCTGCAAAAGTGAGATCTTGGAAGAGTGTTGCCATTTTCATAATGTAATAAAATGCTGTAATGATAAATAATAAATAACTGTGTAATAAGCATGTCATAAAAACAAATTTTATACTTCCAAGATCACTGCTTTTATACTTTATCCTCAGGTAAGGGAGAAAATCCCTGAAAATATTCATTTTTAGGAGGGGGTTCACGAGACTTGACATTTTAATGAAAGGGGTTAACAGGTTGTTAAAGTTTGGGAACCACTGCTCTTCACCAAAACTCTACAATACCAAGGTTGAAAGCAATGCCAGCTTTACGTGCTGAGCCAAAACCCAAATGACATGTCTCATGACTGCAATGGCAACCATAAGATCTTTGAGGCTCTTTTTAAGAGAAATTAAATGCAGAAAACTCAGATAACACAATATTAGTGTCCCACAATAAATATTTTAATGTATCAAGAATCACAGAAAGGCTATTTGCTAGTAGCTGTGATTCTTCAGTCATCTTGTGCATTTATACTTGTGCGAGATGGTGCTCCTGCCACCTCAAGCTCATGAACCCCTCTTGAAAATCGTATCTGTGGGAGCTGAACGATCATGCCCTTTTTGCAAATATTCAGACTCTAAGGGAGTGCAGTTGCCGCAGTTCCTTCTCCTGTACCACAGAGTCCTATGTGCATAGAGAACTGTCAGGTAAAAGAGAAGGTGAGAGCTAACTGTGAATGTGCAGAAGCAACTTTCAAAGAATCACTGTTACTGGGAGGTAATCTATATTTTTTCTTCAATGGACCCCTGCACATTCTGACTAGTGGGGGACTAGTGAGTAGTACAGCCCCAGCAGAATGTAGCCTGAAGAGTTTTCAGGAAAAGACTGCGGAACAGCTCTCTTAAACCCATCATTAGAGTGTGATGCTAAATTTAATAACTAGAGTTTACTGAGCTTATAAACAGAACTCTAAATAGCTGTTCTGTAGAGTTCAGCAACTGAGATAAGTCTCAGGCATCTCACAGACTCAGCATTGGCCTTACCAAGTGAGCCTTAAGCCCTGACAGGATATGGACTTCAGCTATGTTATAACAAAACTGTGTAGGATCTAATCCTCTAATAATTTCTGGGTGAATATGGCACTTCTCCTCACATAGGCTAAAACCATCTGTTGAACTGCATAAAGTTTAGTTATTTCCAAATGGAAAGAGAGAACCTTTTTCACAGTAAACATATGGAAACAAGCCTCACCTCCATAGGCCACGGGTTTACGGGAAAAAGACGGAGTGGATGGACTGGTTGATGTGAATGTGTGAAACGACTTTGGGAATTAACTTAGGATGTGATGGAGGACCACTGTGTCCTTATTCAGCGGTTCTCAACCCGCGGCCTGCATGCGGCCCAATTAGAAAACAACTGCAGCACAGTTCAAGTGCTAAAGGGTGGCCCGTGGGCTGGGGTCCGCCAAGTTCCAGTCTGCCCACCGCAGAGGGTGCGGGCTGCCCCGTTGACCAGCACAGCTGGGACGAGGTCGGGGCTGCCGGCCTGCCCCTCATGGTGGGGGTCCAGATCAGCTGCCCAGCCCTGCAAGCTCCGGGGTCTGTGTCTAGGGCAGCCGGCCCACCCTACATGGCAGGAGTCTGGGGTCCAGGGCAGCCACCCAGCCTCGCCAGCTCTGGTCGAGGTTGGGCCTGGCAGCTGGCTGGCCCAGCAGGGCCGGCCCCATGGGGGTCGGGGCGGGCAGCCAGTCCCGCGTGGCAGAGTTCTGGGTCAGGGTCCAGGCTGCAGCTGCCCTGCCACCTGGCCTCTGAAGCCCAGGTACCACATGGTGTATTAAGCTGCGAACCACTGCCTTATGTAATGTGGTATGAGATTAGCCATCAAGATTTGTAATTTTTCACTAGCTCTCCTGATAGAAGTAATAGTCATGAGAAATGCCATTTTATAAAGATAAATGTGTAAGGGTGCAATCCCCTCTAAGGCAATGTTTTCCAAACTTTTGAATGCTGAGAAGCATTTCTTTGGGAAAATGAAACCAACTGTGCCACCTCTGCTACACTGCCATGTTCTGTGAAAGAACTATATTCCTTAAATTTATGCATCTTCCATGATTCTTACCCTCCAGACACCAACCACACTAGGTCGGTGTTTCCCCAGAAAGATTCACATGATAAGTAAGGCGGACCCTCTGTTCTTAGGCTTCATAATCTATAAAAGGCCTGTGATGGGGTATACACTGCACAATTCCCCTTAAGGAGTTAACGGAGGCCAAATGGGCCAATTAACCTATTAGGCTGAAGAAAAAACACCTTAATTAGAAGAAGCTCACCTTCTGTGAAGGAATTGGCAGAGCCTATATAAGCCAGGAGGCTGGCAACAGAAGAGGCTGCTGGGAAAGGCTTTAATCACTCCGTGGGAAAAGGGAAGAGTGTATGGAGTCTACAGAGACGTGTAGGCTGCGGTTATTCCCTGAAGGAGGGAGTGCTGAAGCTAGCAGACCCAAAGACGTAAGGGAGAGCCCAAAGGTTAGGAAAGGACTCAGGGAAATGCAGCAAGGTACAGAGTGAAACAGACCTTGACTGCTGATTAGAGGGTCACTGAACCAGGACCCGGAGTAAGGACGAGCCAGGGTTCCCAAAGCAGCCAGTGGGGAAATGGCACCAGCAGGACAGTATATAGGAAGAATGCCTGAGCCTGTGTGTGGGAAGAAACTTTCCAACCCCAGGAAGAGGAAGCCAAAATAGTGACCAAGCCAGAGAACTGAGTCACAAAGAGGCTACAGCAACTCCTAGGGTGAGACACAAGCTGCAGACAAAGAGGCAGAGTGCAAAAACAGGAAAGGGCGTTGACCTGGTAAGCTATTCCCCAGAATGACAAGAAGGAAGCCCCATACCTGCGGTGAATAGAGCACCCCATCACAAATATGCAAGCCGTATCCATAGGACCACTTCAGCAACTGGACAGGTCCCTACATAAAATCCTTTCAAACTCACAAGGACAGAGAGGGAGCTGCCCCCAAAGTCAGGGACAGCATGCTCTTCCCGACAAGGTGAACATGAATGACCCTCAAATCCCATACTGGATGGCACAGACAGCTGCCAGTACCAAAACGCAGATTCATGCTAGAGGATTTTGAAACTGTTCCGGGCCAGAAGGTAACGTATCTAGAGAAGCTATAATAATAATGGGGATGCTAACATTTTAAACATGAGTTCAACACTGAGGCTTGAGGATGTGGACAGAGTCAAAGAGATCTGAATAAGAGAAAAGTCTGCTGGCGGTGCTGGGATCATTGCATTGTAGACTCCAGCGCTGGTGTGGTTGCTCTGGAGTATTATCCTTAGAATGGGGCCAATGTTTTTTTCCTGTTTTGAGAGACATTCTCAGTACTAGATAAAGGATCTCTCTTCTCCTTTCTCTTGGCAGGAAAAGTTAAGAGAAATTTGCCAGACAGATATATTAAAAGCATAGCAGCTTACATGGGCTAAGTCATCAGTGCCAGACTTCTGGGTTCAAGGAGGCATCATTTTTTCCAAAGGTCTGATAACAAAGTTGTCCAGAGGCCCTCTGAAGTGTCAGGTTTTGTTGGCATGCTGCCAGAACCAGGTTAAAGTGCCAAACCTTAAGACTCTGGAAGAGTCTTAGCAAGGTTCACCAATGCAGACAATTCAGTGGTTTATTGATCATCACATTAAATGGAAGAGTCATGGACTTAGACAAACCTGTGCTCAACCTCACTTAAAGTCTAGTGCTGAAGCCAGCATAAAGGCAAATGACTTGGGCTATTATGTGGTCATGGGCTTCATCACCAAAGACAGACATTGTGGGCCCTGGATGGAACCCTGGCCTTCTGGAGTCTCAGCCTGTGCATTCAACTTTTCTCTCATGAAGTACAGAGTCAGAATTGTCTGTCCCAACAAGCTTGAGTTTTGTGAGCTATGCAAACCAACATTACTACAGAGCAGACATCTCCCAGGCAGATGAGACACTAAGCATGCTCTTCAGACTTCCCCCGAAATATTGAGGGATATCATGAACCCCCTTTGGGAGACCAGGTGTAGGACCCCTGAGCTTTCAAAGAGATAACTATGGAGGGAATATGATAGGGGTCTATAAAATCATGAATGGTGTGGGAGAAAATGAATAAGAAAGTGCTATTTACCCCTTCACATAACACAAGGATGAGGGGGTACACAATGAAATTAATAGGCAGCAAGGTTAAAAACATACAGAAGGGCTTCTTCAGACAATGCAGTCAACCTGTGGAATTCACTGCCGGGGATATTGTAAAGGACAAAAGTACAACTGGGTTCAAAAAAGGATTAGATAAGTTTATGGAGGATAGATCCATCAATGGCTATTAGCCAAGATGATCAGCAACTCAATCCTACGCTCAAAGTCCCTAAAACTCTGACTGCAGGAAGCAGGGACTGGACAACAGGGGATGGATCACTTAATAAATACCCTGTTCTGTTCACTCTCTCTGAAGTTTCTGGCACTGGCCACAGTTGGAAGATACGATGCTGGGATAGACGGACCACTGGCCTAACCACGTATGGCCATGCTTATATTTTTATGTAAAGTCATGCAAGTTATACAAAAAAGGAAGAAAACTCTCTCAAAACTACCAAAATCCACTATTAACTACAAACATACACAGACACACACACATATTTATAAAGCTGAGAAGAGGTGCTAAGTAAGGGTCTGAGTGTACAGGCATGGACGCAGCAAAGGTTTCTGTATACCCTCTTCCACAACAGTAAAGAAACTGATGATGTTAGAGTCTAATATTAAGACCATAAGGATCACCATTGTGATCATCTAGCCTGACCTCCACTATAATACAGTTCACAAAACTTCCCCAAAATAATTCCTAGAGCACATATTTAAAAATTGTCAGTGATGGAGAATCTACCACAACCACTGGTAAATTGTTCCAGTGGTTAATCACTCTCACTGGTAAGCCTTATTTCCTGCTAAACCCAGGGCTGAGAGTTCAATCCTTGAGGGGGCCACTCAGGGATCTGGGGCAAAATCAGTATTTGGTCCTGAAAGTGAAGGCAGGGGACTGGACTTGATGACCTTTCAGGGTCCCTTCCAGTTCTATGAGATCAGTATCTCCATATATACATTTTAAGTTCCAGCCATTACATCATTATACCTCTCTCTGCTAGACTGAAGAGCCCATTATTAAATATTTGCTCCCCAAGTAAATACTTACAGACTAATCAAGTCACCCCTTAACCTTCTCTTTGTTAAGCTAAATAATTGAGTTCTTTGAGTCTACCACGATAAGGCATGTTTTCTAATTCTTTAATCATTCTCACAGCCCTTTCTGAATTGTGGACACTAAAACAGAACACTGTTCCAGCAACAACCACACCAGCACCAAATATAGAGATAAAAAAACCTGTTTACTCCTACTTGAGGTTCCCCTTTATGCATCCAAGAATCACATAAGCTCTTTTGGCCACAGCATCCCAATGGGAGCTCATGTTCAGCTGATTATGCCCTATGACTCCCAAACCTTTTTCACAGTCACTACTTCCCAGGATAGAGTCCCCCGTTCTGTAATATACCTACATTCTTGTTCCTAATTGTATACATTTACATTTAGCCATACTAAAACATTTTGTTTTCCTGCACCCAGTTTTCCAAGCGAACCAGATTGCTCTTAATCAGTGACCTGTCCTCTACATCACTTACCATTCCCCCAATTTGTGTGTCTTCTGCAAATTTTATCAGTGATGCTGATAGGTTTTCTCCCAGGTCACGGATATAAGTGTTAATTAGCTCAGAGCCAAGAACTGATGCTGGAAATACATATGCTTGATGAAAATTGTATTTTGAGACCTAACAGTTGGCCAGTTTTTAAACCATTTAAAGTACAAGATTTTAAATTTAAAAGAGACTCAAGGTGGGTTAGGTAATATCTTTTATTGGACCAGCTTCTGCTCATTAAAGAGGCAAGCTTTTGAGCTCCACAGAGCTCTTTTTCAGGTTTAATCCAGACAGTTGGTCCAATAAGAGATATTACCTCATCCACCGTGTGGGTTTCATATCCTGAGACCAACATGGCTACAACAACACGGCAAACAACAAAAGTTAATTTTATATCGTTCTAATTTTTTTTTTTAGATCAAAATGTTGTGTGGTACCAAGTCAAACACCTTACAGAAGTCTAAGTATATTACACGAACACTATTACCTTTATCAACCAAACTTGTTATCTTATTCAAAAAAGATATCAAGTTATTTTGACGGGATCTATTTTCTATAAACCCATGTTGATTGGCATTAATTACATTACCTCCTGTAATTCTTTATTAATCGAGTTCCATATCAGCTGCTCCATTATCTTCCACAGGATTGGTGTCAGGCTGCCAGACCTATAAATTATCCAGGTCATCTCGTTTACTTTTTTTAAATATTGGGACAACATTAGATTTCTTCCAGTCTTCTGAAAGTTCTCCACTGTTCCAAAACTTACTGAAAAGCAACATTAACAGTTCAGTGACCTCCTCAGCCAGCTCTTTTGGAACACTTGGGTGCAAGTTATCAGGACTTGCTGATTTAAAAATGTCTACCTTTCGTTTCTGTTTAACATCCTCCTGAGATACCAGTGGAATGGAAAGAATGTTATCGCCCTATGATGAGACTAGATCTCTCCCCACCCCAACACACCAAATACAGAACAGAAATATTTAGGGAACACTCCTGACTTTACTGCATTATTATTTTTAATTCATTATTTCCCTCCAATGATGGATCAATATCATTGTCAGGAGTCTTTTTGTTCCTAACACATTTTTTAAAAATGTCTTAGTGTCCTTAACTCTGCTGGCCACAAATTTCTCCATGTGTCCCTTAGCTTCCCTTATTATTCTACAATTTCTAACTTCCAATTTATATTCATTACTATCAACTTCCTCTTTTTGATATATATAATGTAATTAATGCCAATATATATAAATAATTTTTTTAACTTTTGTATAGCTCCCTTCACTTTCCCTCTACACAAGGTCTGTTTTAAACCAGTAAAACCTTCTTCCTCTATTGTGGCTTTTGGGGCATCCAGTAAGGTGTTCTTAAATGATTCCCGAATTCTCATTCACATTTTTCTGATTAAATTCTTCCAACTAGCTGACTTGGCTCATAATTGTTTACAGCTTTGTGAAATTTGCCCTATTAAAACACCAAGTATATATATATTACTGGTCTGGACTTTATTCAGCTTGCACATTATAAACATGATCAAGTGATGATCAACCGTACTCATTCATAGTCTCTTATACGAGTGCCAAATGGCATTACTCATGCAACATCAGAGTGACAGTTTTCAACAGGGTTTGTGCAACCAGTGCACTGTTCCCCTTAAGTGGAAATGTACAGAGGCTCTCAAAAAAGATGATACAGTATTCAGAGCAAAGTTAACTTGGATAGGTTCTACAGGCTGGCTATTTTATGGTATACATTTAACAAACTACATATTTAACCAGAAAACTAACAAACAATGATACATGCAGTATAAGAAATGTGGCTATTTTAACAATAGTGTAGAAACCTTATCTTCCCCATAGTTAGTTCGTGCTAATAAAGTACCGGATAAGGTAATGGTGGGGGTTTTTTAGAGACCACCAAATCAAACCAGAGAATAGGATGAATTACTCCTTAAACTCCTCCTCTGAAACGTGTGGAAAGAAAACTCTTAAGGGAAATATATGCTGGAAGTCTCAGACAGATAGTAATTAAATATCATTAAAGTTTCTCAAACTTATTTAAGATGGTTTTCTAACACAAAAACATGTACCAATGTCAGAACTACTTTGGACCTCATTACGGTGAATAAAGCTGAATTAATCACTAGACTCAGAGTTTGTGGTTGACTAGTGATCACTTATGACCTGATTATATTGCAGGCAAAAAGAAGAAGATTCCAACCAGTAAAATATATACTTGGTACTTCAAAAGTGCTAATTTCCCAAAGCTGAGGACAATTATGAGCAAAACTGATTGGGAGGAAAAATGTAGACAGAAAAATGTGAATGAAAATTGGGAGTTCTTTAAGAAGAGTTTATCAGATGACCAAAAAGTTACAATTCCACTATCAAAAGAGAGGACAACTTTGGCTAAAACCTGATATAGTGCCAAAGTGGAGGCAGTAATTAAAAATGAAAAAGCAATTTATAACACATGGGAAATAGATAGCAATAGATAAAAATTAGAAGTTAAAAATGCTGAAAATTGATAAGGGAAGCTGAAGGCATCAGGGAAAAATATACGCTTGGCAGGACTGCGGACAATAAAAGGTGGAGGTGGGTTTTTTTTGGTTCTCTTTTGTTTTAAGTATGTAAGCAACTTAAGTAATCCTAATAACGGAATAAGCCCATTATTAGATGGAGATGGCAAAATTGTTAATTAGGATGCAGAAAAAGCAGGGTGTTCAATAAATCTTTCTGGTTGACATCTGGAAAAAAAAAAGCAGGATAATGAATTTATAATACATGAGGATGATGAAGCACCTTCCAGTCCCTTAGTAACCGAGGGCATTAAACATTATTTACCAAGGATAAACATTTAAATCAGGAGGCCTAGATGACTTGCACCCGAAAGTCCAAAAGAGTTGGCTCGGAAGATCTCTGGCCTGCTGATGTTAACTTTTAATGTATCCTGTAATGCAGAATAAATTCTAAAAGACTGGAAGAGTACTCATGTTGTGCCGTTATTCAAAAAAAGGGAAAGTGAGATAATCTGGACAATGGCCCACTTAGACTGACATAAATCCCAGGCAAAATAATGAAAAGCTGATACAAGATTCAATTAATAACAGCTTAAAGGATAGAAATATAGTAAATGCCAGTAAACATGGCATTAGAGAAAAAAGGTCAAAAAATCTGATTTCATTCTTTGATGAAATTACAAGTTTAGTTGATAAAGGTAACTGTGAAGATAGATGTAATATACTTACACTTTTGTATGGCATTTAGCTCCATATCGCACATCATTCCAATTAAAAAATTAGCACTATACAATATCAATAGAGCATACACAAAATGGATTAAAAACCGACTGACAGATCTCAAAAATTTTACAGGGAATTATCATTGAATAGGAATATTTCTAAAGGGGTTCCACAGGAATCGGTATTAGACTTTAGTCCACATTTTCAGCAGTTATCTGAAAGTAAATATAAAAACACTACTGACAAAACTTGCCTGTGACCACAAAGATTGGCAGAGTAGTAAATAATGAGCAGGACAAGGCAGTCACACAGAAAGATCTGTATCTCTTGGTAAACTAGAGCCATTCAAACAAAATGCATTTTAATACAGCAAAATGCAAAGTTATACAGTCAGGAAACAAGGAATTCAGGCCATATCTAAAGAATGGGTGGGGTGTCTGTATTCTAGAAAGCAATGACTCTCAAAAGGATATAGCGGTCACAGTGGGCAAGCAACTCAAGAGGAGTTTCCAGTGCAAAGCTGTGGTTAGAAGGATAAATGCAATCCTTCAATAAAAGCAGAGTTGTGAGAAAGAGTGGGGAGGCAGTTTTACCTCTGTATGACACTGGTGAGACCAATAATGGAATATTGTACCCAGTTCTGGTGTCCACAAAAAAACAGTAGTAGTGACTTGATTATAATATACAAGTACCTTCACAAGGAGAAAATACTGGGTACACTAAACGATTCTTTAATCTAGCAGAGAAAGGCATAACAAGATTCAATAGCTAGAAACTGAAGCCTTTTAGAGATCATTTTTAAATGTATTATTAGATATGACCATTCCTTAGAATTCATGGGTGTTCTACTATTTGGCCCCAAAATGGTGGGCAGTTTGATAAAGTCAGCGAGTAATAAAAGTCGGTTATCAATAAAAGATAATTCAATATAAGAGGATTTCAAAGTCATAGAAGAATGAAAACAAGATTGAACTGATTAACTGTTCTTAACAATTACCGTGATCAACTCCAGTTAGCTGGTCATTGGATGTAATATTCTTGGCAGGTTCTTCTGCATCTTCATAGCCATACTCTTCTTCTAATCGCTCAGCAAATGCTGAGGGTTTGTCACGTCTTGAGTAAATAAACTGTGCAGCTACAACAAGCAGGAGCAGAATATTAAAAATAGTTTCCCTTCAAACAAGTATCCCATTGTTTGAATACAAAATCTAGCTAAAGAAAATATATATTGATGGTAGCCTGCATTAATTAATTTGGAAAAAAAGAATCTCGTTTTGTAATTATTAACCTAGAGGACTACACTGGGCAAAGGAGAGTCCATACTTATATACTCCGGATGGCCCCCTTCCACCAAAAGAGGAGACCCTCCATGCAGAAGTCAATATCCATGTACCTTTAAATATAATGCACAATTCTACCCAGTTCAGTATTCTGTAACAAAAAAATCAAGTTTATGAAGACTTTCAAAGGAAAAAAAAATCTAGACCAAGAATTCTCAAATATTTTTATTTAGGATTCAACTTATAACTTTATGACCGCAAATCTCAAGAATTTTGCACTGTTTCCGCTTAAAAAATAAGTGCATTGGCCATAATTAGTTTGTTTTAAAGTCCAGTGTGATGTAGGGTTAAAGTAGCATATACTATTTTTATCTATTCATAACAAAGTTTATTCAATTAATTCAGCCCATTTTTCTGTTCTTGAGCTTTAATTTTTACAAATACAGGCCATGAATCAAAGTACTTTAGCACATGTTTAAATTTTAAACACATGCATAAATCTCACCCCTAATAAGCAAAGCCCCTAAATCATATGCTTAAATGCTTTGCTGAATCCGGGTTCTAGTCATAATTCATAATTTTTCAAAGTTTATGTAAAGAAATTTCAGACTAGGAGTTCTCTGAACATTCATTACAACTATTTGCTATTTTATTTATGGTGTATGAGCAGACTCTTGAGACATTTGGTTGTGTTTCTACTTTGTCACTGGATGGCTAAAGTTTTTTAAATGAGAAAAGCCTTGTCCACACACAAATATTCTAGCTTCCATACAAAAACAAGAGTTCAGTGAGTCTGCAAACATTGGTGTAATAATAAATAATAATTTGCACAAATGTTCACGAGAAGCAAAAACACACACCATACAGACATGGTCAAAGAAAACAGCTATCCATTATCCGACCATGTAATATTCCCACAACTCCAACTCTTATACTGAACATATACAAATTTAATAATCTCATCTTTTAAGAAGTTATAGTCATATCAAATGTTTCTTAAATGCACATCACCCAATGTTTTACATTTAATCATCTTAGTTGCTGCAACTATTTGCAAAGCTATCTTTCTAGATGTAACCAGCATTAGGCACTTTTAAATAAAAGCTTACTGTTGAAAGATTTTGTAGTGTGCACACATGCCCCAGCACAGCTATGCAACCCACTTGTTTAAAAACAGAATACATCTAGAGTGCCTTTTCATTTGTTTCAGAGTAGTAGCCGTGTTAGTCTGTGTCCGCAAAAAGATTTTCATTTGTTTGTTGCTTTCTTTGTTTACAAGGTGAGAGGACCTCCTCATTCCTTACAAAAAGGACAAAAAAAAAAAAAAAAAAACCAAAAAAAAAAAAAAAAAAAAAAAAAAAAAACCACCAGCAAAGTTTAAAACTCAACACAAAGCAATTTAATTTTAAATAGGGGAACATGACGAAAAATACTGTAAATACATATCTATGTCTGCAACTGCTTACTATAGAATAAAGAATAACCAAAGTGACAAACGACCATATTTTTAAAGTTATTTAGTTGCCTAAACACGCAGATGTGTCTACTGAGATTTTCAGAAGTGCCTAGGACCCTAATTCCAACTGATTTCAATAATGTACCTAAATACTTTTAAAAATCTGGCCCACATAGCTTTGTTCTGGGAATAAATATATGTTTTTGCAACTGCTGCTCCAATCACATTCCAAATATAGCACTACCCAGCCAGCCTTGCCTTGGTTGACTTCCCAGCTCTTTTACTCATCAGAAAATCTCAATCTTCTCTATAATTTATCTATATTTATCCAAATTTCTCCAAATCAGACTTGCACAGACAAACGTTTGGACTAACCTGTTGAAGGGGAAATACAACAATCATCCTCAACTGATTGGCCATAAAGATCATCATCTTCAAAATCTAAGGCAGAAGAAAAAAAATAAATTATATGCAGATTAATTCTAAATATTTAACTAGTATGGAATGTTTAAAAGCAATTTCTTAAATATTTTTAAAAATCCTCTCCCTGATTATATAATTATTCCATTTTAATATTTCAAAGGTACATCAATAAAAATTGTCTTTTTAATCAGCTATAAGAATAGTAATATATATACAGTTAATACTCAATAGACTATGTATAGGACAGTGAACACAATTAAGAACCCTCTAATTCCTTTTCTGTCCCCCTCTAACATGGAACTTAAGCAAATCATGGGACTGTCTGTATATGAATATATATGAAATAAAACAGTCAGCATATTTCCTACTAGAATATTTAACTTAAAGGATAAATTTATAAAACCACATACTCAAAGTACTTTCATGTGCATTGAGCGTTCACACACGCAGGATGATGTAGTAGAAGATATAACAAAACACACTTACACAAAAAAGAAAATGTAACTACAAGTGTACTTTTATTACTGTACTATATAACAGGGATTGGCAACCTTTGGCACACCACCCACCAGAGTAAGCCCCCTGGCAGGCCCAGCTGGTTTGTTTACCTGTCACGTCCGCAGGTTCAGTCGATCATGGCTCCCACTGGCCACAGTTCGCCACTTCAGGCCAATGGGCACTGCACACATCCTTTGTCCCACGCCACTTCCCGCAGCCCCCATTGTCCTGGAGCAGCAAATCGCGGCCAGTGGTAGCCACAATCACCCGAACCTGCGGACACAGCAGGTAAACACCCCCCACACACAAAACGTGGAGCCTGCCTTAGCAGCGAGGCGCCGCTGCCACTCCAGAGCCCCTCCAGGTAAGTGGCACTGGGCTTGAGCCCGCAACCCAAATCCCTGCCCTGAGCCCTCTGCTGCACCCCTCCGGCACCCCAACCCCATGCCCTGAGTCCCCTCCTGCAGTCCACACCCCTCATCCACCCCAACCCCTTGCCCTGAGCCCCTTCCTGCACACTGCACCCCTTCCACACCCTGTACTCCCACCCACATCCCAGCCCCTTGCCCCAGCCCTACTTTCATGGCCCTGCATGCAATTTCCCCACCCAGATATGGCCCTCAAGCCAAAAGGCTGCCTACCCCTGCCTTATTCTCTGATCTGTTCTATAACTTCTCCCCCATATTTCTGTGCATCTCTCCTTCTCCCACTCTCACTTAAAAAAAACAACACAATCAGTTCTGCATTTTTTTAAATTTATCATCTCCTCATATTAGTTATTCCAAGAATAAGACCTTTGCTGGCTTTTAGAGAAGGAATAGAAAATGTTTAGCACTGAGTAAGCATCCTTCCAGCAATGTGATTGCTCATGTTTTTTGTAGGTTTTCCTTCTATTTCCTTTTAAATATGAATTACAATGTCATTAAGTAATAACCATATCCTCAGTTGAATAAACTCTTTGGCCTCCTTGGGAAGAAGCATGATCTATTTTGAAGGAATGAGCATAAGATTGAGAGCCAAAATGTCCTGGCTCTTTCAATGACCGTTCCATCTCTTGCCTCATTTCTCCATCTATAAAATAGGAAAATACTATAAGAGTACTGAGAAGATTAACAGAAAAGCTGTATGGACATGTAAAGCTATGAAAGGGTAATATTAATTATTTCTAATAAATAAATCTAAGTTTACTCAGATCAGGATACGGCTCTCAGAGCTCATTAAAAGGAAACAAATTATACTAATAATATGGAAAAGGCAAACTTATTTTCAAGGCTTAGTATTTATAAATACAGAGTGAACATAATTATAAAGAGCAAAATATATACTAAAACACTGTTTAAAAGATGCTAGTGCACACAGTTTAAAATATTTATATAATTTGTTTTAAAAAGTCACGAAGAATGAAGTAGCTATGATGCTAAGAAAACTATGCACACTCCTTAATAACAGCTTCAACACCAAAGCAAATGTTGTACCCTTCCCTACAAACGGCACTCAGATCAGTTTGGGGAACTAAAGGCTTATTGCTCTGACTACTTGATGTGACATAGACAAATCAGCTTCTGTAAAGAATAATCATACCTCTATTAGAATTATTTGGGTATTTCAAAAGGATAATGGAGAACAGTTGTCATAATTATTTGGACTTTCCATTAACCATTTGACAAAGTTCCTCACAAGCAGCTGCTCAGGAAATTAAGTAGCAGCCATAGGGTGAAAAGTAAAGTACTGTCATGGATTAGAAACTGGTTAATGGCGGCGGGGTGATGTCATTTCTCAACATGGTCAAAAAATAACAGTGAAAAGCGTCCCACAGTTCCACACTAATATATAATATATTTCCTATTAATCTGGAAAGGGGGCTGAGCGGTGATGTGGGAAATTTTGCACCTGAAACAAAATTACTGACTTATCCAAGAGGAGAGCAAATCACGATGAAATTCAAACAAAATAAACAAATACACACTGATAAGTGCAATTCCAGTGTTAACAAATGCAAAGTAACACACATTGGAAATAATAAGGAGGTGTCAATACAAGAGAGGGAAAATTGCTTCATTTTCTCTCTCTTGGTATTGACACCGCCTCATCAATTATTTGGAGTTGACAACATCCACTCTGACTGAACTGGCCTTGTCATCACTGGTTCTCCACTTGTAAGGTAACTCCCTTCTCTTTATGTGTCAGTATATTTAGGGCTGTATCTGTAATTTTAACTCCATGCATCTGAAGAAGTGGGGTTTCTTTACCCACAAAAGCTTATGCCCAAATAAATCTCTTAGTCTTTAAGGTGCCACTGGACTCCAAGACAGATGGACCACTGGTTTGATCTCTTATGGTAATTCTTGTGTTCCTATCCCCAAACCAGCGACAGGTACGTCTAATTTTGCATAAATACATGATCTAAACCAAAATTGCATTACAACACAAAAAACAACATTGATCTTCTCTTTGGACATTAACTACTAGATTTATTCATAAATAAGTGTGGCAATTACTACTATATTCATTTTTACCCATTTGAAAATAGCTCCCTTTCCTTTTGTATTTAAGATTTCTAATTTTTTAAAAGTAAAGGAAGTACAGCAGAATTATTAAAAAGAAAGCTGTCCCCCAAGAACTCATACTGCATCAAGTGAGCACAAGAATAGTTTGATTTTGCACTGGGAAGGAGATGGATTTTCTTTTGTTTTCCCCTAAAATTTCTCAATTTTTTCCACATTCGATGCAGCTTTAGCAGAGGTAGCAATGATGGGAAAGCTAGTGTAGAGAAAGGGCTAACACCTTCCTGTGATTTAGCCATGGAGTCGTTCAGATATGTACTAGGACTCAACCATGGCTACTCCTGGTGGAGCTGAACCAGCAGCAAATTTTAGGACAGAAATACAGTAAATATACATATTATATATATATATAAATGGTCTCTCCTGACCCTAACTTCCATGACGAATAATCTTCACTATTGGAATGCAAAAGATTTGATATGGCCAGTCCTGCAATAGAAGTGATTTTTTTTTTTTTATTTACCTAGACAAAAATAGAAAATTGCATCATCTATCCAAAAAGTAAACTCACAGCAAAACCCAACTATGGTACAGGTAGCATGCCCCCATAATGTATGTCTCTCTGTGTGTATATATGTGTACACATATATGTGTATTTGTATGCATGTATACGTACACACGCCAAAAACTAACAAATTCGGATACAACACAATTTGTAGACCAAGTTTCTTATGTACATAATAAAATGTTCATTATATACATATAGCAATTAAAGACCACAATCCAGCAAACACTTACGCAAGTAACTTTAGATGTGTGAGTAGCATAGTCTCAATTAAAAGGATTACTCACATGTAAAGATATCCATGTTTGTTTGCAGGATTGGGACCCAAGTGTTTAATAGGAAAACTGAAAACCACTTAAAGGCAGGGACATTTGTAGAGTTAAGCCCCATCGCAGACTAGGTGAAACTGAGTTAATCTCCAAGGGGTGAAAATCAAACAGAGAAATCTCCAAGCAAGTCTTAAGATTTGTCTATGTTAGGTTAATTTCCACCAGTGATGCAAACTCCTAATGTAGATGCACTGACTGAAGTAATGTCACTTACACTGGTGTACTTTACTCTAATAAGCTATAAATGCCACTAGTGACTACATGACCTGAAACTCTTATTTTCATAATATAGTTTAAGGGTGAACAGATACAAATTAGACCTGAATTGCTGCAGGGAGCTACAGACCCTGGTAAAAAGAAGTGCAAAATCATTATTTAAAACCACTGATATAGTTACATAGGTATGAGCACCTAATATAAATTGCCGTGTAGGTAAATGAGATAGTATACCAAAGAAAGCTGCACTAACGCAGGTGTTCATAAGAATATAGTTACATGAAGGCAAACTTAAAATACACAGAGCCTAAAATACTCCCATCTTAAGACAAGTTGCCAGCTGCTTTATTAATATGGCCTGCAAATTCCCTCTTCAGGAACCTGCATGTCCTCCCCGAGAGATTAGGGACATCACCCAAACCTAAAACGCAGAGGAAGGCAACTGACACCTCCTTGATGTTTCAAGTGGTTGTGATGTCATAAATTGTTCCGGGAGACACACTGAACACGCAGTGCACAGCAAGGTTAGGTGAAAATAAGCTTGTCTTAAGTTTTAAGGTAGCACTACCACGTGAAACGTCGTCAGTTTCAAACAGAGCTGAAAGTTGTACGGTACCACACACCCCACCCGTCTTCCCCTGCCAATTTCTGTGCTTTTAAAATGCGCTTCTACTTCTTAAATATTTGTCTCCCCCATGCCATGCTGTGAAAGTCCCACATGGTGATGGAAGCGGGTGAACTAGTTTCCACAAAGGAGAGAATTAAACTGAGGTCACTCAAACTGCTGTCAAATGCGCTCCCTAAAGTTAGAGTAAAAACTGCCCCAACTCTTACTCCCCTGGAGCCTAGCGCCCACACATCCCATGCACGCCACTCCTGTTCCCGGGGCCTAGCCCCGTCCACGGCCTGGCTACACACCGCATCCCCCTTCCCTCCCCCCGAGGCCGCCTGGGAGACGTGTTCATGCCGGGGGCGCTTCCTGCCGCCAGGACCGATCGGGGGGGCGGGGGCTGGTTACTGGTAGGGACCGGAGATGTGAAAGGCGAAGGCTTCTCGCTACCTTCGTCGTAGTTATAGCCTCGGACGTTCCTGTGCCGGGCCATGGCGGCAGCGACGTCGCTCACACTCGGTGGCGTTGGCGGCCGCAGCCTTAATCCGCCATCTTGGTCTCCGCCTGGCCTCTCCCAATCGCTATGCGCAGGCGCCAAACAGCCTCCTCCCGCTCGTTTTGTCTGCGCAGGCGCAGGCCCTCGCCAACTGCCCAGCCGAAGGAGCTGCTCTGAGTGCGAGTTTTCCCCTGCCCCGCCCCCTCTGGCCCGTGCAGCCTGACCCCTCCCTGCGGCCAACGGGGCCCGCCTGGCAGCACAAGCGAGTGAGTGCTCCGCCGCTAGCCCCGCCCCCGACACGTGCACACCCTGACAAACCCGACTTGCATCACCCCCGCCAGCCGCGGTGTGAGCAACGGTCCGGGGACTCTTGTGCTCCCTGCGTGCCCCCCCCCCGCTAGTCACTCCAGCTGTGCCCCTGCCTACGCTGTGCTGTACCCCACCAACCACCCCATCCCTGCCCCACCCCACCCCACACAGACCAGGTCATCCCCAAGCCCATGGACTGGCCAGGCTGTCCCTTCCACACACACTGCACCCTTTCCATCTTCCCGGGGTATACCGGACCCCCCAGAACTGCCCCAGCTGTGCCACTGCCCTGACACACAGATCATCAGTCCCAGGGGTGGCAGGTTGGTATAATTTTTGGTGGTGCTCAGAAGGGGTCCAAGTCCTGCTCTCCCCCACCACAGTTGCCTAAGGCTCTGGGAGGGTGTTTGGGTGTGGGAGGGGTGTGGGATCTGGGAGAGGTACAGGCTCTGGGAGGGTGTTTGAGTGCTGGGTGTGGGCTCTGGGCTGGGGCAGGCAGTTGGAGAGGGGGAGGGTGCAGGCTTTGGTTGGGAGTTTGGGTGCGGGAGGGGACCACGCTCTGGGAGGAAGTCTGGGTGCAGGACTGGGACTGCTCAGCTTGGAAAAGAGACTAAGGGGGGATATGCTAGAGGTCTATAAAATCATGAATGGTTTGGAGAACATATGGCTTCTGTCTGGACCTTTACTGACTTGGGAATTTTTATTTAAAGTGAATAACTTAAATAATGGCACTAGAAAATATAAACATAACTACTCTCCGATGCAGGAGAATCTACAAAGTAAAATCCTTACATGCCAATAACGTGAAGCTTCCCTGAGGCAATAATTTTAATGGTAAAGCAGATGTAATCTTTAAAAAGAACTGTAGCCTAAAATATTTCTTAGTTTAATGTGTAATTATCACTCAGTAGATAGTTTGAAAAGAAGACCTGGCAACAGTGCATTCCAAGGACAATAGCATGCAGAAGTATTATTATTTTTGTACTGCAGTAGGGCTCAGGAAGGCCCCATTTTTGTTCTATTTGGACAGCACCTAGCACAATGGGGTCCTGGTCCATGGTGAGGGCTCCTAGACACCACTGTAATACAAATTAATAATAATAATAATAAATGTGCCATAGTCCTTACCTAGGTTCACTCTGAGCCCGATATAAGTATTCGGAGATGATGACCAGCTAATGAACTGTTCAAGAACCATGGGACAGAGTCATATTTTCAAAGCTATATTTAAAGCTCAGCTAGTGGTATTCTTTTAAAGTGAATGTAATGCTCATGAAAAGGTTTGCCTACATTTGAAATGCTACAGTGGCTAAGCTGTGTAGACACTATTTACACCTACAGGAGGGGTTCTCCCCAGTATGTGGTAGCTAAGTCAATGGAAGAATTTTTTTATCAATCTAGCATTGTGGGGAAAGGATAGTTCAGTGGTTTGAGCATTGTCTACTCCGGGGGTTAGATCAGCTTAACTACACTGGTCAGGAATGTACATTTATCACATCAGTGAGCAACGTAGCAGAGTCGACTTAACTTTTAAGGTAGACCAGGCCAAAGGTACAAGACTAATAGCAAAGAACAAATTAAAACTTCTGTCTAGCCACAGATCATGTGCAGTAGGTAGCAGGAATTCAAGCACTGTCACAGTATCCTGCCAATCTGCCTCCAACATCTTTAACCTGGAGATAGCACCTCTTGAGGTGAGGTGAACAGGTTCATTCTCTATGATCATTCAGACCCTAGTCCCTTCACTGAAACGGCCTTGAACTGATATTTCTTATGTAAGGACCTGTGTGCTAGGAACTGAATTGAGATCACCAATGTATTTCTCAGAGGCCATCAACTGGCCATCAGATAGTAATGATTTTTTGTTATTATCAATTTGCTGATCTGAACTGTTGACCTAGAAGTATACATAATGCATCAGTAAGCATCTGTCATCCAGCTTCCTGTGTTAGTACATTTAAAAAAGTAAACCATCATTTAATGAAAAATTTCATACTAATGCACGCAGCTTATGGGATAAAGCTTCTGGATGTTTTTTTTTTTAAGTGTATTTTTCTTTTTTACTTTTTTTGACAAGTAAAATGTCTTCTTAGGATCTTTCAACAAATTTTCAAAAGAACCTCTTTTCTACTCATCTTGTATAATTCTCAGTCCTCAGAAGGTTCACAACAAGATTACTCAGTAAGTCGACTGGGTTTAAATGTCTAGTAAGGCCTTCAGTTTTCTGAACAGAGACAAAATTATGAAAAATTGTGCAGGCTACCTTCTCCTACCTGCTGTAGTGGAAAAACAGTCCCCACTCTTTCACAGGTTACTCAGCCATGTAACTGTCTAAAAAGCTTTTTAAGTATCAAGCACTCAGTACAAAGATTGTGTTTAAACATGCCTTTTAAAATCACAAGTAAACAGGGCATGGTTTGGAGAAAACTAATTCCAGATGGCTTACTGCACTGTAATGTGTCACTTTCGGGTTGAGTTTTAAAATATAGTGTCAATGTCACTAAATATGTATCTAACTGATAAATGATCTAACTTCTCAAAAGATCTGTACCCACTGAATACATGAATATCTTTATTTAAAAGGACACTACACCTCTATCTTGATATAATGCGACCTGATATAACATGAATTCGGATATAATGCGGTAAAGCAGTGCTCAAGGGAGGTGGGGCTGTGCACTCTGGTGGATCAAAGCAAGTTCGATATAATGCTGTCTCACCTATAACGCAGTAAGATTTTTTGGCTCCCGAGAATACCGTTATATCGCGGTAAAGGTGTATCTAGCTCAGAAACTGGCTAGGGGACAAACAGAGTGGGAATAAATCATTTTACAATGCAGTAAAAGGTTTACAGTGGGCATCACAAGTTTGCATATTGTGATCAGTGTTCTTGTATTCATGATCTTGAAAGTGGGGTGAGCTACAGAGTAACAAAAGTTTCATATAAGACAAAATTACTTAGGTGAGTCAAGACGAGACTATTTGAGAAACTTCAGAGGGACCTAACTAAACTATATGAATGGGCAACAAGATAGTAAATGAAATTTAGTGTTGACAAATGCAAAGTAATGCATATTTGGATGGAATAACAGTAACATTTGTACACTGTACAAGATTCTAAATTAACTGTAGCAACTCAGGAAAAAGACCTTGGCATCATTGTGGGCCTGTTGCAGGGCTGGTACACCCCATTACACTTTGGGGAGGGGCATTATAGCCCATTGGCTGAGTCCAAATGACCACCCTTAGCTCCAGGGAAGTATGGCCTAATGACCAGAGTCAGTAAGGCACCCCTCCTTGGCGGGGCTTTGTGGCAAGAGTCAATATGGCTGCCCTCAGCAGGACTGCATGGCCTAGTGGCCAAGGGGGGAAGTGGGCCACCAGCAGGGATGGGTGGCATCCGGGGTAGGGGGACTCTGGTCCTCCCTACTCCACCAGATCCCAACCCAGGGCCTTGATAGCAGTGAATTGATTTGCCACTAGGTCAGCAGGAATCTGTCTGAAACACGCTGCCTTCGTCACAGTTCCACAACCAGATCAATGTCTAGTTCCCCTGGGTTACTTCCTATGCTGATTTCCAGTGTTGCTGTCCACAGGTCTCCTGGCCCTCTGGGATCATCGGCTTGAGAACCTCTCAATGACTCCATCCCCTCTTCGGCTTCTACAGGTAATCGAGTATCTGCCTGGGTCCCAGCACACTTGGCCTCTCCGATCTGGGGCTCCAGCAGTTCCTAGGAGTGAGCCTGCAACGTGCATCCTCCCTCCTCAGCAGCCAGCTCCAACTGAGCTGGGCTGCTTCCTTTTATACTGAAGGTCCAGTTGGAGCATGCCCAGCCGTGTCGGGAGTGTATGGCTTCCTCTGCCCACAATATGGGGTTAACCCCTTCTTGTCCATTGCAAGTTGTCTTAAATGACTCTTATTCTTAAACATGTTATGCACGTGTGTTCCAGTACAAATTATAACAACTCAGGTACAATATATATTAGCAGCACTCTGTTGTATACAATTCTTATGTTATTGCAGCATCAAAACACATATAGTTAATGGGCTCTGACTACAACAGCATAACTATTAGGACATCTGTGCAGTTGCATGCATATGGCATGATGTCTCTCTGGACAATAGGGACCTAATCCTGCTCCCACTAAAGTTACTGGGAGTTTTTCTGTTGACTTCAGTAGAAGGACTGAATGTACGGTGACTGGCAAATATCCTTTTAGAAGCATTGCACAAGTGTTCATAGGTTAGAAGCACTGCAGGATACACACAAGTTACAAAATCTGCCTCATCTGGATGCAGCCATTGATTATATTAGCCACATAAAGACATCTCACTACCAAACTTCTTGACACAACACTTAGCATTAAAAATTTGCTGACATACATATCCCCATGGCAGGGGGGTGTACAATTATAGTTGCTTGTTGGGAACGTAGCTTGTTAAACTGGAATGTGTTTAGTTGGTAATTTTTTTTATTTTGTCTTCTGTGTTCTGAACCTTACAATTTCTATGAATTTGCTGTTGGCAAATTGAGCAGAACCAGCATGTTACCAAGGAAACCCATACAGTGCTCTCTTATGGGGAGTTTACTCTTGTTCATTGTTGTTTTTCTTGTTATATTATTCTAAATACAAGTTGTCAGAGTAAAAAATATGGTTGTTCTGTGTATGGAAAACATAAGAAAAACCATCTGCAGTTCCTGGAATACACACAACCTGTTATATGAGTAAAAGTTGTTGGCCTGGAACAACCATCATTGTGATTGTGTATTGCTGCATGCAGGTTTTTCCCTGTTTACATTACTTTGCATAAGTGAGCTCAGGATCAAGCCTATGGAATTGTGGGGCATTTATGGCTGAAAAATGTACATGATGTACATAATGTATTTGATTATTTTATTTTAAGTGTGACATAGAGCATCATAATTGCCATCAGGCATGTGGCCACATTCAAACTGATAACATTGTACTTTGGTCTGTGACTCAAGTCTTTGAGGTTGCTACAGGAGAATCCTGAGTTCAATGTGGTGTCTTTTTCTCTGTTCCCCCTAGCTCCCTCTTTTACTGTAGCCCTTGAAAAATTCTACAGCAGACATTGCCATTTCATCGTGGAATCACAGGCACTTTGAGGGTTTATTTACTTCCCTTCTTCATGTTCAGCTAGCTTAATTTTATATTAAGACCAGATGCTAGACCCAAATTTGCAGTTTTGGAGCACAAGGCAGTGGAACCAGCAGAGAATGGAAACTTGGCCCTGCACCAAAAATCTTTTACAATAATATCCTTTCAGCTTAGTTTTTGTCACTGGATCTGATAACCAGGAACTACTCAAGATGTCAATGTACTATCTAATTTGCTTCACATGTCTAAAGTGTAAAATTCTATCACCCATTACTAGAACAAATGTCCTATCTTCCAGAGACTAATCTTCTATGGCAGATGCACTTTCTCAAATGTATAAATCTACTTGAAAACCAATCTGATAACATTTCATGCCTGCACAATGATGATTCACTTATATCAATGTACTTGTCACTCAGACCTTTAAAAAATAATAATAATACCATGGGGCTGGGTGGGTGCTGACAATATGCAAGGTCTTGATAATGAGTAAACATTAGCCACAAAGTGTAAAGGAGATACATGAATAAAAAAAGTTTTAGTCAAAATTTCCTAATGCATTCTTAGACTTTATAACACAAAGAGAAGTATGTATTCTTTTGGTGCCACAAGAACTGCCTTGTCTAGCTGTACTTCCATTACTATGTAGATATCAATTCATATTTCCTATTTTCATATTCCCATAGTTTATAACAACAAATAATGAACTAGACATTACAAATGCATATTTTTTATTTTAGTGCTAGGAGTTAATAGGTTCATCTGCCGCAATTGCACGTTGTACTTCCAAATTAACGCCACCTTCCTAAAAGTCTACTAGTGTTAGTTATTAAGGTATATCTGACTCTAAGCTAATTGTATAAACACTGTGCAAAGCAACGTTAATCTAAAAGTTATAATTTGCTATATTAGATTTCTTTGTAGATTGCAGATATGCTGAATTAGATTCTTATATGAATGGCATCATTTTTCTCATGCTTGTATTCAGAGGAATAATTCATTGAGAAAGGTACAAATAATAAATTGTGGTGCAAGTTGAAATTTTTTCAGAATTCAAGTTGTTCTCTCCAAAATATGTACATAATAGGAAAGAAACTGGATACACATCCATCCTTTCCCTTACCATACACAAAATAACAATTTCCCACCAAAATTTGAGTTGTATATGTATTTTGTACTGATCATTACTGCAGATATATTCCTTCATGGCTAGCAGCATTTAAATGCAACTGTAGAGACCTGCTAGCAACAACTACAATATAATAATAGGAGGTATACCTATCCTCTGGAACTGGAAGTGACCTTGAAAGGTCATTGAGACCAGCCCCTTGCCTTCACTAGCAGGACCAAGTACTGATTTTTTGCCCTGATCCCCTCAGTGGCCCCCTCAAGGATTGAACTCATAACCCTGGGTTTAGCAGGCTAATGCTCAAACCACTGAGCTATACCTCCCACATGCTTAAACACCATTGGGGCTAGTACTGTTCTATTTCCAGAGGGGGGTAGGGCCGTAGCACTAAAGTCCCTCTTTGCTCCATATTTTCTGATTATTCAGGAATTAAGTTTACTTTCTTTCTACAGTCTTGCCAGATCAAGATTTTAAACCAACATTTTTTTTGATTGAAATATACTGATATTGAAGTCTGAAATGTTGTATATAGTCAGTCAAACTAAAGCTGGTAATAGGACAGTCAGGCGACAATACAGTACTCTCTAATACAATGTTTAATAACTGAGTCGACTGTAGCAGGAATGGATTTATGCAATTAGAATAATTTAGTTGACAGTTAGAGATAAGAACTATCCGGCAAATTCATCTTTGAAATAACTTCAGTGTGAGGTCTCATCAGGGTTGAATATAGCCCCATACTTTTAAATTTTAGTAGCTACTACCTACTTAGGTCCTGCTCCAGCAAAGTACTTAAAGTAGATGTCTAAGTAGATACTTAAGTACTTTGCTGGATTTGGAACCTTAATATTGAGACTACAGTTCATGGTCATGACAGGATGCTCCTCTGGTATATTGGTTGCCTCATTTTCAGTGTTCAAAGAAAGGTCAGAGTCACTGGAAATTTAACAAGAAACAGGATCAACATATACCACATAGTTTGCAAAATGAATACCAGAAAGCTTATAACATATTTCTGCATTTTTACATCAATCGTGCTCATGTGAAAAACTGCATTTTTATTCAAAGTAATTGTCTTAGGAATTGTCTACCAACATGCTCAAACAAGGAGATTTTTGTCTTCTCTTTTCACAGTAGTTCACATGGGTCTGATCCAAAGGTAACTGAAGTCAACAGAAAGAATTTTGTTGATTTCAGTGGGCTTTGGATCCAATCAATGTTGACTATTAAACTAACAACATTTAATAAAGGAATGGAATTTTACAATAATGTAATTTAAATGCTCTGAATAATTAGTAGAACATAATTACAAAAATATGCTATGAACTGAAGTGGAGTTAAATGTTATAAAGAAATACTCTTCTACTGCTAGAAGAGCCATGGAGTTAGTCTGTAAGATAGGGTTGCAAAGATGATTCCAGAAGTGGCAAATTATCTCATCTGTGTTCTCAGTGGATTTTATCTACAAAAACACAGAATCATTTAAATCAAAAGTGAAATAAGGAAACATAATAGCAAAGGATTGTATTGCTTGTGAACAATTTCCCTCATTTTAGAGGAAAGGAATGAGGCTTGCCAGTAATTGAAAGCAGACTTGATATGTTATCTTTGATTGTACACCATGGAAGAGGTGAGGTTACTTACCTTATAAAGGAATTGGACTTCTTTGAGATGTTTGTCCCTATGAGTGCTCCACTTCAGGTGCAGATGTGCACTGTGCACTTTTGATTGGGACTTTTGGTAGCAGTGCCCATTAGATGCACATATGCACCGTAGCTATCTCATGACCCATACCAAAGATATGTAGGGCACCATCAGATGAATCTGCCGTCAGTTCCTTCTCTGTCTGAAAGTCCTGCAAAACTAAACTCCAAAGCAGAGAATAAGGAGGGAGGTTAGTGGAGCACCCATAAGGACAAACACCTTGAAGAACTGCTATCCTCCGTGGTTCTCTCCTGTGAAGATCTACTGGGTGAGCTGGCTGTGGAGGTAACAGGGCATTGTGTACACTGGAAGACCCACTATACAGGGGGGATCTGAGGCAGATCAAAGGGAACACTCTACCATGGGAGGCTTAAGATTCATCTCCCTATTTTTTCTAGACCTCTTCTTAAATCCCGAACAGATTTTATACATAGCTGGGATGTGGGTATCCTCTAAGCAGCAGATACCGTGAGAGACACCACCACTAACTGGGATAGAATCCCAACAAGTGAGACAACCTTTAAATCCTGTGGATTTATGGATAACCTGAGGCTAAGACCCCTCAAAAGGGGAGAAAGATCTCGGGGGCAGGGAAGAGGAGGGGGAAGATCTCACAAAGAAATCCCCTCATACAAAACTAAAGCTACAATAACTAAAGACAAGACCTAAAACAACAAACGTAAGAGTTAAGCTATTCCCTAAGGGGAATGAATCTAGCTATAAGTGAGCACTGCAACACACTCCATCTGAAGCCTAGGCAGCTGAGAAGGAACTGAGGGCAATATGTCCACCACTGCCCTATATATCCTTGGTTTGGAGCAGGAGGATAGCTAGGGTGCATTTGCAGACCAAAAAGGCACTGCTGATCAAAGGCGCACAGGGCATAAACACACCTGAAGTGGAGTACCCATAGAAACGTTACTTGAAGGAGAGTGATCGCCTATCAAAGAAAAAAGGAAACTATTGTTGTCCAAATGACTTGATCTTTTAAACACTGTATTTTAATCATTTTAAAGGTAACTGTTTTCAAAAAAGAGGGAAGAAGGATTGAGGGAAGTGGCATCCCAAATATAAATATAGTTACACGTAAATCTATCTGTGATCTAATACCTAGAGAATATTCATATGTTAAGGCCCTAATTCCAATTTGACAGCAATTTTACACCCGTGTAACACACTTGATTTAAATTAATTACTTCTGATTTAAACCAACATGACTTAGATCAGAATCAGGCCCTAAATAATGATATAATGGTATTTATTGTCAAAGCTGCCAAGTAGCCTTGGAATTTGGGCTCAAGCAATAATTTATTTTCCTTTAAAGAAAGAAATGAGTAAACCCAGTGGATCTGCTGCTCTTGTACCTTTCACCATGTGAAGATGTAATCTGTGCTATATCCAAGTCATCACTGGTGTTCCAGGGAACCAGAATGGTCCCCAGCACTTATCAGAGCAGCCGTAAGGGTGCTCTAATTTATGCCTTGTTACCAATAGCTCCAAAGCACCATGTCTGCCAGTGTGTAGAGAAACCCTTTCCCTAACACATCAGCTGGCCAAACAAAGAAAACCTTCAAAGGGATTATTCCGCCATCGGATCGAGCTGGCATTACAGTTGTTCTGTGCCACTAGAGTGGCACAAAGCAGCCGTAGTACAATCTGGCCTACTTTGCATAGGTGTTTTATCCTCATTGGTATTTACTTACAACTTGTCAATTTTTGAATAAGAATATCAGAAAGCAAAAACAAACCGCAGTTTACAATTCACTGACCCAGATCTTCAGGAAACATCTCTATATCAGTCTCCAGTAGCTGGTCAAATGATGGTATCTATATATTTATTGAATAATTATTCAATTTAAAATCAAAGTCACTCTGGATCAAGTGGGCCCAGTATGAATCAAAACCACCACCAAGCTGATGCTGGCACATCTTTTATGATCCAGTCATTAATTAGTTAGTATAGTTTAATATGTTATGTTTTGACAACGGGTGATATGAACTGCCTGTCAGGTGTGGCCATGTGGTATTAATTTCCTAAATTCTTCACTTAAGCACCTGCTAATGCAGTGCTAGGCTGAGATAATCTGCACTGGTTGTTAGCCATTTCCAGTGAAAGATTTTTATCTGTATCAAATACACCATAGTAATAAATGTAAATATTTCACACTGTGGGCCTGATTCTTCCTGCACTCATCCCAGTTTTAAATTAGTATAATTCTACTGCTGTTCTTATATTAACTGGAATTCCCTTTAAAGAGGACATAAGCCATTCACTAGGGGCTGATCTACACTGGGGGGAGGAAATCGATCTAAGATACGCAGCTTCAGCTACGTGAATAGCGTAGCTGAAGTTGAAGTATCTTAGATCGAGTTACCTATCATCCTCACGGCGCGGAATCGACGTCCGCAGCTCCCCTGTCGACTCCGCTACCGCCGTTCCCCGAGAAATCGATTGCTACCCGCCGATACAGCCGGTAGTGAAGACGTACCCTATGTGTTCCAGTGAAGAGGATTCTACTGTATTTTGCCTCCACAAATTGATTGTATATTTATAATAGTGGCCAATTCTTTGCAATACCTTATGAGTGATCAAGGTTCAATGTCCACATTCCAGTCTCACAGTCATGGTGGCCTCATCTTTATTTTGAAATTGACATGGGGAAAAGATTAAACAAATTATAGTGATGGGTAGTGTGATAACTATCCACACAAGAAGTTTGAGAAGAATATACACTAACAAGGAGAATAATAATTGAGGGAGGGCTAAAGCAGGGGATCTCAAACTGGGGATCGGGACCCCTCAGGGAGTCATGAGGTTATTACATGGGGGGTCATGAGCTGTCAAGCTCCACCCCAATCCCAGCTTGCCTCCAGCATTTATAATGGTGTTAAATATATTAAAAAGTGTTTAATTTATTGAGGGGGGGTCACACTCATAGGCTTGCTGTATGAAAGAGATCACCTGTAAAAAAGTTTGAGACCCACTGGTCTACAGGGACGTGCAAGACGGGAGAAGGCACAAAGGTTTGATGGGCTGGAGCTACATAAATGTTAATCCACACATGCCAATGAATAGGCTGTTAGTCACTTAATTACCCTACGCCTCTGCTTTGAATATTAAACCTCTCTTGTAAAATGTTAGATACCAGTAACTAACAGTCCAGTATAGATACACAGGGTTAAACCCTTGATCTCTTTACATCAGCAATGTTGAGGGAAAAGTTGCGCTGTTTTAGCTATTGAATGGATGAAAGTGTTGCTTCATTGTAACACATTTTATACATATGAGAAAGCTTAAATGACAGTCTGTTCAAGGCACAAGCACATGTGATTATTTATAGTCTAAACCGACTGCATACTTAACACACTTAATTCTGTGAACAGTAAATACTCTGCTAGGTTAAGAAAGTGTTTGTTTGTAAGCACTGCCACATGGCACAGAGTATTTACTGAGGCCTGATCTACGTCTGAAATGTAGATCCACCTAGCTACTTCACTCAGGGGCTATAAAAAATTCCATGCCCTGAGCACCATAGTTAGTTGATATAACCTCCAGTGTAGACATGGGAAAATCACCTTAAGGATTCTTCTAGCTACTGCCTCTCAGACAGGTGGATTACCTGCAGTGCTGCAGCTGTACTGCTGAAGTGACTGTAGGGTTGACATACCCTGAGAGGGATACGGCAACTTCTCCTCCAAGGAATAGAAATTTACAGGATTAGTGGTCTTGTTGTTTTAGGATCTGATCCAAAGCCCACTAAAGTCACTGTAAAAGCTCACACTAAATTTGATGGGCTTTGGATCAGGCACTTAAGTGATTGCTATTTACTATGCTGGACCAATGCAACATTTACTGTGGGAGACAGGAAAGAAGCACTTGAAGAAGGACTTTCACATTGGTAAAGATTCTTCCTAAAAGAACAGAAACGAGACAGGTAATAATAGGTACTATTTGGCCTATACTATTTGGACTATTTTCCTCCAGGGCAGATTGGCAGAGGCCCTGGAGGTTTTTCGCCTTCCTCTGCAGCGTGGGGCATGGGTCGCTTGCTGGTGGAATCTCTGCAGCTTGAGGTGTTCAAACCACAATTTGAAGGCTTCAATAACTCGGACATAGGTTAGGGGTTGTTATAGAAGTGGATGGGTAGGGTTCTGTGGCCTGCTTTGTGCAGGAGGTCAGACTAGAGGATCATATTGGTCCCTTCTGACCTATGAATCTATGAGTCTAACTTTATAATTGCAGCCCCATTTTGCACATAAAATAAATCAGCTATTTTTAAAATGGTCATTTCAGTAACATGAATACAGTGCATATATAATCTGTGTTTGCTTACTATTCCCTTTCCCATCATGACTTGAAAAGGGGGACCAATCCTTGCAAAAACCAAAATACATATAGATTTATATAAGTGCAGAGCTAAGGCTCAGCAAAGCAGTGGAGCACAGTGGAAATGTACTTTAAAATTGGAGGATACATATTCCATTGATAGAGTGTGTGAAAATCTTAGTGAAGCCAATGGAAGCCTTGTATGCCTATCTGATGGCAGAGTTCACTCCCTGAAATGCGCTGGATGATATAGAGAAATATGATTCATCTCCATGGATGTAAGCAATCTCAGATTCTTTCCTGTATTTTGAATGCCTAGCAACATTGTACGTAAATTACCACAGTTTGTTCCTGTTGCTGGTGATTTCCTGCTGCTTGCATGTGACCCTGACCTCACCCCTGCAAATTGAGTGAACCCTGGTGCTCCTATTTATAGAGGCACTGCAGCATCTGGAAAACCAACCATGGAGCAGAAACTCAGGAAGTGAAGCCAGAGCACAACTTTTCAAGCAATAGGGTGGGTGAAGATGGAAGAATTCAAATTTTGCTCTGACTCCATCGCACAAATTTCAGATGGGACCACAGAATAAAAATCAGGGGATCAAGATCCTGGGCTCAATGTGTATGAGAGATGAGGGTGACCTGGGAAAACAGATCAATATACACCTACTTAAGAGCATAGCACTAACTCTGCAGCTGCTGTTTATCACTCATGGTTCTCTTTCCTTTTTATCATAAAAAATTACAACTAAACTACAGATGTCAAAATAATGGACAAATTACATCTTAATATGCATTACACTTTCCCTTTTAAAATTTGTGTTTGGTTCATTTAATTGATAATTGACACCACAGAGTATTTTTCAAAGAATCTCCCATTCATTAGTGGAAATTTCTTATAATATTAAATGGTTGGTTATGCAATTTTACTGTGACAATTCTTGGTGGTTTTACACACCACCACCAATAAGGGCTCTGTGCTCATCAGATAAATGGCCAGTAAAAGGTCACAGAATAGGCTTCAGTCCCCAACTCACATTATCTTGTTAAACCTCTCTGGACTGCAGAATTTTATTTTTTGCTGTTCCTTGGAGGCCTCTCACTGAGAAACAAAAACAAAGAGGGGATTTCAATGTTATTTTTCAGTCTCACTCTTGCAACCCATCTGATTCTCCACAACCATAAAAAATGTCTGTGAAACCAAGAAAGCATTTATAACAAGACAAGTTAATCAAATTAAGAGCCTGATTAGTGATGGCATGCTCTTAGCCCCAAAGACAAAAAGGACAGACATCCATTTTGATATGTTTAACTCTTGACACTTGATCCAGCTCCTACTGAAGTCAGAGACTCTTTCCACTAACATTGCTGAGAGCTGGAAAAGACCCATTGCACATATTTCATGTTCATATATGATCGATATGTAGACTCATGTTATGTTTTATCTACTGCAGTCATTTAGATCTATCTTAAAGGTTTTGAATGCCACCACTTTTATGTAGATGATACCAAACTGTGCATGTTTTTCTAGACATTTAAGATTCCTTTCTAGGGTCACCACCTCCTCCTTTTCTGTCTTCTCAGGTATACACATGGCTTCATCTCAACCTCCTCCAGGTAGGTGTTTCTGAGACAGAACTGATCAAAAGTGACATCTAAAATCACAAATCCATCTTCCCTATTTCCCTTCTTGAGCAAAACCTTTCAGTGAGCTCTTTTGAGTTTGCAGTCATTCTTGATCCTGAGAACTCCATCTCCAATATGACTTTTACTATCTCTGCAGTGTCTCCCTACTACTGCACTGCCTTAACTCCCCTTATGCTAGAAACCTTATGTATGCCTTCATCTCCATTGCCTTAACTAGTATATATCTAAGATATTGCCCCCCCCCCATTACCACAGTAACCGAGCACCTCACAAGCTCTGGCATGTTTACCACACAATGCCCTAGTGAGGTAGTAAGTATTATTATCCCCATTTTACAGATGGGTCAAAGAGGCACAAAGAAACTAAAGGGCAGATTTTGAAAGGTATTTGGGATATTAAAGATGAAGACAGGCACCTTCAATTTTATTGGTCTCTGAAATTTGTCACTTTTTCTCATGTTTATTGTCAATGTGTATCTTTCAAACACCATTGTGTATCTACACAAAAATTGGCTGGGGGTGGAGCTGGGGTTCCTGCATGTTGGAGCCCCCCCACTGATACCATTCCAGCAGATGACTGTGGGGGGGGGGGGTGGTAAAGACGGCTCTGCTAGGGTGTGGTTTGTCCTCTGTTCAAGTTCTCTGTTCAAGCCCTTGGGGGTGAGGGGAGGCTATATTCCCCCTCCTTCTGACCTCAGTTCATCTGAAGACAATGAACAGTGATCCAGGAAGGTGAGTTTCCATGCTGCCAAAGAAGAGCACTTCAGACTCTCACAAGTCCACCAGACAGACTTTCTGTGGGTAGCCCTGCCATCCCCAAGCAGGGATGGGACTGTAGCCAGGAGAGCAGAACTGCCACAAAGGAAGACCCATGTAGGGATATGCTCAGGGCCTTAGATTGCCTTAATCTGCCTTGTGCATCTTTTAAATCTATAAATATAAACTCTGCTGCTTAAAAATTATTCCCCCTTCTCTATTTTTCCTATGAGACTAGTTACACTTATTTTCAAGGTTTTGCATTGGACTTTCGGCATTAGCACAAAGTCAAACATGATTCACATTGCTTGAGAAAATACTTCAAACATGGAGGCAGGTGGTGTCACAACAGTGCTGGATGTCACCCTCAACAAGATGTGCTTTTCTCAAAACCACAGTCTGCTTTTGTGGTTGGTGTCTCAGCAGAAGCCCTTTAGCTCTGCAGCAGGTGTTATCACATGACCTCACAAAGTGTGGGAAATGATATAACCAACAGGTGCTAAAAGACCCTAAAAGACCCCACGTACCAGAAATTGAGAAATGACTAAAGTCAGGCCAAGAAGACACAAAAGTACCAAAAAATACTGCAAAAACATTTTTAAGGTAGAAAGGACCAAAGCAATGAAGGAATATACCATTCCTGAATAGACTGGAGAAAGGTTTTATTGAAGTGTTGCTAGAGTTAAAAGGCCCACGATGACACCATGCTAGAAAATTGTATTTATAACCACTATACTCATTAGATTTCAAAGTTAACAACCCCATTTCTCACTAGTCAGAGCTGCTATTTCAGGTTGTCTGCAGAATCACGTAGACAGTGCTGTATCTATTATTCTTGGTTCACATTTGGTAGGTCTTTTCACAGCCATAAGGGTAAATAACTCTCACTCTCTCCCCCCCCACACCCTTGAAAGCTTAGATTCTGGAGCTGAATTCTGTGGCAAATTCATAGTCTCAGAGTCACTGAATATTGAGGAGCCTGGTTATAAATGAGAACAGGTTTTGCCCAAAGACTATTTTTTCTCTTTATTTTGATTTGAAAGATATTTCATAACACTGTGAAATCATCATATATACTGTGTCATGAACAACCCTCAGTGCAAAGTGAATACAAACTGGTATAAAAGTATTTTCAAAATGGGCTGCATCTGCATATACAAATGATCGTGTGTGTGTGCAATATGGTCAACTGCCTATTTACCCATTGATGTGTCAATTTTAATATGCAAATACCTATTTAAATATGCAAACAAATGATATTCTGAAAGCAGAATTTGCAGATATAATTTACGGAGGCAGTTTTGAAAGTCTGAGACATAATATCAAGTCTCCTAAATATACTGGCAGAAAAGCTCAAAAGTTAAACTATAAGAATGTCCCAGAAACATAAAAATTTTTTACTAAAAGGACACATTTGAATTTGGGGCAAGGTCAAAATTTGCACTCAATTTATTTTAAGATATGCATTTCAAAACAGGCACTGATAACAAAAGGGTATCTTCTGAAACAAAGGCTGAAACAGACTTTCAGTTAAAGGCTTTGGTTTTTCATTGCTATCAAGACTGGGGCACAAGTTGACATGGGGCCATCTCAGCTCCCCTGCCAACTCTCTTTTTATGAGTCAGCAAGGGATCAAAAGTCTGTCAAAAAACAAAAAGGAGATAATACAATTCTAAACCACATTGTTTCATACATTCAATAGAAATATACTTATATAGTAAGTAAGAGGAAGCATTTGTGGCCAATTCCTCTGATCCAGCCAAATTCCACTCAGCACAGGACCTGAGGGATGGGGAAGATGGGTAAAGCTGGTTTAAAGTCACTTTTGGAGCTGGGGTCCAGTTTGACCACTGGTGTAAGTTTGTGAATAAACTGCTCTGCTCTAACCTATGATAGTTGTAAGGATCCCCTAGGAGCTGTTCCACAAAATGCTCCCATCACACCCATAATACACCCCATATTCCAGGGAAGCCAGGAGGGAGTGGGTGGGGAGGCAGCTACTACAAAAGCTATTTTATGAATGTGATCCTGAACTCCTATACCCCAAACTTCTATTGACTTTAGAGCGAATGTTGTGAGCAGAATCAGGCCCTACATACTAAAAATGTGCTGTATCTGGAAACAAAACTTATTTTTTCCTTAGAGCTGCAAACATTCTATTCAGTACACAATTAATATGCAGCATTTAGACAGTGTGTGGGGATTAAAAAGTCAGCTTTTGCTATTCACAATATTTCAAAAAAAATTTCTGGTATTTAAGAAAATAAACATCCAGAGAAATTCCATGGTGTGTGTTCAGCTCTGATTGTTACAATATGAAATAACAACAATAAATTATATTTATAAAGCATTCTACCACACTAATTGTGAAAATAATGAAAAACAATTAGAAGCATGAAATATATAGTATAAAAATAAGTAAAAAAAATTCAAAGAAAGGGGCATCATTGCATTGGATAGTTGAAACAGAAAACTCTACTGAATATTTCTAATTGCTTTTTGAAAGTGGGAGAAGTGATCTTAGGTTGATGTCCAAAAGGAGTGAATGCCGCATGCTGGAATGCGTCTCAGCAAGTCTGAGTCACTTCCCTACATAAACTACTACTGTTAAACCTCTAAAGGGTGCCAGAGCATAGATGACGACCAAAATGAGAGTTGAGGAGGTCTTCACCAAAGACACTTTCTTCTGTATTAAGGGTTTTAATACTGCACCAGCACTCAGCTAAAAATCAGTTAGGCTTCATTATAGGCAATTAAGTCAATGAACAAGGTTTCTGCTACATTCTGTACAAGAAACCTGATTCAAAGCCCAGTGAAGCCAGTAAGAGTCTTTCCATCAGCTTCAATGGTCTTTGGGACAGGCCCAACTTGCATGGGGCAGATAGGCTCTGTTGAAAGCTCTGCTAAGGGAAGAAGTCTATACAACACGTATAACAGCAATCAGCAGGAAAGTGGTTCTGCATACGTACACATTTGCCTGCTCACCACACTTTAACACTAAAGTCAATTCAACTGTCTTTGTTTTGACTTGACTAGTTTAAAATTTGCAAAGACTGAGCTGCACTGGATAGAGGAACGTAGTGTTGCGTGATCAGTTAGTTCAGATAATCTGAATCTGAAGTATTCATAGTATGAGCTGCTGTGGAAGTCTCAGTACTGTTAAGAAACGATATATCCTGAATGACTGAAAACTAAGAAAACCACCAAAAGGTATTCTTTGAGAAAAATACCTGCTTGATACATGAAAACTCTGACCACAGTATGACTCATTGTAAATAGTCCCTTATGATTCATTGCTAATTATTTTGTAAAAAAAAAATGTGATAATAATCTATACTGGTTAAAATAAACTTAACTTATTTCCAAAAACAATTTTAAAAAGAAATTCTTGGGACTGTTTTCCATATTCATAGCCTCTAATTCTGAAGTCTTTTTTTTTTTTTAATCCCTGCAACAGGTATAATCCTGGACAGCAGTAGGGTAAGTTTCTTCATACTTCCCTGGCAGTACTCCTCAAACATTGACCCTTCTCTAACTCTGAGAGAGAATACTTCAGTCTGTATGGCAGATTCAGTTCTTGCTTCACTGCTGAGACTCGGACTGTGACTTAGTACTGAATCTGGTGGCAATGGTCATCTGTCTTCTAGAAACTGGACTGGGTTCACAAAACTCTCAATATGCCACTGAACATGCCAGTATAACAATATCGGTTTAAATTAACACCGTAGAATGATTATACTGAAAAACATTCCTGTGTAGACAAGGCCTTAGAGGTGAAAGACTCAGTAGTGCTTTAATCTCCTGAGCCACCCAGCCCCAGCTGTGTTGTGTCCCTAGCTCTTCCAAATGATGGGTCTTATAAACTAGTCACAAAAAGTTTTATGTGGAAATAGAACTGGAAATCTTACGAGGTAAAGCTCACTCATTAGATTTCCAGTACAGTTTTGTGTCATCTACAGTAAGCCAAGGGTCCTGTCCACAGTCCAGAAACCACATTTATAGTCCACTTACAGCGCTAAAACCGTTCAGTTTTGCAGTAGAGACAAGACTGACCTGTGTTTAATTCATATTTCTGAACCATACTACAGCTGTGCAGTTTATCAGCGTTGCAGCACAGCTCAGAAACACATTTTTAAAGGTCCTGTCTACTCTGCAAGACCACTGGTGCATCAATGGTGTAGATCAGATAAAAGATACCCCAAGAAGACTCTCTCTTACAGTATTTCTAGACCTGATCCTTTTCATGGGTAAAACCAGGAACTTTACATGGTGCAAAAATGTACCTTTCTTTTTCAAAGTTCAAAAGAGTTTGGGGTTCATTCTGAGTTCTAAGTAAAGCTTCAGATTGGTTTTCTATATATCTTAACCCATTTCTCCATCCATGACATAAATATTTACTTGTTTTGGTGAAGTACTATTCTAGTAGGAGAAATAATGTAATCACTCTGCACTGAGTTACTTAAAATAGCCTCCAATGACAGAGTTTCTAGCAGATTAAATTTACATACAGGAACTCTTCTTAATGAGATGGAGGATAGGGATTAAAAGGAAAATGTAAAAAATATTATTCTCACAAAGTGCAAGTTTATTCTCAAAATTAATTACAAGAGTATGTGACATCAGAACACAGTCTCATAACCCAGGCTAAGGTCTGGTCTACACATAGTTTCTGTACCTATTTAACTAACCTCTATACCAATATAATGTGATCCGATATAACATGAATTTGGATATAACGCAGTAAAGCAGTGCTCTTGGGGGTCGGGGCTGCACACTCTGGTGGATCAAAGCAAGTTCGATATAACATGGTTTCACTATAACGCAGTAAGATTTTTTGGCTCCCAAGGACAGCTTTATATTGAGGTAGAGGTGTATTTCACATAGGAGTGTGATTTTATAGTTAAATCAGTACAACCCCTAGCATGGATGCAGTTAGCTGGTATAAAGGTACTTATACCAGTACTGCATATTCCTGTACATTTAGGGAAATACACTTCAGTAGAATAAGCAACTTTATAGTTCAGTTAATCTATAAGGTACCACAGGACTCTTAGCTGCTTTTAAAGATACAGACTAACATGGCTACCCCTCTGAGACTTTATAGTTCAGAACTGCATCAGTCCTAGGGAGTACTGATATAGTATAAGCAGTGCAAAAATAGTGCAAGAAAGCCCTAAGGTTTCAGATACTATGGCAAATACCCCTGACTACTCTCTATTACTTAGTGCAGTGGTTCTCAACAAGGGTATGTGTACCCCTGGGGGTACTCAGAGGTCTCCCAGGAGGTACATCAACTCATCTAGTTTTTTGCCTAGTTTTACAACAGGCTACATAAAAAGCACTAGTGAAGTCAGTACAAACTAAAATGTCCTAGACAATGACTTGTTTATACTGCTCTATATACTATACACTGAAATGTATGTACAATATTTATATTTCAATTGATTTATTTTATAATTATATGGCAAAAAATGAGAAAATCAGCAATTTTTCAGTAATAGTGTGTGCTGGGACACTTGTGTATTTTTATGTCTGATTTGGTACGTTTTTAAGTGAGGTGAAGCTTGCGGGTACACAAGACAAATCAGACTCTTGAAATAAGTAGTCTGGAAAGATTGAGAGCCACTGTCTTAGTCAATGATCCAAAGCCTATTTAAATTGATGGGAGTTTTTCTGTTGACCTTACTGGACTTTGGATCAAGCCCTTAGGCCCAGATTTTTAAAGGTATTGAGGTACCTAACTCCTATAGGCACCTAACAATCTTTATAGATTTTGTTCTTAGCCCTTAAACAGAAGGGGAAGGGGCTATGTCCAAACACACAACAAAACAGCCACAAACAATTTCCTTAGGATCAAAAAGTACCTTTGTTGTTTGCTGTTTTCAGTGGAATTGACTTGACAAAATGGATAATGAAAATTAGTTCCCTAAATTTATAAACCAAGAACTCCAGTAGTTTAATCTCCTTGTTTATGCATACAGTGGTGTGGCCATTGATCGCCTCTTATACACCTCCTTTGTGGACACAGGTCACTCTACCACCCTACCTCTCTCAGCCATCCCATCTCTTCAGGGGCCCTTTAAGAATTCACAGTTCACAAAGTAATTCAAACAGTCCCCGGAAGGAATCCCATTGATTTAGTCCTCAGGTGCACATGAGCCCTCCAGGCCCCAACCCTCATTCAGTGTCTCTCTCTCAGTAGTCTAACAAAGTCTTTTCAAACAAAATACAAATTTAAACGGTCTTCACCCCAGTTTCAGCTGGCCACAGCCCCTCCTCTCTGAGGATGGGTCAGTCTATCTGTCAGTCACTCCTCTGCTTCTTGGGCAGAATCTCTCCCAGCCCAGGCCTCCCTGCCTAGAGTTTTTGCTTGTTTACTGTCAGGCTTCCTGCCCATCTCCCCGTCTCCCCCACCCTACTTCTCAATTACACTTTCCATACCCCCTGCCTTCTGTCCTTTTACCCTGTGATCACCTGCTTTCCTTCAGGTGGGGATCGCCATGTAATCAGTCCTGGCTTAGCTCCAGGCTCTCCCGCCCAAGGGCTAGCCATGCTATTACAATTCAATTCTTGACTAAAACTGCGACTCTGTTCAGATTATTATGGAAGGCTTTGGTACATTGTCACCTGTCCACTACAAATACTTTTCTCATTCTTCTGTGTTGAAGTTCAGCTCTTTAGGCTCCTATCATTACTATTGATTTAAGTAAGTTTCATGGTGAAAGTTGTCCCACTGCAGAAGGGCTGCATTGTGTTATGCAGCACTTCTACCTTTTATACAATATGTAAGTGGTGCTTAAAACTTTGCATGGGTGTTCTACACTGGAGTAAATTTCATGTGAACAAGGCCTGATTCTCCACTGCCTGTACTTTGTATGGTCACTTACACCTGTTGAAAAGAAATATAAAATACTTACTGTTCTGAAAAACACTTGGAGTGTAAAACACTATCAGATCAGACGGTAGCATATTTCACCTAACTTTCACACGTGTAAAAATACCCAGGGCAAAGCAGCGAAGAATCAAGCTTGTGCACTGAGTCAACATGCTAACCAGAAAGAAAAGTCCAAGAAAGCTCTTGCTAATCATGGAGCAAGTTCATTCTGTCATACATAATGTACTGGACATTAATGTCCTCTATATTAATCAACATGATTGTGTGAATTCTTTATGAACCTTCCATTTAGATTTCAATGCATTTGAACCCAGCAGTTTATTCAATTTCAATGACTATATTGCAGTCAACACTTCCTGGATAGCTATAGGGGCATCTGTTCACTAACACACAAGGTGGCCAATATCCCTTTAGGAGAAAATCAGCTAGTTCCTCTGTTCTACACACTTGGGAAGAACAGAGTTGCCTATAAAATGTAACAAATGTTTCCTGGATTTTAGCCAATATATTTCTGATCCTCTCTTGATCTTCATTTTCACTAATCCTTTTCTCTTTTTGTTCCTTCCTTTTGTTGATAAGCCAAAGTTCTGTCAGTCTTGTTTCCTCTCTCGAAAAACGTATTTTTGTTAAGTTTAATTAAGCATTCTGCCTTGTTTGCCAAGAGCAAATTAAGTTCCCCCCACGCTGAAATCAAATTTCGCAAAGTGTCCGGGCAATTAGCTCTAATATGTGGTTGCTATAACTTAAATTTTCCCTTTCAAAGGTTTTCATATCCCTTAGTCTTTGTTTCTGAACAGAGGAAGTGAGACTATTTATCTTCCCTGTGGTTGTGGCCTTTGGGTTCTCCCAGGCAACAGTATCCCCTATGTCCACCGTGCTATTAACCACCCCTTGATATTCAGCCCAAACCTCCCAGAAAATCTATAACCCAAAGGTATTTGCGGTAACAAATTGTTCATTCTCCAACTAAAATGCTCTACTGATGGATCGACCAGTGGGACTGGAACAAAACTTGAGTATGGTCTTCTGAAAAGCTGTTCCAAACAGCACATTTAAAGCATTCATAGATATCTAGAGAAATCGCCTTTGAAAATGGTACATTGACACAACTGCCCAAAACAATTCAACAGCCTTAATCTTTCACACAGAGAGTTTATCTCCTGTGTGTTTATTGTCAGGGGTTTGACTTCAACAGGTTTTAACAAAACAAAAACACAACATGATGCAAAGTAAATGGAATAGCAAAAAGGACCTGCTTGAGCTAGCATATAACAAAACTCAGTTTTTTGTAATCTGGTGTTGTGGCCTAGCTCTAGGTTGAGCCTGTTAATTGATCCTCTTTAACCTTCCTAATGAGCTGTTTTCATAAAGGCTTACACCAGGTTGCCCTTATCCTCAGAAAGGAGCCCTTCATTAATCCCCTTGATCCTTTCCATCCAGGTAGGCGTGGGCCACAGAAAACTCGAGGAAGGAATTTACTCCTGGTTAGCCAGATATGACACTTTGTCAGGAGAATACAATTGGTGCCAGTGGAGTAGTTGTTTCATCTCCAATAAAGTCACATTTTATAAAATAAAATAAAATAAAATAAAAAGCCGGGATTGCTTCCAAAATGTCAACTAGATAAGCATCAGCTAATTTGGTCACAAGGAATTTGACAGTTTAAACATTATGCTGTCAGTCACTGTCCCTCTCCTTTCCTCCAGTCTCCATCCTCCTCCTCCATTTATTTTGGCAAAGTGATATATTGCATTGTAGAAAATGGCACTCTGTCAATAACCATCGTGGTACCCTGAACACAACACTTTGGGTCAGACAGAACTGCTTGGATTGTAGAACAAAACATATCAATGCACTTCCACAAATGATAATCATTGACCAGTCACGTTGCAAGATTCCCTAACGAAGAAATAATTGGTTTTAACATATGAAACCTGTAATTACACGTAATATCCTTTTGTTAAAATAAAGATTTTACTTCAGGCCTCAGACATGTTTTCTTGCTCCAGACACACCCCCTGCTGCTCTCAGGCGTCCTTCCCCCCAGCCTGCTGCTAGTTCCTTTTAGCCCCAGGCTCTAAATAGGTTTTACTGTTCATCTCATCTCCCTTCCTCTTTTCACCCTCCCCACTCCCACCCTGTCACATTCACCCCACACCGGCAAAACTGAAAAATCTGAGACTTTCTTTTGGCTGATCTCTTCTCTCACCTCATTTTCTCTCCGCTGCTTAAACAATACAGAGGGAAGGCATAATCAGCAGTTAGATGCCTAAATCCCTTTGACTTTCAGTGGGAGCTGGGCACCTCACTGCCTTCTGTGATTTTTAAAATTTCCCCCATAAATAATAGGGCAATAATATAGTCTCTATTTCACAAGAAAGCAAACACAATGGAGCTCAAATATTCAAATATCTTTATGGCCTTTCTGCAGTCAGTGCTCTTCCTCTGTTGTATTCAGCATCATAGCTGTAGTATCTGTGGCTGTGACCCCCATTGTCATAATACTCCTTAAAGTCTGGGATTTTTGGAGGCAGGCCTTCGGGTCGGTGAAATCCCCCAAAAGGCTGAAATTGGATAGTTATGTTCTGCTCCTTTCCTCTCACTCCTACTTCTCTATCCTTCCCCTGCTCTCTTTTTCTCCCCATATTCTCTTTTTCTACCTCACTAAGCAGCTCCTGTCCATTTTGACGTCTCTTCAGTCTCACACACTTTGCTCCTAAACTCCCAGATCATCCTTGCTCCTTGCCTCCTGCTCCTCCCCCAGTGAGAGTGATGTTTTCCCCCCACTAATAGCTGGAATTAGTAACGGATTCATGATTCAGCTCTATTAAGATGAAGTGGGAAGTGAGGTGGTCAAAACATCATATGAAACATACTCTAAACTAAAGCACTACATTCTAGCACCTCTCAAAAGAAAACACATGGCCTATTTTTTTAAAGACTTAGGATTTTAAACAGAAACGGGGAGCCTGGTTGAGCATACAAGGGAGTAAGCACTACCCAGAGAAGCTATTTTTGAAAGGTATATTATATTTGTCTTATATTTTATGATGGTTCCAATTTTTATGAGAATATGTCTGACTTCTTCATTCCAAACCTCCAGTACTAATAATTACTAACAACTGTCAGGATAGACTTCTACATTTTTGTTATAGGAATATAACACATCTTGTTAAATGCTCTTTTGCCTGCTATAAAGAAATTTTTGCTTAGCAATGTTCAGCCATTTTACTTTTTCTATAATTGATTGATTTCTGAAAGGCTAGGATTAAAGGTCATAGGAAGTTTGTATAACATTTATGGGGTAAATTCACAATGCCATATTTGCAGATGGCAGCTGAAAAACTTTGTTTTCCTTTCTGAGTCAAATGAAAAGGTTATTTGTTTGACAGAACAACGATACTGATCTCTTTCCCATTCACTTCAACTTTCATAGCTTTTGAAACTTTATTTCGGCAAGTGTGCAACAAAAGCTAACCTGTATTTAAACTCATACTTCCTAACCTCTAGTTCAGAACTTTTGCAGTTATAATAGCCACTCCTCAATAGCATATTACCATTTAGATATTATTTTTATCCATTAATTTACACTTTGATCATTTAAACACAACGAGACAGATCCTCAGCTGGTGTAAACTGACTAATTTATACAAGCAGAGGATTTGGCCCAATTATTTTAATTTTTTTGCCAGAATAAATATGTGGTGTTATTATAATTACTTGCTGAGTTTTGTAACAGTTTGTAAAAATAAGAGCAGAAAAATTAGAATTCTGGTTTATATAGGATCTTTTATCTGAAAAATCTACTAATGTTAACTTCTTTGTGCCTTATTCATTACTTGTATATTTCACAGTAAATTATATTGACCGTGTTGAGGCCTATATGTTTGGCCTACAATCATAGGTCCATTGTAATAAGTGAAAAGACTCTTACTGACATCAGTGGGCTTTGGATCAGGCCCATAGTTTCTGTGAGCTTGCCAGGCAAACAGTCATTACTTTTGAATCATCTTTATTACACTATCACAGATTGCGTTGAAAAAATACCCTGCTCATTTATGGAGCTCATCTGAGTACCAAAGTGATGGAGGGGCTTGAATAGATTTCTGCAACTGGAACGCTAAGCAAAATATCAATGGGGTTCTGCATCAAAGTCTGTACATGTTCCAAGGGGCCTATCAGGAGCTGCTTACTCAGGCAAAATTCCTATTTGAAATTTGGCTGGGTACGGAGCCCAGCATTAAGCCTTAGGTGTGAAAATGTTGGTTCCATGTTCAAGCACAAATCACCTGAGTCTTTACAAAGGATAGTCTTGTCATATTTGGTTCCGTGCCAAAGCAACTGAGCAAAACAGGGGGAAAGTAAAATAATTTCCAGGTTTGTTGGTTGAGTTTAGTAAAGGCCCTGCCCGCCGTGAATACCACTGAAGTAAATGTCATTTATGTTTCATAGCAACCACAAACCTGTAGGTGCAAGATTAAAACAGAAAAAGGGGTAAAAAAAGAAAGCAAATACTTACAGTTAAACTTTTGTACCTAGGTCTCACATACAGTAGTGATTCATTTTTACCAAGAGGGAAAGTAGGGGTATCCCTTTCATGAGTCAAATTCTTTTTCTTGTGGATTTCTTTGTTTTGTATGTTTTGGTTCTTGATTTTACTTTAATATCCGTGTAATATTGATAAGAATAGTAGCAAAGATGCAACCACCAAATTATGCTTTCCCCTCACCAAGAAAGAAAGAAGCCAATCATCTAATACAGTATGTCCAAAACATACATTTTTATACGGAGATTTGTAAGAAAAATAGTCCTGCCATGTTTCATAATAGCAACACATGCCTACAGTTGCATACCTGATCTTGATGAACCAAACTCCAGTTCAAAACCCCTCAACTTCAGTGGGAGCTTCAGGAGCTCAGCAAATCAAGCCATTTGTTCAGGTGCCTAACATTAGGCACTCAAGTTTGAAATTTTGGGTCATAGTTCCTTTCATCTAAAGGAATTTCTAAGCATTAATTTAATTTAAGATTAACTGTATTAGCTGAGATTTTTACAGCTAGGTGAACCGAGATAACAGAAGAGCAAATTCAGCCCTGATGTAATTCAATTGTCACTTTAATTATGGCCAGAGATGAATTTGGAAGAGAATGGTCAAATGTGTCCACTAATTTTGTGTGCCCCCGTTTGTGGTGGTTTGGCTTGAGATACTTAACAGTAGGTGTCTAAATCTGGACTTCTAAAAAAAAAAAACTGGATTTTTTTTTAAAAAGTTCTCCCTAAGTGACTCGTTCGAGGATTTTGAGTGAATCAGTAGCAGACTGAGAAATGGAAACCAAGGGCCTAATCCAAAGCCCACTGAAGTTAGTTCTAGGACTCCCATTGACTTCAATGGGCTTTGGATCAGATTCTAAGAGTTCTGACTCCTAGTACCTGGCTCTGACAATCACACTGTGGTAATATACACAGCATGGCTCTGTGGCAGAATGAGATGCTCATTTCATATTTATGCCTCTTGTTGCTTTTCCAGCTCACAGTTATTTCATAACTAAGCTGATGCCTGAGACCTTTGAAAAAAGCTGAAAAGTTTGGGCACTGCTATTAATTGCATGCAACTCTTTTCTATACTTTTTTGCAGGTAAACTTAAGATATATTACTCCCTCTCTCCCATGTTGACACCTTTTTGGTCAGCCTGGGTAAGCTTTAAAGATCAGTGAAGACATAGACACAGTACACACTTCTGTCAAATTATGGTCTGACACAATGTAGGGTGAATTGCAACAGAACCCATGACATTCAACTGTACCAAATACTTTTGTACCATTATTATTGTTATGGCTTCATAATGATAAAAATAACTCTTCTATTAAAAGTTGTTTTAAAAGCCCCCTGATTCCCCTTAGGGTTAACCCCAACAGCCATCTAAGATGAGTTAAAATTACAACTGCCTTGTCATCACTAGAATTTTATCACAGGTTAATATGGGTTAGTTTAATATAGTTTAAAAATACACTTTTTTTCTTAATGAAGAAGAGACTGCAGTTTCACAAAAGATGTCACTAGGAGAGTCAGTGGTAGAAAGAGAGGTTTTAAAAGATTTTTAAAAGGTGACAAATTTTAATTTCATTTTACTTTAAACATTTTTATCAAGATGGCTACCACAAGTAGGCTCAGAAATGCTGATTATTGTCAAACATGCTTTCGATTTTAACCGTAGTGACCCGTGTCTCTTAATTTAGAATTTTCAATCTGCTGGGCTAAGTAAAATGATTGTTTTTAACGACAAGAAATGCCTCTTTCTGTCCACTCGAATAAGTTGAAAATTGAACCCAGGTCGCCCACATGCCTAAATAGAGCATATCACTAGGCAGCCCTTGGGTGTTGTAGAAAAACAGCTACAGTAACTTTTCATTATCAAACAATAATAAAGTTGCCTGAATGCTGAATGAAAGCAGCTGGAAACCTAATGGCAGAAATCTCAGGATGTGAAATGACTTGGTTAAAGTCAATTAGAACCTGAAGATGGAAATAACAAATCTATTACCTATGGTTACTTACATGGCCTGTATTTCTATAGCACCTCACAATATATAATGTGTTTATTTCAAACACCCTTATGAAGTAGGGAACTGCTATTATCCCTATTTTACAGATAGGGAACTTAGGTACCGACAAAGTGACTTGTTCAAGATCACAAAGGAAGCTTTGGATAGAACAAGGAACCCAACCCACATCTCCAGAATCCCAAGCCAGTACCCTACCCAGCAGCCTATACTTCCTCTCTCAATCCTTAAAAACAACAAGTAGTCTGGTGGCTCCTTAAAGACTACAGATATATTTGGGCATAAGCTTTCATGACTAAAAAACCTCACTTCTTCAGATGCATGAAAGCTTATGCCCAAATAAATCTATTAGTCTTTAAGGAGCCACTGGACTCCTTGTTGTTTTTGTGGATACAGACTAACACGGCTACTCCCTGATACTTTCTCTCAATCTTTGTCTCTTCCAGTCTACTAACATGTATTCTTTGATCAAGGAGCTAGGCCCTTATGGGGCTTGGCTAAGCACATAAACAGTGAACATCTAGTAAATAATATATTTTACCAAGAGAGAGAAAGGCGTTGTCTAAGCACAGGAGTTGGAGCCTGAAACTCCTGAATTCTAGTTTGGCTCATTTAAAAAATAAATTGTGTGGACTACAGGGCTTATAATGAAGAAGTGTAAAATAAGTAATGGCAGTAGAGAAGCAAGGGGAAAGGGGATGATGATGATGATGAAGTAAAAGGAGGAAGTAGGAAAAATATATATTTATTAAAAAAAAACACAAATAAAGCCCATTACCCTGATCCCATTTCAGTTAATGGCATAACAAGACCACTCATTTGAGAAAAGTTTGCAGGTAGAGGTAGTTGAAATTTGGAATTTTTATCCTGCGGGAAAATTCCAAGATTTCAAAATCTGATTTCATCCCAAATCAGAATATTGAAATCTAAGAATTTTTCATAAAACATGGGTGATAATAAGGTTGGCTGGTTTCTCTGTCCCATTTATGCCTTTAGGAAGGGGCTTGTTGATGTGAAGGATGCAGAGGTGACCAACGGACTCTGCTGGCTAAAGCATTCTGATCTCTGGCACATGGGACAAATGGCCAGTACAAGAGGAACACATATAGACAAGCACTGAACACTTTTTTTTTTTCAACAAAAAGAACAGGAGTACTTGTGGCACCTTAGAGACTAACAAATTTATTTGAGCATAAGCTTTCGTGGGCTACAGCCCACTTCATCGGATATACTCCCGTTCTTTTTGCAGATACAGACATGGCTGCTACTCTGAAACCTGTTTTTTTCAACGTTATTGTTTTTACTTATGTAACAAAAGTTAAAATGATAACTATATAACACAATATGTAATACAATAGTTAAAATGATGACATCAAAACGAAATGCCCTGGCCTTATTGAAATGAAACATTATGATAATTTCCCACAAAAATTTCAATAAAATCAATACATTCCCACGAAACATTTCAGTTTAGTTAAACCAGCATTTTCTCACAGAAAATTTCCATCAGAAAATTTTTGACCAGCTCTAACTGCAGGAATTGGCACTTTGCATTCAAAATGTAGTGTGGGATTATCAAAAGTGCTCAGCGTTCCTCTAACTCTAAATCTACTCCCACTGACGTGAGATTTTTTCCATTGATCTTAATGGCAGTATGACAGAGCCTATTACCTTCAATAGGCTTTGGATCAGGCCCTTAGAGAAGAGTCTTTTGTTACATCACTCATCACAGTCAGACTAAAGAGATGGAAATTAATAAAAAAAATAATTAAAAACGTGTTCATTGCTCTAGGCATGTTCTAGTTTGTTGTTCAGCTCACTTCATTTCAGCATTTCATTTCTAGTGATTTACTTACTGGTTATGACTTAAAAAGCAATAATGAAAAAGACTGAAAGATATTTCTTTGTTTTGTTGTAGATGGCACTTCAGAACTCATGGAATATTTATAGCTAGCTAGCTATACAATAAAAGTTTCAATAAAGCATGCTTTTTAATTCAATGATAGAGGAGTATGTCATACATTTTCATTGCACACTCAGACGCAGCATTGCATATGTCTATTTGCTATCAAATAATACAATGAAATAGATGTTTTCCCTAGTGGTAGGTTTTTAGGACGAGGACTAAAGTGCATTGGCTCACACAGCTTCCATTCTCTCCATCATATCAATAAGCCACGCATTAGCTAGAAAACCTAAAGAAAATATCTCACCAGAATTAAGTAAGCCTGACTAAAGCCTGACATGGTCTCTCTTTTGTTCAGTCTAACTAGGTTCTTATACCAGGCCCGTGGCATCTGAGCACCTGAAGAAGAGGAGCAAACAATTATTTCAATCCACTGGCCTCTGGCTTTTGGGCCGGCATGCTCCTGTTGCATCACACTGCTGTTGACCAATACAAACTCAGAGCAGAACTACTATGATGCAGTAAGCTAGGCAGGCTGATATCCATAGACAACACTGTAGCCCCTGGATAAAACTCTAGCCTCTGGAATTTTTGGTCATCTTTCTAGAACAACACTAAAGTTTACTAAAAAAAACCACTGAATGCATAATTAAAAGTCTGACAACTCCAATTTAGGTCAATAAGAGACGTTCCAATGACTTCTGTCAGAGATGGACTGAGACCTTAATTATGGTTCCTTCTGCATAAACAGACTAGAGTGGATGGAAGATGAAGAATGTTCTTATTTCCCCTCATCCAAACTGCACCGATACCACATACTGAGGAGTGAAAGGGAGGGAGGAATGTCTCTTTGCTTCACTGAGCAGTCCAGGGGGCAAGCTTTCTGGCTGAGGCAGGGTAGGAGCGAATTAGAGAACTGCAAATGAGAGAAGAGCAGAATATCTGAACTGAGATGCTTCATGTGAAAATGAGAGGAGAATGATGTTAAGGTATGCCTTAGAGCTGGTCGGAAAATGGAATTTCTGAGTCAGGACAAAAAGTCAAAATTTGCCACAGATGAATATTTCAAAACATTTTGTTTCAGAAATAGATTAATGACCGTATCAAAATATTTATGTTGAAATGTTTCATCTTGAGAGGGTGAGGGAAATTTTTCTAGAAAGACGAAGATCTAGTTAATATCCTACAGCTGTCTCCCCCTCGCATCTTTGTGGAGCCAAGTGATATAATTGGAGCTCTATGCAAGTGCAGGGTTTCTCCACATGAAGCCAGTTGCAGGACTGGGGCCTTCATTTCTATCTCATTGGTCAGTCTCCAGAGTCTAAAGAAAGGGGCATAAGCTAGGTCAGTTATTTAGATTTATACTGCTACATTGTGTGAAACAAAAGTAGGGGAATTTCCCATCTCTGAATTAGGGCGAGGGAAAGCACACACCTGTAAAGGTTGAACATCAGTGATAATTTGGCACAGAGTTAGCTTCCTGTTCCTAATCTTACTGGAACATTTTTCACTTTTTTTAAGAAAACCTCTCCTTTTTGTTACAGCTGAAAAACAATATAAAATTTTAACATGGTGAAACTGTATTTTCCCACTGGCTCAGGTCTTAACATGACTGGACTGTTTTTGTATTTAGACGAACTGTGGAATTGCATCCACCCCCTCTACTCCTTTGCCTCCCAGTCTCATTCTGTGATTTATTGTCTCTCTCTAATGTGCCATTTTGTTGATATTCTTTAACAACCACACCCACTGTGCTTGTACTATTGGAACAGTTTTTGCTTTTCTTTTACTTAGCTCACTTATTTGTATGTCATGTTGTTGATAGAAGGCTAGAGTGTACAAAGGAGATAAACCCTATTTCTCTTACATGAAATAACGGTTGAACAAGAGTTGCCCAAAATATATCCTGAAAGGGCCCAATCCAATGTCTGTTGCAGTCAATGGGAGTCCTTTCATTGACTTCCATGAATGTTGGATCAGGCCCGAAATTATTTCTTTAAATTGAAGCCTTGGATATTTTTGTTTAATTTAACTTGTAAAAGAGAAAATCAAATGCAGGTTTGTGATCTTTTTTGCTTCTTCATTATATCTAAAGAAAGACACCAAGTTTCTTTTTCAAAACCATTTACTTCAATGGAACCAGTGTTCACCCAACATTTTAATTTCTCTTTTAATTTCTTCTTTTTTATATCAGAAGCTTTCTTCTATAGCTGAAGGACTTGTTAAAGATCTCAGATGTGTTTTGTGGCCTCTCAGTACTTGAGAGAAGGATCAGACTATTGAATATTTAACAAAACCAGCTTTTCTCCAACGGTTTATTTGAGCATCTGAGTGTTAAAGAACAATTTTAAATAGACTGAATAAAAATCATTTCCCCACCAATTTAATCAGGTTTCACTTGCATGGCATCTCTAATATCATCATCCTATACATTCTCCAGTCTTCCAGGACAAACAGACCTGGATTTCTAATAGAAGAAAACAAATGAATATTTCTGACTCAAAATATTTATGGCTTTTACACATGCTAAAGAAAAAAAGGACAAAAATATCTCTCTCCCACTCCCTGGCAATTACCTTTTAACTGCTGAATACAATCTGCAGAGATCAGAAAAGTCATGTTAGCGGGTCCTGTCCCCAGGGATCTCCTGGATCAATTAGAAAATATATGCCCTAGCTTTGTATTTTTGATGAATACCTCAATCCTTACCTTTCCATAAGATAGTGTGTCCAATCAGAAGATAGAATTCCATTAATTTTATCACATATAGAAAAACTGTAGTAATTAGTTACAAAGCCAATTATATATTACCTAAGTACAAATTTTGAAAGGTGAATTTTCAGACGATGCTAGGGATGCTTTTTCTTTTTTCCTTTCATCTTTACCATTAGTGTTATCAACCAGGGACAGAAGTGAAATTTTCTTTGTATTAGGGTTAGCTTACTGAACAAGAACATAAGAACGGCCGTACCGGGTCAGACCAAAGGTCCATCTAGCCCAGTATCCTGTCTACCAATAGTGACCAATGCCAGGTGCCCCAAAGGGAGTGGACCTAACAGGCAATGATCAAGTGATCTCTCTCCTGCCATCCATCTCCATCCTCTGACAAACAGAGGCCAGGGACACCGTTCCTTACCCATCCTGGCTAATAGCCATTAATAGACTTAACCACCATGAATTTATCCAGTTTTCTTTTAAACGTTGTTATAGTCCTAGCCTTAACAGCCTCCTCAGGTAAGGAGTTCCACAAGTTGACTGTGCGCTGCATGAAGAAGAATTTCCTTGTATTTGTTTTAAACCTGCTGCCTATTAATTTCATTTGGTGACCCCTAGTTCTCGTATTATGGGAATAAGTAAATAACCACATCACTCATGATTTATATACCTACTACAATGTCCCCCCCTAGTCTTCCTCTTTTCCAAACTGAAAGTCCTAGCCTTTAATCTCTCCTCATATGGACCGTTCCAAACCCCTAATTATTTTAGTTGCCCTTTTCTGAAACTTTTCTAGTGCCCGTATATCTTTTTTGAGATGAGGAGACCAACATCTGGTATGCGAGTATTCGAGATGGGGTACCATGGATTTATATAAGGGCAATAATATATTCTCAGTCTTATTCTCTATCCACTTTTTAATGATTCCTAACATCCTGTTTGCTTTTTTCACTGCCTCTGCACACTGCATGGACATCTTCAGAGAACTATCCACTAGGACTCCAAGATCTTTTTCCTGACTTCTTGTAGCTAAATTAGTCCCCATCATATTGTGTGTATAGTTGGGGTTATTTTTTCCAATTTGCATTACTTTACATTTATCCACATTAAATTTCATTTGCCAGGAGAGTTCCTTTCTAGTTATAAACAGAACAGAGTATATTTGCAAATTTCTATTTTATCTAGGTATTCATCTGGACTCCATCACTATAGAATCAGAGACCTTCCAAACATCAATGAATTAATTCTCATAACACCCCTTTAAGGCCGGAAAATATTATTATCCCCATGTTTACAGATGGGGAGCTGAGAAAAAAGAAGTTAAGTGTCTTGGCCAAGGTCACGCTGGAAGTCTGTGGCAGAGCTAGGAATTTAACCTTCTTTTCCTGAGTTCCAGCACAATACCTTAACCACAAGATCACACTTCCATCCCAGGGGAAGTTTCAACTGTTTGATTTGCAGCTTGCTGTTGTTCTTAAAGGCATCTTGTTTAAGAAAAGCTTTGGCTTCATGTCTTATGATATGGGGCCATACCTTGCTCTCATTGAAATCCATCACAAACTCCCCCTGATGTCCATGGAATTTACACCAGTTTAGATTTATACCCACTTTCCAATATGTAATGTGAACACCCTCACCCATCACCTCTGAATTTGTCCCATTAGGTCTAATGCAGTTTAAGATGGGGGTAATTCACGTAACTAGGGAACAGAAGATAGGAATGAAGAAAGAAAAGTAACTAACAAAACTGTAAGTAAATTTAAAAATTACAGATTAACTGAAAGTGAGATTTTAAACCTATTTAATTAAACCAGTACAATTCTTGTGTGGACAATCTTACTCTGATTTAAATCTGGCTCAAATCAGTTCATCTTAACTTAATGGATAAGCTAAATCAATATAAGTTAGTTTTGATCAAATGAAGAATGTCCACACTGGAGGTTAGAACAGTTTAACTAAATAATTTAAAATCAGATTTAAAGTTAAATTGCTGCAACTTTGACATGGACAAGGCCTAACTCTGACCCTAGTTCTCCAGAACATTTCAAAATTAAACACACAGAATGCCAGAGTGGAAGGAATGCTTTCAAATTGCTATCAGTTCCTTAGAAAAGGATAGTTAAATATAGGTGAGCTCGCTCAGTCTGCAATGGGATGAGAAGCTGAGCACATTTTCAAAGTTTTGGTAATCATGGAGAAAGGGAAACTGAATGACTCTGATATAGTCCTCAAAAAAAGTCAGTTATTACTGCCTGCCTGTCATGGGGTCTTTACAACCCATGCTGGTTTGGCAACCAAAGTTCAACACAGAAATTGCCTGCCTGCTCAGCTGGAGTTGATTAGCAGCCCCACAGCAGCTGTAAGGGTAAAAGGGCTGTAAGGGGAGAGAGTGGGGTAGCTGCCAGAGAGACAGAGGGACTGTGGAAAGAAACTCCTGCCAGCAAATGGTGAGAAGCTGCCAGAGAAGCCAATACTCCAGAGAGAGAGAAACAGAACAAGAGGCTGGAAAATCCACAGAGGTAGGATGCAGCTGAGGGAACAACAAGGGACTTCAGAAGGGTTCAGAGCAGCCAGAATTAACAAGGGCCCTGAGCTGGAGCCTAGTGGAGCAGGTGGACCTGGATTCCCCTATTCCTTCCTTGGGACAGGGGGAAGGTCAAGGACTAAAAGTGTCAAACAAAGGCCAGAGGAGAGGCTCTCAAGCCACTGGGCTTTGAGTTCCTTATTTTTGGATTTTTCTGTTAGCCACAAAAGGGGATTGACTGCACAGTGACGTATCAGGAGAGCTAGGCCTCATAAGATAATAGACTATCTTGAAGCCAGAAGGGTGCACTAGACTGAAAAGACACCTGTAGCACCATGCCTGGATACGGGCAGGTGCTTGGGATGCAAGGGTGTCCACCTACAAGTGGTATGAAGTGGGATTCAGCATACAATCACAGCAAAGACCGACCAATCCCCACAGAATTTTAAGATGGAAGAAGCTCTCTGATTGTTTGCCCAGCAATATGCGGCACTCCTAGAACGGATGGCCATGCAAGAGCAACAATGACAAATGCAAGCTTTGACACTACACCTTACAGGCCCAGCATGAATGAGGCAAGCAGTGGCCCAGCAACAACAACAAGAAGGCCAAACCCTGGCTCAATAGTGAAACCAGCAAATGCTAGAGATGGTAGTTGCCCTGCAATAGCATCTGAACAACTTAGTTTGAGTGTTGACTGGAATTGCTTCACCTTTGATGGCTGAAGCTAAGACAGACTTGGGAGGTTGGTCAGGAGGCCCTATGCTATCTAAGGGAAGGCCCAGCAATAACCCAGAGGCCTTTTTGGAGATCTTACAATGTGTTGCAAGTTGTGCTCACTGGAACCCTGAGATGTGGGCCATCTACTTGGCAGATGTCTTGATGAGAGCATCACATGCAGCCTATGAGGTGCTAGATCATCAACCCATCTTCAATTATCCAATGGTGAAAGCAGACATATTCAAAATAAGTGAAGAGATTTACTGTTACAGTTTCAGCAAATAGAATCATAGAATATCAGGGTTGGAAGGGACCTCAGGAGGTCATCTAGTCCAACGCCTTGCTCAAAGCAGGACCAATTCCCAGCTAAATCAAGGTGGAGGTTTAGTGTGTCCACACAACCCAGGATGCTAGCACTGAATCTTAAAGAACTCAGGTGGAAGTGGATGAAACCAGAAGTCAGGACGGGCAGGTATGTGGCTGAGTTGATAATTATGGAGAAATTCTTCTGAGTTCTCCCTGCTGCTATATGAGAGTGGGTGCAGAGACACCAACTGGAGACTCTGAACAAATCAGTAAGGCCCACTGAAAATTACTTAAAGACTGACATCTCACAAGACATTGGGAAGAGAGAGCCCACCTCCTCAAGGCCCATAAGAGGGGTCCATATGAGAACTGGCCACTTCGAGATCATACACTTCCAGGGGATTCTCTTCACCTCGGAAAGACCAAACCTTCTGACAGAAGCTACTCCTAATCTACTCTACCCCATGCTTTCCAAAGTCTAAACTCTGGAAACATGGTCAGGCCAATGCCTCATACACTCTGCCACCTCATACTTCACCAGGAGAGGTGAGAGCAAAACAGACATATCAAGAAAGATTGTCCAACTCTGGAATGCAATTATGGAGCAGAGTTAAGCTCTTCCAGCCTTAACCAAACATCCACCAGTCCAAAGTTAACAACAGTGGAACAGGTTAATGGGTAGGAATTGCAAAAGACTGGGAGGAACAAGTCAATACAACGCCCAATGTGGTATAGTATGTTCTACAACTGAGAGATCACTTGAAGGATTTACATCATTTTTCACAGCAGAACCTACCCAGATGATTCAAGAACAGACTACAAGAAAGGGGCCTGACTAAGAGAGTTTAGGCCCAGTGAATGAGTCTTAGTGCTGTTACCCACTTCAGAATCTAAGCTATTGGCAGGTGGCAAGACCCATATGAGATTACTCAAAGGGTCGGCCATGTAGATGATGAGGTTCGTCAACCAGATCAGAAGAAGGAAAAACAAATCTATCATGTCAATCTATTAAAACCCTAGACAGCCAGAGAAGTGTTCCTTATATCTCCATACCCCCATGAACCAAAACTAAGACCACAAATACCAACACTCAGAGATCCAACTAGGGGAACACTTGACCCCCAGGTAACAAAGGCAGGCCAAGCTCCTAGTAAGAAAGTTCAAAGCCATCTTCTCAGAGAGGCCAAGACAAATGGATCTGATATTCCACCACATCAAGACTGATGGCATGTCTACACTTAGTGGTAGATCAGCACTGCTGTAATCGATATAGAGAGTGTCGATTTAGTGGGTCTGGTGAAGACACGCTAAATCAATAGGAGAGCACTCTCTCATCAATTTGTCTACTCCCCCTCCCTGAGAAGCATAAGGGAAGTCAACAGGAGACATTCTCTTGTTGACACAGCGCAGTGTAGCCATCGCGGTAAGTCGATCTAACTACGTCAACTTCAAGTATGTTATTCACATAACTGAAGTTGCATAAGCTAGATCAATTTACCATGGTAGTGTAGACCAACCCTGAGCTAGGGAAGGTGGTGCAGGAACCATACAACTGCCAGCTAAGATGATGCAGACCTTAGTCAAAGAAGAACTGGAGAAGATGCAGAAGGTACTATTGTGGAATCTCGAAGTATTTGACACAGTCCAACACTTGTGGTCCCCAAACTCGACCCCTCAGGCTCTGCATAGACTTCCATAAAGTAAATGAGGTCTCTAAGTTCAATGCCTACCCTATCCCTCATGTAGATGACCTCTTCAAGTGCCTGAAGGAATCCCAGTATATAATAACATTGGATCTGAAGAAGGAATATTGGCAAATCCTTCTGATAAGAGTGTCTTGGGAGAAGATTGCCTTCTTTATGCCCTGGGGACTCTGAGTTTATAGCCATGGCCTTTGGCCTACACAGCACAGCAGCCACCTTCCAAAACTTGATGGATGAGGTCCTATGACTATATACAGATTATTTGGCCACCTATTTGGACAATGTAGTAATCTTCAGTCATGATTGGGAGTCACATTTAGAGAAAGTGACAACTGTTCTATGCTCGTTAAAGGCTGCTGGGCTAACAGCAAACCTGGCCAAATGTGCTTTCAGTAAGAAGGAGACACAATACCTTGATTACCTCCTGGGAGATGAGGTAATCAAAACCTTAACTGGTGAAGGTACAGGCATTGAAAGACTGTCCTACCCCCATGATCAAAAAACAGGTGTGGTCCATTTTAGGCCTAGCTGGCAATTATAGAAAATTCACAGTGATGTTTGCCACATTAGGAGCACCACAGGAAGTATGATGGTGTGCTGAATGCCAGGCAGCATTCCAAAAAGTTAAAGAGATTCTATGCAGCCAACTGGTCTTACAGACCCCAGACTTTGAGAGGCCCTTTATATTCCAGATTGATGCCTCAGACATCACCATAGAGGAAGTACTGTCCAAAGAATATGACAAAGAGGAGGATCTGGTGTTATATTTCAATCACAAGTTGCTTGTCCATGAAAGAGCCTGTGCAGTAATTGAAAAGGTGTGTCTCATAGTAAAGGAGGCCATTGAAACACTGCTATTTTCTACTATGCAACTATTTTCAATTAATCGACCACGCTCCACTGAAGTGATTGAACTGTATGAAGGACATGAGCGCAAGAGTTATGAGGTGGTATCTTAACCTGCAGCCTTACTCCTTTTTGGTGGAGTATCACTCCAGTCATCAGAAGAAGAATGAAGATTTCTTCTCCCAGGAAAGGGAGAGCAACACTTCCACAGAGAATGCTCCCGCTTAATTCCAAAGAGAGGAGGTGTCAGGGACCAGCCCAGCTAGGACCAGCTGCTGGCCTGCTCCCTGACTAACTTCACTGCTAGGCAACCGAAGAGCCCAGCTGCACTGTCTTAGAACTGACAGTGGCCAGAGCCCTTGACTGGTTTCTAGTTTAACAGCTCTGCATATTAGCCTGAGCCTGGCCCCCACAATGGATCAGAGGCTGCTCTAAGCGTACCATGCCTGTATCTGTGTTTGCCCTTGGCCCAATCCCTGCTCCAGCCTGCCTTCAGTGCCTGCTCCCCTCTGGCTTCAGACTTCTAGCTTTGACCCAAACCTCTGCCTCTGGTTTGTGACTCCGGTTTACCCTGACTCTGGCATTTGGCCACTGTCCCTCTGGTAGTGACCCTCGGCTCATTTCCTGGATTCTGCCCACCCTGGATCCTGCTCTAATCAGTAGTTTGACTCTTGCTTTTCCACCATGAGGCCTGACCACCTATGGCCCAGTTGGCTACATTAAATCTGTCATGGGGGCCTATACACCCCTTGCTGGTTTGGCAACCAAAGGGTCAGAGCTGACTGGTAGCCCCACAGTAGCTGTGAGGGTAAATGGACTGAAAGGGAGGAGGGCAGGATGGCTGCCAGAGAAGCAGAAGGACTGTGGAAAGAAGTTCCTGCCAACAAACTGGTGGGAAGCTGTCAGAGAAGCCAACATTCCAGAGAAACGAAGCAAAAGGCTGAAAAGGCCAGTAAGGTAGGCAACAGCTTCGTCTTTGAATTCCTTATTTTTGGATTTTTCTGTTAACCATGAAAGGGAACAGACTGAGTAGTGATTTAGTAGGAGAGCTAGGCCACATAAGGCAACAGACTGTCTTGATGCTAGAAGGACTGGAAGGAGCAGTAGAATGAAAAGATCCCTGCAGCACCATACCTGGACATAGGGAGGCACTCAAGAGGTGAGGGGTACTCCTACATTGCCCACACATAAAAACAGGGTTTTTACCAGCACACACACACACAAAAAAGACAAGGGAAATCCACTGAACCATTTGTCAAGATATAACACTGTAACTTTGGGGGGTAGTGAAAGTGAATAGATTTGAGGTAGACTGGTAATTGGTATTTCTGAAAAGGACTGAAGGGAGGATCTCCAGTCATAAACAAACTGAACACTAGAGAATGTCACTGAGATGAAACATCACTAAGAGGTAAGAAGTCCGATCAAGAGGCTGCCCAAGTAGTTGAGGCAATCATTATTAAAATATTCCCAAGCAACAAAAGGGCACAGACAAAGCAAGCTTACGCAGTTAAATACACAGAGAACTCACAAAAGCAGCACACATGTGAAGTTGAGTATAGAGCCAGAAATGCAAAAATGCCATAAGAAAAAAGGCCATTTTGCAGTCACGTGCTGAACAAAAGGTAGTAAGACGTAACATGCAGAGATAGTCTTCTTAGGTTCAATTACTTGTGCTGACAACACTGATGAACGCTGGAAAGTGGATTTGCTAATTCATGGTAAACTAGTGAGATTTAAAATAGACACAGGAGCTAATGTAGCTATTGTCAGTTTATATACAATGGTCTTCGTTTCCAATCCAAGCTAAAATCACAGTTTATCCAGGATAGCCCAGTGAACAAACTGGACTTGAAAGGGCAGTTTATAAATGAGGCAATATACAATGACTGTTTGTCAAGGTTAGAATGTAAGAAGGTCATAGGTTAACAACCTGTGGGGTTGTAATGTTGTAAGAATAGAACTGATACAGAACGTTGAAGGGAGTATTTGGGAAATGTGTGTCTCTTGTATTGTGAGTCAGTGAGGATAAAACTGAAGGGCAATTCCCTATAGTATTAACAAAGACCACAGAGACCCATTGCTTCTCAAGATCAAGGAAGAACTTTAGAAAGGTTAAAATGCAACAATAACAGAATCTACACAATGGACAGGATTGGGAATTTAAGAATACATGTTGACCAGAAACAAATTAACAAAACAGAGGAATGGGAGTGATAATCACATTTAACAGTAGAAAATATAATCCCGAAGACAACAATGTGCATGTTTCCCCATTAATTGATACTTCAAGCAAACTTTGGTAGAATCTACTGCATCCAGACAGTGCCAAATTCACATTTGTTAATTGCTTTGGCAAGTACTTTATTTTTTCTTTTCTTTTTTCTTGGTTGTTAGCTTTTTGATATTAGCAGTGCTCTCAAAATATTTCAGCAGTAAGGACCTAATTCATAAAATCATCCTTATTCAGGGCAGTGCATAAGCACATGCTTAATTTAAATGAAGTCAATTGACTTAAGCACCTGTTTAACTTTAAGCATGTGCTGAATTGTTCTTCTGAATAGGATTGACTTAAGCATGTGTATAAGTGCTTTCCTGAATCAGGGCCTAAATTACCAAAGTAATGCAGGTACAACACATGCATGATATGTTGTTTTATGCTGATACACAGGGAAATAAGAGAAACACTTGTCTGTCCCATGACTGTTCTTGTGTGAAATGAAAGATATGAAGACAATTGTACTATCTGATAATCCTTTGAGTTTCACTGTTCCCTAAAGTAAGGCTGTCTCTACAGTTAATTAGCAGAGTAATGTTTACCTATGCCAGAATGAAAAAGAAAACAAAATGTTTATTCTTTTGTTTCTCCAAAACAACATATTGTGTAATGTTCTAGCTGTCTCAAATTGTTCCTTATAAGTCATAAACAAAGAGAATTCTTCATACTAATGTCTTCCCTATAGATTGTAATATTACTCTTTCCTATTTTATATGTAATAACATGAAACTTTTATGAATCATTCTATTTAAAAAAAGTGAAGAAATTGTTATGTTTGTACAGTTAAATACTCAGGAGTGAGGAAATGAGCATGTCTTATGGAAAGATTTCATAACTGCAGATATCCTAACCAACCACAACAAATTCAAAATATATTCATATGCTAGAAGAAGGAGAAGCAATTATAGGGGTCACAGAAATCTATAGGGCAATGTCTTTGAAAAAAGTCAAAACTGGCAAACTAGATAGGCAGACCAAAAGCTTCTTCTGTAACTCATACTGGGATAAAGGGTCAATATATTAAAAATAAGCCTCAAAATGTGTCTTCTAAACAAAGAAACCACTTACTAGATCTCGAAGGCATTATGCTTTATAAGGACAGGATAGCAATCCATGAGCCTGGAGAAATAATTGTAAATAAAATACAGGATGGTCCCCGGGGCATCAGAAAATCCAGATAAGACTGAGGGTACGTCTACACTGCACGATTATTTCGAAGTAGTTTAAACCGATATTAC
>NC_133771.1:107379611-107383494 GCF_003597395.2 Chelonoidis abingdonii
TCTCCCTCCCTAACGTTAATCCCCCTGATATATTTATATAGAGCAAGCATATCCCCCCGGAGCCTTCTTTACTTTACAACTGGTAGGCAAACACAATTCTCTCCTCTTCACATATGGGAAGCTGAAGCATGGGGGAGGTTAAGTGTGTGACGGGTTGGATCACAGAACCCCCCTTGGGAGCTGCCACCTGATGTGCGAAGACTACCTCTGCTCCTGCTTTCCCTGCCAGCTCGGGACCCCAGCACCCTGTCTTGCTAGGGTCTGAATTACTTGCCCCAAAGCTGCAGACTTAACTGAAAGCAGCTTACAGACGTGTTCTTGTCTTTAACACTCAGATGCCCAACTCCAAATGGAGTCTAAACCCAAATAAATCCATTTTATCTTGTATAAAGCTTATACAGGGTAAACTCATAAATTGTTCACCCTCTATAACACTGATAGAAAGATGCACAGCTGTTTGCCCATAATCTGGGTTAATTAATAAGTAAAAGGTGATTTTATTAAATACAGAAAGTAGGATTTAAGTGGTTCCAAGTAGTAACAGACAGAACAAAGTGAATTACCAAGCAAAATAAAATAAAAGCACAGAAGTCTATGTCTAATCCAATAAGAAACTGAATATAGATAAGATCTCACCCTCAGAGATGTTTCAATACATTTCTTTCACAGACTGGAAGCCTTCCTGGTCCGGGCACAATCCTTTCCCCTGGTACAGCCCTTGTTCCAGCTCAGGTGGTAGCTAGGGGTTCCTCATGATGGCTGCTCACTTTTCTCTGTTCCACCTACTTATGTATCTTTTGCATAAGGCAGGAATCCTTTGACCCTCTGGGTTTCTCTCCACCTAATGCAAAAGCACCAGGTTAAAGATGGATTCCAGTTCAGGTAACATGATCACATGTCACTGTAAGACTTCATTACCCACTTGCCAGCACACACGTATACAGGAAGACTTACAGGTAAAATAGAGCCATCTGCAGTCAATTGTCCTGGTTAATGGAGTCATCTAGATTCCAAACCATCATTAATGGCCCACACTTTGCAGAATTACAATAGGCCCTCAGAGTTATATTTCATATTTCTAGTTTCAGATACAAGAGTGGTACATTTATACAAGTAGGATGATCACACTCAGTAGATTATAAACTTTGTAATGATACCTTACAAAAGACCTTTTGCATGAAGCATATTCCAGTTACATTAGCATATTTTCATAAAATCATATAGAGTGCAATGTCACAAAGCCAGTGGACCAAGATCACAGAGTTTCTCTAGTTTCCCTTGAAAAAGCTGCCATAGCAGTGAAACCCTCATGCAATCACACAGCACAGGGCTTAGACTTACCCACCATGGTGTCTTCACTACGGTGAGTGACTGCTTCTGCTCCCCCGTCAACTCCGCCTGTGCTCTCATGGCAGTGGAGTACAGGAGTCGATGGGAGAGTGCTTGGGAATCGATTTATCACATCTAGACTAGACATGATAAATCGACCCCAGCTGGATTGATCGCTGCCCGCCGAGCCAGTGGGTAGTGTAGACATACCCCTAGTTGAAGAAAGACAACAGCTCCATCTCACCAACAGCAACAGAACTTCAGTTTATATATGTGTATGCAATATATCACAGCTTGCTTTATGTTGAACTCAGATGGTATTCACTCAAGAGTTCTGAAGGAACTCAAATGTGCAATTGCGGAACTACTAACTGTATTTTGTAACCTATCATTTAAATCAGCTTCTGTACCAAATGACTGGAGGATAGCTAATGTGATGCCAATTTTTAAAAAGAGCTCCAGAGGTGATCCTGGCAATTACAGGCCAGTAAACCCGACTTTAGTTCCAGGCAAACTGGTTGAAACTATAGTAAAGAACAAAATTGCCAGACACATAGATGAACACAATTTGTTGGGCAAGAGTCAGCATGGTTTTTGTAAAGGGAAATCATATGTCACCACTCTACTAGATTTCTTTGAGGAGGTCAACAAGCAGGTGGACAAGGGGGATCCAATGGATATAATGTACTTAGATTTTCAGAAAGCCTTTGACAAGATCCCTCAGCAAAGGCTCTTAAAGTTGTCATAAACAGATAGTTAAGGGTTAACAAGCTCAGTAAACCTGGCTGACATGTGACCAGATGACCAATAGGGGGACAAGATACTTTCAAATCTTGGTGGAAGGAAGTCTTTGTTTGTGCTCTTTGTTTTGGGTGTTGTTCACTCTTGGGACTAAGAGGGACCAGACGTCCATCCAGGCTCTCCAAATCTTTCTTAAAACCAGTTCTCTCATGTTTCAAAAATGAATGTAAATGCCAGGCAAGCGATTAGTTTTAATTTTTTGTTTTCTCAACTTTTGCAAATGGTTCTTTTTTGGCTTAAGAGATTTGACCTCTGTTTGCTGTTTAACTTGAAAAACCTAAGGCTAGTGGAGTTCCTCTGGGGCTATTACGAATTTGATTACCCTGTTAAAAGTATTTTCCATCCTGATTTTTACATCAGATGATTTTTACCATTCTGTTTAAGCACCTGGGATTGAATTTTTCCTTTTTTAAAGATCCAAGGCAATTGGATCTGGACCTCACCCAGGAATTAGGTGGGGGAAGAAAGTGAGGGCGAGATGGTTTAATTTCTCCATGCTGTTAAAGGATCGTAAGGGTTTTGGGGATCTTTTATGTTCACCAGGGCAAAATTGGTGGGGAAAGTCCTCAAGGGCCAGCCAGGGAGGGAGGGAAGTTTGGGGGACAGGAAGTGCTCCCAAGGCAACTGATTTCTGAGGTGGCAGAGTTACCAGAATGCTAAAGCTAGCTAAAATTAACAGCTATAGAAGTGTTCCATAGCAGGTCCCACTTTGTACCTTATAAAGTTCAGGGAGTGGCGAAAGGAAAACTTTACAAAAAAGTAAAAACGGCATAAGGATAAGAGGGGGCAGGTCTCTCTGAAATTGGTAAACTGGGTTAATAAAGATAGGGAAACAAAGGGTAGGAATAACAGTCAGTTGAATGGAGAGAGGTAAATAGTAGTCTCCAAGGTGGTCTGGAACGTTTCCTATTCCGACATTATTCATAAATGATCAAAAAGCGTGTAACCAGTGAATGGGCAAAATTTGCAGATTGATAACAATAAAAAAAATTCAGAGGAGAGTTAAGTCCCAAGCGACTGTGAAGGCTTACAAAAGGATTCTCTCAAAAAAATATGGTTGACTGGAAAAAACTAAACTGACTGAGGGAAAATTCACTGTTGATAAATGACCAAGTAATGCAACACTGGAAAACATTTATCCCAACTAGACATAGGAAAATGATTGGGGTCTAAGTTAACTGTTAACAAAACCTCAAAAAGATCTTGGAGGTATCATTGTGGCTAGTCTCTGAAAACTCCATCAATGTGCAGTGACAGTCAAAAACAAGCTATAGAACAACGTTTCGAATCATTAAGTAAAAAGGGATAGAAATAAGACGGAATAATATCATATTTGTCCCTCTATATAAAATTCCCATTCTTATGCCCCTTCTTGAATTACTGTGTGCAGAGTGTGCTCCTGGTCTCAAAAAAAAGAATATCATTGGAATTGAAAAAAGGTTGCAGAAAAGGGCAAACAAAATGATTAGCGGATGATTGCTTTTCACGTATGAGGAAAAGATTACACGAAGATGGGAACTCAAGCTTGGAAAGAGATGATGACTAAGGGGGGGATTTATGATTGAGGTATACAAAACATGACTGGTGTGGAGAAAAAAGTAATAAGGAAAGTGTTTATGGTTTCTCTCTTTCTTCATAACACAAAGAATTGTGGGTCACCAATGGAAATTAATAGGCAGCCAATTTTAAAACAAACAATGGAAGTATTTTTTCACACCAAGCCACAGTCAACCTTGTGGGAAGCAACTTGCCA
>NC_133771.1:107383594-107385457 GCF_003597395.2 Chelonoidis abingdonii
TTTTTTTTTTTTTTTTTTTAACTAAAATAGTTAAATGAAATATTTAAAAAAAAAAACAATAAACCAGCTGTGGTAGCCAGATCTACATGAGTAACTTAAAATATTGGCTTCCGCAGCTAACTCAGTCATCTTCACCTTTCTTTTTCCTGTTTGTTCATAATCTGAAAAAGAAAAACAAGCGTCCTGCTTTTTCAGGTCCCAAACGATTTCTCAATTTGGAATGAATTAGTCCAAAAGCAGAAAACATTCTTTCTACACGGACAAAAGAAGCTACTGCTGTTAAAAGTGAGATCATCACTTTGACAGTCTCTGAATCCAAGTGCTTAAGTGACTTCCACCAGTTCACTGGTGTGACTTTCTTTAAAACATCATCAGCAAACATATATTTCTTGAATGGTTCTTATTCCCAAACTGGGTCTCTTTTACGGCCTGCTGCCATCACAGGTTTTCCCTTGTAGTTGGAGAATGGTATGGTAGATCTCAAATCAATGTAGGCTACACTCAGAAAGACCTCAAGACTTCTGGAATATGCTGCTCAAACAATTTCACTTTTGTTTCTAACTGCCTGTCCTTCCCTTCTCACATTCATCTCCAGGCTTCTTCTCCTTGTCCAGATCTATTCCGCCCCCAACAATCTTCTATTCATTGAACTTTTTGAAACTTTACACTTTTAGAGAGAGGCAAGGGATTGACTGTACACAAATCAATAAGGTTGAGGTCTGTTACTTCTCAGCTCTATATATTATTTGTTTATTTATTTAAAAATATTTTTGCTGTTAACAAGCATGTTATCTCTGGAGACAAATCCACAGTTTGAGAACTGCAAAACTAAGCATCTCTGATGGTATCGTGACTGAGCACTGAGTCCCACTGGGTAGATAGAAAGATTAGCCTAAACTATACAGAAGCCCCTGGAACTCCATAAAATTGGGTCCCTAATCCATGAACTATTGGAACTCATTTATAAAACTTTTCTTAGACATTACATGAATATATTGTTTCATACTATACAATTAGAATTTATAATTCCTATTCCATGTTAAAATATCTTTGAGCTATAATGTAAATTAAATTAAAACTATCAAATCCAATTTAATCTTTTTTTTAAATAATCATTGATTTTTATCCACCCTGACTGCAAGCCAGACTAATAAATATAAATTTCAAGATATTTAAACAAAGTCCAGAAAATCTGAATCAAAGATTTAATAGCATGCATATCTATCTACAGGAATCCTACTGTAGTTGACAGTAGTCCGTCTGGATGCTTAGATTGGTCCAATAATGTTACAACTGTAGTGTGGTTGCTATTCTGCAACCTATTCTAACACTCTCTCTATTCCAGTGGTGAGCTGGAGCCAGTTCACACCGGTTCATGAGAACCGGTTGTTAAATTTAGAAGCCGGTTTAGAACCAGCTGTTAAAGGGGTGGGCAAACTCTGATCCACGGGACCGTCCTGTCTGGTCTGCCTGAGCTCCCAGCTGGGGAGGCTCCCCCGCCCCTCCCTCCCCTTCCCCCCTCTTGTAGAGCATCAGTGTGCCACGTCGCTGGCGCCAGTGCTCTGGACCGTGCCTGGGCAGCTTGGCAGCTCCTGCTGGCATGGTAAGGGGTGGGGCTGCGAGCCATGCAGCATCCATACACGCTGCCCTGAGCAGCATGGTAAGGGAGCCAGGCCTGGGAGGAGGGTTTGGATAAGGGGCAGGGAGTGCTTGGAGGGGGCGGAGGTTCTAAGGGGGGCAGTCAGGGGACAGGGAGGGGAGGCTGGGTAAGCGTGGGTGTCCCGGGGGTCTGTCGGGATGGTGGTGGATGGGGTCGGGGGAGTTAGGGGACAGGAAGTAGAGCGAGTTGGGTAGGGGGTGGGA
>NC_133771.1:107391311-107472866 GCF_003597395.2 Chelonoidis abingdonii
TTATCACTATCGAATTTAGCGCTACTCCTCTCGTTTGGGAGGAGTTCCGAAATCGATTTAAGGAGGCGGTTAACTCGATATTAATGACGACATCGTGTGAACGGATACAGCGTTAAATCGGTATATCGGCCATTAAACCGATTTAAAGTCGCAGTGTAGACCTGGCCAGAGACTATTACAGAATCATAGGACTGGAAGGGACCTCCAGGGGTCGTCTAGTCCAGTGCCCTGCACTCACGGCAGGACTAAGAATTATATAGAACATTCCTGACAGCTGTTTGTCTAACCTGCTCTTAAAAATCTCCAATGATGGAGTTCCATAACCTCCCTAGGCAATTTATTCCAGTGCTTAACTATCCTAAGAGGAAGTTTTTCCTAATGTCCGATGTAAACTGCTCTTGCTGCAGTTTAAACCCATTGCTTCTTGTCCTATTCTCAGATGTTAACAAGAACAATTTCTCTCCTTCCTCCTTGTAACAACCTTTGAAACTGTTATCATGTTCCCTCTCAGTCTTCTCTGCTCCAGACTAAACAAACCCAATTTTTTCAATCTTCTCTCATAGGTTGTGTTTTTATGTTGTTGTTCTCTGGACTTTCTCTAATTTGTTCACATCATTCCTGAAATGTGGTGCTCAGAACTGGACACAATACTCCAGCTGAGGCCTAATCAGCATGGAGTAGAGCAGAAGAATTACTTCTCATGTCTTGCTTACAACACTCCTGCTAATACATTCCAGAATGCTGTTTGCTTTTTTGGCAACAGTGTTACACTGTTGACTCTCATTTAGCTTGTGATCTATTAAGACCCCTGGGTCCCCTTCTGCAGTACTCCTTCCTTGGCAGTCATTTTCCATTTTGTATGTGTGCAACTGATTGTTCCTTCCTAAGTGGAGTACTTTGCATTTGTCCTTATTGAATTTCATCGTATTTACTTCAGACCATTTTTCCGGTTTGACTCTATATTAGCCTGTAACAAGTAAAGAATCCTGAGAACCTGTGGGTTCTGCTAAGTCAATAAGCCAACATAAAAGGGAAGAGCCTTTGGTAAAACACCTGGGTCTGACAGACCATGGGAGAGGAGTGGGTGTCAGTCTCTGAGCTAAATAGAGAGAAATATCTAGCTGTAATAGAGTATTACTCAGGATACATAGAGACTGCATGCTTGCTAGATAGAATGAGACTGCGTGTTATTGGAAAGGTTAAGAGTATGTTTGCTTACTGGGGAATTCCAGAGGAACTATTACAAAAAATGGGCCACTATTTATAGGGCAAGATTTCAAAGCTTTCATGGCAAGATATAATTTCCAGCACATTACCAGCAGCCCTTAATATCCCCAAGCAAACGAAAGTTCTGAAAGAGATGCGCAGACAGCTATAAAAATCATATGGCAAGATGATCGCTGTTTGGCACTGTTAACTTACAGATCAATTCCCCTGCTCAAGTAAGTCAGAGATGCTTGGTAAACAAACACAGCTACAATTCCCACATTATAGAAGAGTTTGCACTCTATATGGCCAATGTTCAAACAAATTCAATGCATAGATAAGATGAGGGAAATAAAAGCAATGTTATGACTAGTGTAATTGCCTGAGGACCTTCCCAGAGTTTAGATGGAGAGCAAAGATGAGCAGTATTAGCAATAATCAAAGAAAAAAGCATCTCACCAAGATCACATGTAATAGAAACGCAAAGCAAGAGTGCGTTCTCTTAAGAAAATGGTGAGATTTATTGCAAGGAATGCCTCACGTTAATCTGAAACTGAAACAGTAACTTAGCCAGCTGTCAGAGCCAAGCATATTGTGAGATTCCATGGTCACAGAATTTGCCAGAGGATCCAGCTCTCATGGAAGAACTGTACTACAAAATCCAAGTTTCAATTAAAAAAAATGTTTCTATACCTTATAGTTCTGGAAAAGAAAAAACAACAACAAATAACCAAAAAACCCTCTTGAAAACATGAACTAAATTACACTGAGGCAGTATGTATCCTTCCTGAATCTGTAGCAGTCTGAAGTAATACTCTGAGACCCACCCCATTCATCTTGCTTGGTTAAGTCTGAAACCTAAAGATGATAATTTAAATGGCGACATAGTCAGCTATTTCACAGCTGATCATTTGAGCAAAAACAACAGGCTAATGTGCTTATCTGACAATCCCAGACTGCCTCCCAAACCTCTCTAGGTTCCAAAAACTCCAGATGCCTCATATTCAACTGCCAAAACACCCAGCTTCATTCCTGACAACTTCTAGAATACAATGGCTCCAGAGTAGCGAGATGACCTTGTAGTTAAGACACTAATCTGGGACTCAGGAGATCTTAGGTCAGTTCCTGGTTCTTCATCTTTTGTGACCTTGGGCTTCCTGTATGAATTTAGGTAAGTTGAAAGGGACTCCGTGGCTCATATACCCATTGATAAAATGGGATGATGATAATAATACTTTTCACCCAACTTTTGTCTGTCTTGTTTATTTACACTGTAAGCTCTTTGAGGCAGGCACGTCTCTTATTACATGTTTGTACAGTGCCTAGCACAGTGGGGCCCTGATCTTGGTTGTGGCCTCTAGATGCTACTGTAAAAAGTAATTCTTATAAGTGGTCAATACAAGTCTCTGGAATATCAACAATTTAAAATGTGGAATCAATATAAAATAAATTGAATTTAATATAACAATAGATAACACGAGGGCTATTATACTGATTACTTTGGTCAATTTCATATTTAATTGATTAAAAGCCTACCATTTCAAATTCAAATAAAGCTGTCACAAAATTTCCAGTCTGCCACACCAAAGTGCCACTGAGGACCTTCCATGCAATTTAAGTCCTCTTGCAACAAAGTACGTGAGGCCTTGTTTCCACTAGACCCACCTATCATGTATAAATCTGGAAAGAACACAAAAAGAGAAAATGTTTTGCAATTTTATTCATGCACACTTAAAAAGTTCATTTCAGCACTACAGATATTACCATCCTAGTTGTATTCTACCTGAATATTTATAAAACCAGAATGAACATTTTAAGTGCAACCACCATAGTATTCCATAGAACTCTGTAAAAAGAAGCAATATACTAGGACATTATATACTCATGAAATTGACCAAAGAATGAACTGCGCATAATAATGTAACCTCACTATTGGCTTATTAATTAACCCTATGATAAATATTTTATTGAAGACTGGGCTAAATTCTGCTTACTTTACTTATGCAAGTATTCCAACTGAAGTACATGAAGACCACTACTTAGACTTAGTTATTTGAACATGATTTGACGGCTGATCATAAAAACATTTTGCAGGCTACCTTTCATATAATTATGAAGTATAATTATGCCTTTGGACTTTGGAGAGGACTATAGATATGCAGTTAGATTGCTATGCAAATCTTTTCTTTGTGAACAGATACTATATATTTTCCATTTATTCCTCTTTGATAAAGTCAGTTTTTCCACTGATAATGTAGTAGAGTAGCTAGTCAAAGTAGGAAGAAAAGGAGGAAGTATCTGATTTCAACCTACAAAAAGTTACTTTGAATGAGTGATTATGGTCCAAAAAGTGTTATTTTGTTGTATTTCATTCTTTTCCATCAATGATAGCCAAATCAAATTCGAAACACCTGTACTACAAGCTCACCCTGCTACAGAATTAAAAAATGTAGCTGTGCTTTGCCAGCTTCTGCATCACCACCAGAAATAACAATTCAGGAATCAGAACCTTTCTGGTCACTCAGTTGATCATGCAATAGGCAGAATTAAAAGCAGTTCCAGCTCCCTTTTCACAGCTATATTGGCTGCTCAGTTCTGACAGTATTAGAACTTGTTTTTGTCAATATACTATCCAGATATGACTCAGAAGACATATGGGGAGTAGATATCTACAGTACCATGATGCCATTTTTAAAGAGACACTTTTCTGTTCATAACCACACTTAAGAAAAAAAAACACCAAAAAACTGCTAAACTGCTGCAAACTGTCATTAACGCATCTTCTCTTGGCTGTTAGCAACCACCTCCTGTCCTGTAACCTAGTTTTTTTTTTTTAAATGATCAGTTTACTTTATTACTATGAAAAACTTTTGTTCTGGAAAAACTTTTACATTAGTAAGACTTACCATTGAGCTCAGTTTATTTTATAAAAAGTAAATCTGAAATCAAAAGCTATAAAACAATAAAATTAGGAGCAAAATACAGCTGTTTGGCATAGAACCCAAACACATCATTTATCATGTAAAAAACTAGGTAAGGTTTCAGTGTTTTATGGCGGGGTTGTGTTGTATTAAAATATATTTTACAAATAATAAGTGTCCAATAAATAGTGTAATATATGCTTTCTACCTTTGGATGCATTTACTGTTGGGGAGCTGTGTATGTAACACTGCACTTTCCTGTGCATTATATTGCAAACTATCTGGTGGTTTACAATCCATACTAGAAAGCAACAGTAGATGGCCTACTTCTCACAGAAAGTGAGAACAAGGGAAAGCCACCGTGTGCCATAGGGAGGGGAAGCACACACATAGCCTTCATTATTAATTGGCATCCATGAGAAAGAGCAAGCAGAAACAAGACTAGGAAAAGAAAGAGGCAAATTCTTTCCAGAAACATAAGGAAAGCACGAAAACAAAAGTAAGAAAACATTAAAGGGATACAAAAAACCAATGTGAAATCATTAATGATGAAATAATGAAAGCAGCAGAAATGTGAACACAAAAGTTGAAGGTCTTTTCTTCAAGTGTGGAAAGGGATGCATGGAAAGGTTCTGAGGTTCTTAAATAAGACACACCTGGAAGTCTTCCTAAGTATCATTTTCTATATAATTAACTGTAACAGGGCTGTTGGCCCCTTAGTGAAACTTGGTGTTTGGTTTCTTTGTTTGGCCCTCTTGCAATACCAGGAGAAAGGGGAAGGGCTGAAAAGGAGTCAGGATCCTGAAAAGGAAAGGTTCCCAGGGCCCAGGGGGAGAGGCCGGTGCTCCAGGTCAGCTGGATTGACAGGACAAGCAGGCCAATGTGGGAGTTGAAAGCCCAGGGGCCATCTCCCATGTGAGCAGAGACTGCCAGAGCACAACCAGGGAGAGTGCAACAGCCTGGGCAGCCAGAGCACTGGCTCAGAGCAGCCAGAGCAGCAGCTGGAGACAGAGAGGCATTGGAGTGATAGTGGTGGGGTGAATCTCCTTCTCTCACAGCCGGGTTGTATGCACTGGTCTAGGGAGAGAGGAAAAGATGGTCCTCTTTCCCAAAGTCTGTCAAGAGGGCTTTAAGTGCCAGACCCAGAAGGGGATGTGGCCTGACAGGAAGGCCAGAACTGAAGGTGGAGAACAAGATCTGTCACATAGAACCCAAACCCATCCTGGCAAATGCCACCGCCACAGCCGCACACTCAGCTCCAGGAAGAAGACACTGGACTTGTAAATTTGTTGTAACTGTTAAGCTTTTTGCACTTTAGAAACTGCTACATTAAACCTTACCCAAGCCATGTCCTCACAGTGCTTATGCTGTAAGTGCTCTTTAATCCCCAAAGAAATAATTTTAAGTGCTCTTTAATCCCCAAAGAAATAAATTGTTTATGTGTTTAAGCGAATTGCTGTGATTACAGGTTAAATGGGTAACAAGTGAGTTGGGCGTATCCTGGAATAGGGACACTCGTCTCTGCCAAGAATTGCCCATGGAGAAACAGAGGATGCCTGAACTCCAGGAGAAAATGAGCAAGGTGGAGTGCCAGGACCTACGAAAAGTTCCAGGTGGGGATCGGATCTGATCTGGCAGGAGCAGTTGGTGATTAGGCTCAGAGATGATTCCTTCCAGTGTGACATGAAGAGGAAAGCTGAGAAGGAGCCAGATGAGAAATTCCACAATTTCATGTAAGCTGCTATTATGTGGTCTGAGGAAAAGGAGATCCTTGTGAAGGATGATGCTGGACCCAAACCCCATACAAGGAGTGGAGGGGTAGTGAATCAGCTGCCATGGAAAGTGCTTCTTCACAGACACAATTAACGTAAGAAAATTTACATGAGGCTATCCAGGAACTAGTTGTACAGCAGGGAGAGATACTGAAAGTGGTGATAAAGGAGAAAACATCAGGAAGTATACTGAAGTACCAGAAGTCATCTGGATTCAAACAATCCCTTCTGAACGACAGTTAGGGATGGTACAATTGCTACATGTGTGAGAAGCTTGGGCATATTAGTAGAGAATGTCCCTCAAGAAGGAAATCAAAATCTCAGGTGCCCAAGGACAGTGAGACATTGAGAACAAGTGGCCCATGTACATAGAAGGCCAAGCAAGGACGTAAGGATACCTAGGCCAGTCCTTGATGGAAAATCAACCTGCAAACAGTGTTGAAAGGAACTCGGACAGCACTAGTGTATCTAGCAACATCTGTGAGCGAGCTTTGGAGACTGTTTAACTGCTGAAGTATCTATAGCAGGGGTGAAGACCAGCTGTTTGTTAGATATGGGATCAGAAGTCATCACCATTACTTAGTCACATTTTCAAAAATATTTCAAGGATAAGGAGCTGACTATGCGCAACACATGGTTTGTGCAGCTAATGTATTTGCTATCCCTGTCGTGGGATGCCTCGAAACAGATGTAGAGTACATGGGTCGGACGCTACCAGGAAAATGAAAATTCATACTAAAGACAAAAGTCTCTGAACGAAGTCCTATAGAAGATGGTGTCCCAGCGATTCTATGGATGAACATCAATAGTGAGCTGAAGGAGCTACTGTTGCTAAAAGAAGAAACCAAGAGGATGAACTGGCATAGGCAGTCTAAGCAGAATGCTGTGCTGAATAAAGTACTGGCTAAAGTGGAGAGACAGAGCCAATCCCTGAGTCCCACTGGGAACACTGGATATGTAAAAAAAGAAAAGAAAGTGGTCATTCCTCCCTGGAGTAAGAAGATCAGTGATGCATACTGCTGGGTACCAGGAAATACTGACAGACATCAAGTGCTTGTAGAGCCTATGTCTGGGGCAAGCCTATCTAATGGGTTCCTGTTAGACAATATACTGGCTAATACCATCTGTAGTGGGGTAGATTGGCCACCTACAGACCCAGAGGGGGTGGAGCCAGGCCACACTCAACCCTCCCACCAAAAATCAGTGGGTGGGGCTGGAAGTACAAAAGGCATGTCAGAGAGCTCAGTTGGGAGGCAGCTGCCGGAGGAGCCAGACACCTCCTGTGAGCTCTCAAGCTGGGAGGCCACTGCAGACCCTGAGGGAGCCAAGGACTCACCAGGACCATCAGGGCCATTTACAAACCCGAGAACGGAGGAGCTGCAAGCCCTGACAGAGGCCTTCTTCCCCAAAAACCAGGGTGACCCTCTACAGAGCCATTTGCACCCGGAGGGGGAATTGGGAAGTGGCCCAGGGGTAGCCGACCCCTGTCTGGCTGCAACACTGACAGCAAGCGAGTCAGCGTGTTGCAGTCAGGATGCCCAATGACCCAGTGGCAGACTGCTCTGCCACTGCTAGGGCCCTGGGTCGGGACACAGTGGAGTGGGTGGGCCTGCATCCCCCCCTGCCACCCCAATCCATGCCAAACCTGCACTTGTTGGCCCTCTGCCACAGCTAGGAGGCCCGACTACTGCTCAGCCTGAGAGCAGGCCTGAGTCCCTTAGACTCTCTACTGCCCCACCCTGATCAAGGGCCTGGGCTAACTGACTGGTCGCTGTCCAGCCTGCATACAGGCCTGATCCCGAGATCCTTTGCTGCACCACACCCCAGGGGCTGGGGCTTCGTAACTGTGTTTGTTGTTCAGCCTTGATCACAGGCCTGAGCTCACATCTCCCATCGCCCCACTGATTCCCCACATCAGGCGACCCCCGCAGATGTAGTGGGGCAGATTGGCCACCCACAGACCCAGAAGGAGAGGAGCGTCCCCTCCCCCTCCCCCTGCAAAGGAGTGCACCATCAAAGGAAGAGTACCAGTGAGGCTCCTAAACTCAAGTGTGAAGGCTGTGGAGTTACATCTTCAAACCAGAGTTACAGAGGTACACTGGCCTGAGGAAGTGGTCCCTCAGGTGGAGGTTACCTTTGAAGAGAATGAAGATGAGCTGTGGGTGACAAGGTGGGAGAAGGGAGAACAAGTCACCTCTTCTCAAGAAAGACGTGGCGGGAAAACTTCCATTTCAAGTGGCACTCCAAGGGCTGACTCCTGCACAGGTGGCCAACTTAAAGGCACTGCTAGAGAAGCATCAAGAAGTCTTTTCTAAGGATGAGTGAGACTTTGATTATACCACCACAGTGATGTATTTTGTATATCCACTAGAGTTGCCACCTCAATGAAGAAGAGTCATCGGAGAATTTTGCCACAAGTGTTTCAAGAGGTTAAAAAGCTTGTCCAGGATCTGGTATCGCAAGGTGTTCTTAAGGAAAGCCACAGTTCCTGACCAATGCCTGCAGTAATTGTGATCTAAACCACCTTTACTCGCAAAACCTGATTTCAGTTTGCCTTTCACAGTGACCACAGGTGGGAGCCTTCACAGTCTGGGCATACTATTCAGTCAGAAGCAAAGGGGAGCTGAAAGTGTGGTTGTGTATGCAAGCTACGGGTTAAGGTGTTCAGAGAAAAACTAGAAGAATTACAATGCCTTTCAGCTGGAGCTGCTTTCCCTTAAGTGCACAATCACAGAAAAATTTAAGGATTATTTAATCTATTCAAAATTCATGGTGGTTTCAGACCACAATCTTCTCTGATACCTGGCAACCACCAATCTAGGTGCAGTTAAGCATACATGGGTGGCCCAGCTCACACAATTTGCTTTTGAAGTGCATTACAAGGTGGGAAGACAAAACATCAATGCTGACACACTGTCTCAACTGCTCCTAATGGAGGGACAGGAGGAGAGAAATTTCCTAGTAATCCCTGACGATGTCATGCAGGCCTGCCTGTGGCTGGAGCAGCCTGAACCTGAGTGTGATAGAGATGTAAGGAATATTCCCCAAAATGCAGTGGGGGGTAGGTAGGGGAGACCCTGTGTCTTCCAGGAATGGCGCAATGGTTTCAGGGTAATCCTGGGAAGAAATTTGGGGTCCTGCAGCAGCAGGGTGACATTGGACCAGTCCTAGCAGCAGTCGTGAAGCAAACAAGGCTTATTTGGACATTTGGAACCAAGCACCCACAATCCAAGAAATTAATCCAGCAGCGAGAATATTTTAAATGTCACATGAAGTGGTATTCTAGCTGATATAAGACCCAAGAGATGGAGAAGAGGTGTGCAGCTGGTTGTGCCAGTATTACTATTCAAAAAAGTTTGAGGCTACACATGACCACAGAGAGCACTTTGGAGATATGATGAGATGATGATGAGAAGATATCACTGGCCTATGGTGGTTAGTGATATCCAGTTCTGGGTTAAGCAATGCATGCAGTGATCCCTAGCTAAGGACATATTTCCTCATACTAACTCTCCTTTAACTTGCACCAGCGTTACAGACCCAAAGGAAGTCTTAGGAATGGATTGCACCCAGCTAAAAATGTCTTCAGATGCATAGGAAAATGTATTCATCCTCACTGACATGTCTACCCATTATCATTGCTGTACCAACCAGAAATCAGAGAGGACAATTGCCCAGACCCTCATAAAGCACTGGGACATATGTTATACATGTCCACCACCACTGCATTTGGAGCAGGGAAGGAATTTTGAGTCAAAAGTTATCACCAAATTGTGTAAGCAGTATGACATAGCTAAGAGCCGGACAACGCCCTACCACTCACCAGGAGACATTCAGTGTAAGAGATTTAACAGGACCATGCATGACGTATTAAGGATACTTCCATCCAAAAAGAAAAGAACCTGGAAGAAGCATCTCCCTGAGTTAAGTATTGGCTTACAGCTGTCATGTTCACTCTTCCACAGGTTACCCTCCTTTTTACTGTATGTTTGGCAGAGATCCCAGGTTGCCACTGGACATTCTGACCAAAGAAGGTCCAAGAAGGAAGATATGACCAACATTGATGACTGGATCAAAGGTCACCATGAAAGACTGAAGGGGTTCTGAGAAGTTGCTCTCAGCAAAGCTTAAGATGTAGTCCAAAGCAGAAAAAGGACTTATAATCATAAGTCAGTGTATGTTTTTTTTGTTTTGTTTTGTTTGTTTCTGTTGGCCCTCTTACAATCTCAGGAGAGAGAGGTGTCAGGATCAAACTGATAGGCAAGGCCGGCTCCAGGGTTTTTGCCGTCCCAAGTGGTGGGGGAAAAAAAAAAGCTGTGATCAGGCTGCTTTCTTCTTCAGCAGCACGTTCTTCACTCCAAGAGGGACCGAGGCACCCACCGCTGAATTGCCACCAAAAAGCTGGACGTGCCACCCCTTCCCCTTGGCCGCCCCAAGCACCTGCTTGCTGCGCTGGTGCCTGGAGCTGGCCCTGCGGATAGGTCAGCCAGATTGACAGGACAGGCAGGCCAATGAGAGAGTTGAGAATCCAAGGCCCATCCTCCACCTGTCTGAGCTGCAGCTGCCAGGGTACAGTGAGGCAAAGCAAGGGTGAATGCCACAGGCCAGAGCAGAGCCAGGAAGACTGCAACAGCCCAAACAGCCAGAGTAACCAGAACAGTAACCCAGAGCAGGGGCGCTGGAACAGGAAGGGCCAGGGCGCCATGGCCGTCCCACTTTTTGAAAGTGGATGGGCATGCCCCATCCACTTTTCCCCACCAGCCCTGCCCACGCCCATCCTATTCATCCTGAGGCCCTGCCCCACCCAGACAGTTGGCAAGCCCAGGCAGCTGTGAGGCGCTGCACTGTGGACCCTCCACCTGCCCGGGCTGGGGAAGTAAAGAGCAGCCCCTAGCCCATGCCCTCGTCCTGCAGACCCCCTGTCCAGGGGGCTGCTCTTGCACCCCCTCCCCACCCCCAGGCAGGTGGAGGGTCGTGGCGCTGCACGCAGCTCTTACCCCAACCCAACCAGCTGGGGGGCCACAGCCCTGCCATGATAAGAGCTGCAAGGGCAGCTGGGGAGAGCTGCAGACTCTCCTGCCCTGGGCGGGGGGCCAGTGGAGTGGGGACACGGGCTGCTCTCAGCTTCCCTACCCACAGCCAGGTGGAGAATCTACAGCTTCCAACCCCTTCTGGCCTTGGCGAGGCCTCTAGCGGAAGAGGAGGGGCAGTGTGGGCCCATGGGCAGAGGGGCAGATGTGAGGCCTCAGGCAGAAGGGGGGGCAGGACCTCAGGTGGAAGAGGAGAGGCGGGACCTCTGGTGGAAGGAGTGGGGTGGGGCCACGGAGGGGCTAGTGGCCCTGTTCCCCACTTTTGGGAAGGCTCCACTGCCCCGGCCCAGAGTCAGAGTAGTCTAGAGCAAGAGAGCCAGAGCAGCAGCCAGAGCTGGAGAAGCATTGGAGCGATAGTGGTGAGGTAAATCTGCTCTTGCAGCTGGTCTAGGAGGAGATGGGCCTCTTTCCCAAAGTCTGTCAAGAGGGAATTAAGTGCCAGACCCAGAGAGGGATGTGGCCTGACAAGAAGGCCAGAACCAAAGGTGGAAGAACAGGTTCTGTCACATAGAGCCCAAATCCATCCTAACCAAGTGCCACCCCTGCAGTATCACAGCAGCACATCCAGCTCCAGGGAGAAAACACCAAACTCATACATTTTATTGTAACTAAAGTTTTTTTTTAACTTTAGAGACTGCTGCATTGAACCTTACCAAAGCCATGTCCTCACAGTGCTTAAGCTGTGATGTACTTTTTAATCCCCAAAGAAATAGGTTTTAGTGTAGCTAAATTCCTAACAAGTGAGTTAGGAATATCCTGGAGTAGGGGCACCCATGGAGGGACTGAGGTAAAACACCCAGGAACTCTTGGGCTCAGTTCACATGGGGCTTGGAGGGAAAATCGAGGTAGACAGGTTCTGGGGTGAAGAGAATCAGAGTGTGGACTCAGACTCCTTCATCACTCAGTTCTGCTGGGGTATTGTGAACATAGAGAAATTCCCCTACTATGACGGGACAAATCCCCTGCTTACCTAACAATATCTCACTTAACACAGATGAAAGGGAAAGCACAGAAAATTTCCATTCTGCAATCTATTCTTAAAATTTGTTTTCATTTTGACAATGTATGTGTGCAACTACATCACAAACTGGCCAAAAAGCTACAAAAACCCTCTGCTGCAAGGAAGTCTTCATATAATGGGCCTGATTCTCCTTTTACATATACCCTCACTGGAGTTACTCCTGATTTACATAGGTTGCTAAGTCTTTTGAATGACTGACTTGACTTCCTCTATCAGACTGTGCTGTCAGCCAGCAAATTTCTGTCTTTTGTTTATCAACATTTACAAAAGAACTGTAGAAATATGTATATAGGTCCCCAAAGCACTTGCAACACAAAAACCCCACATAGATGAATGCAAATCCAATGCAACATGCAATCTGAAAAGTTATTGCCAATAAATGTAATTTATTTTTACATACATGGTTTTAATGAGCATTTAGAAACTGAAAGAAAATGTGTTTGGTACTAATACTTGGAATTAAAATGGTGCCTGTTCTTAAGTTGTCTAAATAATTGTAGTCGCCTGTTTAATTTCTTTGTCTTACTCTATAATCCTGAGTAGGAATAGCATATTCTTTCAGAATTAAGGGCCTGATATATGTGTAGTTCCATTGACTTCAGTGGAAGTATTCATGGGCATTAGGGATTCAGGAACAAAGACATAATATTGTAGATACTCACAGCTCGATTGAACATGTCATTTGATAAACCCTTGAATATCCATACAACATGAGAACTGCAGGGTGTAAAATGGAAGTGATGAATTTTCTCTTGGCCTAACAGGATGATTTTTCTTGCCATTCTTTTGGCACCATCTGCTGACAAAATAAAAGGAGCAACACGTAGGGTCTGGTATCATTGCACTATAACGAGTAAGAAGAAGTTTTGCCCTCTATCCTACAATAAGCTCCCCAATAGTGAGATAAAAGTGTAGGGAAGTAGAACAGTAAGGAGTGGGTTCATGTCCCTTTGAAAAATTCTACTCTTGCACTTGTTTTGAGATTTTCCTTTTTTTTTTTTTAAATGAACAAGTAAAATATCACTCCACTATTTTATAATAATAATAATAATAATAATAATGGAAAATATAGGTGCCTCTTGTATGTGGACTAAGTGTCCATGACAGTTTTACAAGGCTGGGTTAACTACAGGTCATTTGTAAAAAGAAACCTTTAGTAAAGGATGAGGATCAGTGATTAGGGACCATGGATAGAGCCATTTGTCACTGTTTAACAGCTAGTAAAATTTCACGCATTTTAAGGACAATAGGCCTGATTCTCCACCCCATCAAGTAAATGACTACATAAACTGCAAGACAGTGGAATATTAGACCCCATAGGTCCCTCACTTGCACTGATGTAAATCATTAGTGGCTCAATTTAAGTTACCAAAGTCAATGCAGATTCAGATTTTAAAGCCAGAAGAGACCATTGTGGTCTGACCTGTATAACATAGGCCTTAGAATCTAATATTGAGTTCTTCTTTAGCAATTTTCATCAGTAGAGCTCAAACTATTTTACAAAGGAAAGTGACATTCATTATCACCTATTATGAATTACTAGACCAGGGTACAGAGAGGGAAAGTGATGTGCCCAAAGTCATACAGCAGGTCAGTGGCAGAGTGAAAGGAGAACCCAGGCCTCCAGAATCCCATTCCAGTAAGCTGTCTACCAGACCGCATGCCTTCCTAATTACACCAGAGGAAAATTAGTACAAGTGGAGAATCAGGCCCTAGCAGCCAAATTCTGTTTTCATTTACACCAACATAAATTCAGAGTACCACCAATGACATCAGCGGCATTACTTTGGGTTTATTCTAGTGTAAATGAGAGAAAAATTTGGACTTCTGTCCATTCTGAAGTCAGTCTGAAAATGCACTTCAGTCAGGGACACACTGAAAAGCAACACACAACAAAAGCCTCTCTCTTTGACAGCAGACACACATTATAATAAGAACAGACTCTAGAATAAACCATGAATATAGATAGAGCAAATCACTTTCTGTATGTAGTATCATTTTAAGAAGCATATTGCTATTTCTTGACATATTAATATATTTAAATGAAGCATTTCATAAAAAAAAGTTTGCCTGTGTTTAGGTCTATTTACCTTGGAAATACAAAGTGTCAGAAGCTGAGATGAAAGAAAAGAAGCTTAGAGTCTGCAGTGTGACAAGATTACGTGGGAGAGGTATTTTGTACTGTGCAGATCTAAAGCATGCAATACTAATATCCTACTATATTGTTATCTTTGTATTAATTTTAAGGCTGTGATGTAAATAACCTGCTATAGGTTAGATGGATGCACAAGATGTTTCTTATTTTCTGTATTGTGCCTTGGAAAGAAAAGTATATCATTTTATTTATTTATTTATGAGTACGGAGACCAAACAGCAAATGTAAAAAATTGGGACTGGGGTGGGGGGTAATAAGAGCCTATATAAGAAAAAGACCAAAAATCGGGACTGTGCCTATAAAATCGGGACATCTGGTCAAAATCGGGACATTATGTTTCATTGTATGCACTGCGTTTGTTCACTGTACTATCAAGCTCACATTGCTAAATATAGATTCATAAATTCTGGCAGTCCAATACACTTCCATCCTTTGCAGAGTGTAAGACTCAAAATACAGACCTGGTTTAAGCACATGCAAATTTGCTGATAGCCAAGGAATTGGTCCCACTTCCCCCAAGGTTGAACATGACCCTACTGCACTGTGCAGAAACAAAACATAGTGCTGTTGTTTCAGAACTAATGAAATAACAGCCTTTGTAGAACACATGTTCAGCTTCTATAGTATTCTGTTTTTGCAGTTGGGAGGCCCCGGGCATAGGTCTCCCTTCCAAGCCATTATACAAACAAAGAGGGGTGGCCACAAAAAAGAACCACTGCTAAAATGTGCAGAATTTTCCATCATTCAGGAAGGATCATCATTTCATCCAGTTTATATCTCTTTCCTCCCATCCTGATATTATACAGCTGCACTCTATAGTGCTCTCCTATTGGCAGCATGATACAGAGATCATTACTTACTTTAGACCTTATAGCAGGGTCTTCCAAGGCTGGGCCACTGTGAGAACCTGAAATATAGTTTGTACTTGAATTCAACTGAATCTCTGTACTCTGCAGTCCTCTTACGCAAAACTTCTATTGACTTCCATGTGGGTGACTCAGATCTTGATGTTTGCTACTGGCTGAGCTACTTACATGTACTCCAGAGTGTGGGTGGTGATGGGACGCTGTGAGGTCATGGCCCTTTTCATGTATTCCTGAGTTCCTCTGTATGGAGGGGTTTGGCTTAGCACAGAGAGGCTCTTCTTCATTAACTCTTGAGTGGATTTCACCTAGCCTTACTACTGTTCCTCTGTCTACCCACTGATGGAACTCCAGCCCATTGCAAGTCCTCCACGGGACACTGGAGAAGGTGTTAACAATGACATGGAATTAAGTATTTGACTGTCCTTTTTGAATGGTTGTCCTTGTACAGACCCTCAGTACATTATCTGATTTGGCTCTTCCAGATTAATTAAAACGTAAATTTTCAGGAAGGTGGCCTACCTTTATGGTACTACTTATACCTACCTTTTTGTTCCTGCAGTTTCCTAGCGGATACAAATCTGAGTAGCGACACCTTTAACTACCTTGATTGCAGGTACAAGTCAAGAAGTTAGAAGTCTGACTGCTCAGATGTACACTCTGAATTCATTTTGCAGGAGTAAAATGTAGGTGCAGATTTTTAGTCACAAATTGTACCCACAATTAAGGGAGCCTGGAATATAACACAAAATATATATACCTCTAAGTGACTTGACATGTAAGAAGTCTGTGGCATAAGCCATGTTAGAACTGAGGCTTCCTGACTCCTCCTCTTTTGTCTTAACCACTCTTCTTTCCTTATTCACATATACAAAATTATATATGAGAGAATTATATATGATAAAGCAACCACATCAATTTAAATTCTGCCTCAAATCTAGATGTTAGAACGACCCTTTTTTTTATAAAATATCAATTTTTTCAAAATTTCTTTGTCATTTAAACCCAGCTGATTTTAAGCAATAAACATTCTTCTGCAGCATATGAAGCCCAAACATTACAGCAACAAGAATGCAAAAATGAAACAAATAATAAAAGTAAAACCTACTCATTGATTTTCATTGTCCAACCTGAGGGAAATGCAAACAAACAAACAGCATAAATAATAACATTATTTTTAAAATATTACTTTTGATAATCTAAGGTGTTACTGGTAAGATGGGTAAAGAAAAGTGTTGGTTTATAACATAATTTTAAGTTGGCAGTGTTCCTTTAAGGTTCTCTAACAAACCCTGAAAAAACAGGAACAGATAATGGTTAAGAATTAAAGCTGGTATTTGCAGGCCTGAGAAAATTAAGCACCAACTCCTAGCCTTTTTGAAAAACTCAGTCTAAGGGCACAATCCTATAATCCTTCCTCCAGATAAATTCCCATTAAAATCAATGGAAGTTTTGCCTAAGGATTGCAGGACTGAACGCCAGACTTAGGAGCTAAACATAGCACACAACAGAAAAATATCAGTGGTGAACCCATAATGCCCACATTATGGATTTCATTCTGAACTGTGTGTTTTTTTACGTACTTTAAGACAGTGTGTGTTGGTGGTAGTGTGGAGAGTAAAGATTTAGTATTTTTCTGTATTATCCTGTATTTACTATGTACATAATTACTTTTATTGAGTTACTTAGTATAGTTTCCATAAGTAAATAAAAGATCACTGGAACATGTAGTTATGCCTTTTACAATTATTCTGTCATCTGGTGCAACTGCTGTAAAGCGATGTGGAGACATCATAAATTAATGAAGTCTGGGCAGGAAGAGGTTAACAATAAGAAAAAATGTGTCACTGCACGTTCAGAGTACATGGTTTTAAAGTTTAATATCTCAGATATAAACAGGACTTCAGCAAAGATATACAAAAATCCTCCTGAGACCCAAAATTGTTTTATGTTGTGCAAATATGGCCATGTCTAGACTACCCGCCGTATCGGCGGGTTGAAATCGATTGCTCAGGGATCGATATATCGCGTCTCATCTAGACACGATATATCAATCCCTGAGCGCGCTTATATCGATTCCGGAACTCCACCAACCCCAACGGAGTTCCGGAATTGACATGGCGAGCAGCAGACATCGATCCCGCGCGGTGAGGACGGGTGAGTAAATCGATTTTAGATATTCGACTTCAGCTACGTTATTCACGTAGCTGAAGTTGCATATCTAAAACCGATTTTCCCCCGTAGTGTAGACCAGCCCTATGAAAAGAAAAGAAGTTCTGGCTACTTTCTTTTAGTTAATCATTATTATACTGTAAACTTTAAGGATGCAATACATTTCCCCGGGATGTGCACAAATCCTGTTGACATCAGTGGGAGCTGCACACATATATCTTGGGAAATGACTGAACATTAAATTAATTTTGTTACAGAATAAAAGCTTTCTCCCTGAATCATCATCATCACTCCCATAACTGCATTGGTTGTTGGGGCACCATCACTGATGAGCAACCACCCAATTGTCTCCACCCCGATGACTGTGTGTCAGTGGTTGAGTCTCCGTGAAGTCCATTCCTGTTCACTCTTTTAGGTTGTCAGTCCATCTCTTCTTCTGTCTACTTCTTCTTCTCTTCCCTTGTACTGCCCCTTGGAGGATGATCTTGGATAGGCCAGATGATTTTGTTACATGGCTGTACCACTTCAGCTTGCACTTCTTTGTGGTCATCAGGAGGTCTTTATATGACCCAGTGCGTTGGTGATGATGTTGTGGAGCTCTTCATTAGTGAGGTGGTCAAAGTAGGAGAGGCCCAGAATTTTATAGAAGTATCTCATCTCTATCACCTTTCTTTTCTATTCAAGTTCTGCTGTAAGGGTCCATGTCTCGCACACATACAGAAAAATTGAGATGATCAGTGCATGCAGCAGTTTCAGTTTGGATTCCAGGGAGATGTTCTTGTTCCTCCAAATTGTCTTTAGCTTTGTTACTGTTGCTGTTGTTTGCGCAGTTCTCGCCAGAATTTCTGCCTTTGATCCTTCATCAGTGATGATTGTCCCCAAATACTTGAACTGTTTCACTGTCTCCAGCTCTTGTCCACTTACAGTGATATGTGCCCAGATCCCATCATGTTTGTACAAAAAGAGAGAGATTGTCATTAGCTTGTTTTCTTCTGCACTGATTTCCATGCCGTATTTGCGGGTTTATCATCATTTACAAGGTGCAAGTTCATCTTCGCTACCTACCAGCCATCAATGTCATTCAGCAAACTGAAGATTTGAGATTGTTCACGTCCTAAGCTGACTGGATATGTGATCTTCTAGGCATCAGTCATTATGCGCTCCAAGTAGTGTTGAACACAGACGACAAATTGATTTTTGTTTTAAATTCTGGAAGAAAATGTGTTTGTTCAGGTTCACAATAGAAATGCCGTATTCATAAATGTAAAACCTCTAAGGAAGCTTGACATATACCACTCTTACTTAACTCAGCAGTCAATAACAGAAATTCAATAAATTAATTGTGGAAACTTAGATATGAATAGACTGGGGATGTGTTGAGTTTGTCTTAGCTAACATTCACTCTTTATGTTCTGAAGTAGTCAAAAAAGGGAAAACATCTCCTTAAGGAAGAAGGACCATGAAAGACATTAGGAGATATTTTCATATTGTGAGTGGGCAGCCAGATGGCTACAGTAAAGTAGTAAGAACAGGTATGTTAGCCCAGGCTAACCAAATCCCTAGACCATGGTAACAAAGGCAGTTGCTCCAGATTAATCAAGACACCTGGGGCCAATTAAGATCTTTCTAGAAGGCAATGGAGATAGCTACATTGATTGGGCCACCTGAAGCCAATCAAGGGCTGGCTGGAACTATTTAAAGCCTCCAGTTAGTCAGTGAGATTCGGGTGTGAGAACTGGAGCAAGAGGCGCAAGAGCTGAGAGTGAGAGAGTGTACTGCTGGAGGATTGAGGAGTACAAGCATATCAGACACCAGGAGGAAGGTCCTGTGGTGAGGATAAAGAAGGTGTTTGGAGAGGCCATGGGAAGTAGCCCAGGGAGTTGTAGCTGTTACAGAGAGGCACTATAGCAGCTGCGATCCCAGGGCCGTGGCTGAACCGGAGTAGAGACAGGCCGGTTTCCCCCAAACCTCCAACTCTGATCAGACACAGGAGGAGTTGACCCAGACTGTGGATCCACCAGAGGGAAGATCCTGAGGTGAGCAAAATCCGACCGGTAGAGGAGGACTTTGTCAAATTGGTGCCAGGGGTGGATATTTGGTGTGCACGCATGGCAGAAGAAGGAGAGTGATTTAAAAAAAAAGAGAGAGAGGGTTTTTTACCCCCCGACCATAATGGATGATGTAGTGGGCACTGATACAAGCCAGGCAGCCCAGCAGGAGCTACCTGGCCAACAGCCGCCACAGGAGCAGTGCGCTGCAAGCAAGAGACTAATCGCCTGCTGATGGATCAGGCTTCTAAACGAGCTATGTTGCTGGAACTGGTAAACCGTAAGATCTTACAGAGTGAACCGTTGCATGATGGACGCGGCGCATACGGGCCAGCCATTGGCTGCAGAAAATGATGCAGAAGGATGATGTAGAGGCATTACCTTCTGGCTTTGAAGGACAGTCTAGCGGAGGCCTGGCCTCAAGATCAGTGGTCTGGCATCCGTGCCCCATTCCTGTGTGGGGAGGCCCAGAAGGCCCTACAGCCTGCCGGAAGAGGCTGCAGCAGACTACCCTCGTTGAAAGCAGAGACCTGGCCAGATCTGGGTAACGACCGCATTGCGGGCCCAGCGGTATCACAAAGTGGAGCTACAGGAAGCACTAAAACCGTGGCCCAACTAATATGACCTCATCCATCTTGCACGAAAGTGGTTGCAAACAGAGTCCCAGAGTCCGGAAGAGATACTAGAGGTTCTGGTCATCGACTGATACATGAGGGCACTGCCACCAGATCTCCGCAAATGGATAAGCCAGAACGATCCGTCCACCTATGATGAGATGATCACGCTGGTAGAAAGATGCATGACAGGCAGGGAATTGACCTGACTACCCAAGGGAAGCCCCTTTCGTAGCAAACACCCAACCCCAACCCTGGAAGGTGGGGCAGCCAAACCCCTGGGGAATCCTAGGTGGAGGAAGAGGGGGGCCGAAAACCAGTGGAGACCCCAGAAGGAAGGGATTGGCCTGAGTAGGGGAAACCCTGAGACTAAACCCCCTAACCCCCATGATAGGGGAATGATTAGAAAAAATTATAGATGTTATGCATGTAGGGAGTGGGAACACATAGCAGCACAGTGTCCCAGCACCGAGGAGCCTATGCAATCCAACTTGGGGGATTGGGAGGTCCCATGCTCCCTTATCCACCTTGTGGGCGTCGCATTAACCCCGCATAACTACACCAGGCTGGTTAAAGTAAATGGAGCAGAGACTACAGCGCTTGTGGACTCAGGGAGTGCTATCACTCTTATATCGGGTAAGCTGGTAAAAAGTAGCCAGCTGCTACAAGCCAAACATGTAGCAGTAACATGTGTGCATGGGGCTGTGAGCCATTACCCCACCATCCCAGTGGAGATAGAGGTTTAGGGGAACCCCATTAAGGTGACAGTGGGCGTAGTTCCTAAACTCCCATATCTTGTAGTCATTGGGAGGGACTATCCAGGGTTTGATAATTTACTCCCTCCAGAGAAGCTGGAGGGAGGTGGGGACCCTGTTGGCAGCGACTCATCATTGGGGGAATGTCAATTTCTCAGGATCTATTCTCAATCCCCCAAAAGGGCTGGAAGAGAAAAAAAGAAAGAAAGGCCACGAAGGCCTTCTAAACCCAGATCCTGACCCAGGGCCAGAAGACCGTGCTAGTAGGCAGATGGACACGAGCAGCCATCAAAGAAACTACCAACATGGAAGGTGAGCCGGAGGCTGGCCCCAGCCATGATGGTGATGAGCCATTGGAAGAAGCAGAAGCTGGCCTCTAGGAGCTCAGGCAGGTTAGTCCTGGGAGAGAGACTTTCGGGAGGGACCAGGCAGAGGACCCTAGATATGATAACGTCAGGAAAGAGGTGGGTGAGATAGATGAGACACCAGTGGAGGGGAAGGTCCGGGGTCCAGGACCCTACTTTATAGTGAAGAAAGATCTCCTGTATCGTGTGGTGCAAATGCAGGAGCAGAAGACACATCAACTTCTGGTACCACAAAAACATCAAAAAGCCATATTGAGCCTCGCCCACAGTCACCTGTTTGGAGGACACCTGGGGTAGAGAAACCCAGGCCAGGATCCTGCGGAGGTTCTTCTGGCCAGGAGTACATGAAGATGTCAGGCAATACTGCACCTCTTGTCCAGAGTGTCAGCTACATAGCCCTCACGCACACTTGCAGGCCCCTTTGGTACCTCTTCCAATAATAGAGATACCATTTGAACGCATAGCCATGGATCTGATTGGGCCCCTAGAGAAGACAGCTCAGGGCCACCAACATGTTCTGGTTGTACTAGACTATGCAACCCAATACCCAGAAGCTGTTCCCCTACGCAACACAGCATCCAAGACAATAGCTAAGGAGCTAGTACAGATCTTTTCCCGGGTTGGGCTACCAAAGGAGATACTGACTGATCAAGGGACACCTTTTGTGCCCAAGTTGATGAAAGATCTCTGTTCATTGCTCCATGTACAAGCCCTACGGACCTCTGTATACCACCCACAAACAGACAGCCTTGTGGAAAGGTTCAATAGGACCCTCAAGGCCATTATCAGGAAAGTGGTGAGCAAGGATGGGAAAGATTGAGATACTGTATTGCCTTACCTCATGTTCGCCATTCGGGAAGTCCCACACGCCTCCACAGGTTTCTCTCCGTTCGAACTACTATATGGGCACCACCCCCGGAGCATATTGGATATAGCCAGAGAAGCCTGGGAAGAGGAGCCAAATCCCGGAAGGAACATAGTCGGACATCTACTACATGATTGAGGGATCAGAATAACCCGAGTTACACCCATTGTAGCAGAGAAAAACCATTGTGAAAGAACAAGCACAAGAGACTTTAACGAACGCCATTAATAAACCACCTCGTAAGCCCTCAAAGCTTCGAACGGTTCCCAACCAGGGGATCGAGTAATGGTCCTGGTGCCCACAAATCAGAAAGCAAGCTGTTGGCCAGTGGCAGGGACCACTACGAAGTGATGAAGCCATGGGAGAGGTAAATCCATTTAAAACTATTAGTTACCCATCATTACAGTTTGAAAGCATGGCAGAAATCATTACTACTGTATACTGAAGTGGTTGGTAAACTAGAATGTAGTTTAAAAACTTTCAGGAATTTGGCCTCTTTTGATAAGACTCTAATAAGGTGTCGAGGAAAAAGCTTCAGGCCAACAGCACCACAGAGACAGAAGTACCCACATCAATCTCTAAAATCCCTTAGGAGCATTAGCAAGAAGGCATGCTTTATGTCACGCCAGCGAACCACTATCCCACTAGAGATGGATAACTCATCAGGACGCATAGGTGAGGATATCACCCGACTTGACGCCAAATCCTCCAAAATGATTGAGGACAGCTTAGACATGATTAATTCGACAACTCTGATAGCATGATGTTCTCGATACCAAAACCGGGTTTTGGAGCGGACGACTTGAGACCTATTCATCAATAATCCAGCACTATCCCCTGAGCAAAGATAACGACAGACCCTATTCATCCGAATCCGTAGGAGCTCACAAAAGAGTAGAACATCAAAAACGCTGAAGTAAGAACAATGTTAGACACTTAGGCATCTATGAGATCTACAGTCAGTGGTGCAGTCCAATAGTTCTAGTGCTAAAACTGACAGTACTCATGAGAGTCTGTAATGACTTTCGCCGTCGAGATGAAGTACCCATTGCTTTGAATAGATGTACCCCTAGTATTACGCTAACCGCAATCGACGAACTGGTTGACACGAAGCTGGGTAGTGCCCAGCCAGTTCTTGATAACACTGAATCTGATGAAAGAATATATGGCAGATTCCCCCTGACTCAAAGAAGCCTAGTAAGAACAAACAGAGTTCTCCACCTCTCGAGTGGGCTATCAGCTACAATAGTCTTACCTTTGGGCAACTATTGGGGCCCCAGCCACATTCCAGCGCCTCATGGATAAGCTGCTGTGCCCCCATACTAGCTAATTAGACCGCAACCTAGATGATGTTCATCATATTCATAACACCAAGACTGGGAACAGCCACTTGGACGAAAGTTGAAGGCAGTAACTCACGCACCTTGTAAGAGCTGGGGCGGCCTCACAACTCGCTAATCCCACTGAAATGCGCCATTTAGTAGTGTTTGACTACAGAGGGCTAACCGTACTCACGCTCGTATGGGGATCATACTTGTAGGAAGGGGTATAGTGAAGCCCCCAAACTAATAACCTAGCAAGGCGAGATTCAAATCTGGCCCCTGGCCGACGCCGAAAGAAGCAGGTCCGTGAGCACAGTTCCTAGGCAGAGGTAGGCTACATCATGATCCGTTTCTATCCCACTACTTCTGTCCAGTAGGATGCAAGATCTCTAAACGGACCTGGGTGAAGGCCCTGAGGGTCCAAGCTCTATGGTGAAGTTGGACTGTAGCGCAGCAGGAGTATGAGGCATTCATAGACCTTCGGACTGAGAGTTACCCTCCTTCTGTAATGACCTACTTAAGCCCTGGACTTTACCAAGGAATTTTATTTTACACAACAAGATGCTTCTGAGGTGGGGTTGTAGGGGCAGTTCTGCCCACGTATTGGAGAAGAACACCACGCTTGAATCCGTCCTACACTACCAAGCAGAAAGCTGCTCCTAGAGACACATCGAAAGTATTGGCAGTAGTCGAGAAGAATTCCCTTGCTGAGGCAAATATGGCCATGGAACACTTGCATTATTACCAAATACCATTAGTCCTTGGGCGATTTACTCTTGTTCGACGGTCGACATGGATCAAAAGCCACACCCCTGTCCAGTGGATGCAGAGAAAATAAGGGAAATACGTAATTTGCATGGGCACCACGGAGTTTCTTATTATCCCTCCAACCATTCCAGTTATTCCGCATTACGGCCACACAGGGCTGGATGCCACCACAGCAATGCTGAGGTTACTAATCAGAGCACATCCTGCTGGCGTTCCCAATTGCCCCACTGGCCAGATGTGTGTTGAGAGCTGGGGGAGGGTGGGCCGACGGAATATTGTGATGGGCAAGGCCACAGATGGCTTATCAGTAAAGTAACTGTAAGGGAACATGAGTATGTTAGACCCAGGCTAACCAAAATCACCTAGGACCAATGGTAACTCAATAGGCAGTTGCTCCATGGTACAGGGCACTAAAAACATTATCCTGGGGCCAAATTAAGATCTTCATAGAAGCAATAGAGATAGCTTACATGATTGGCCCCTGAAGCCAACAAGGACTGGCTGGAACAGTTATAACAGCCTCCATTAGTCAGTGAGAGTCGGGTGTGAGGAACTGGGAGCAAGAGGCGCAAAGGAGCTGAGACTTGAGACAGTGTACGCTGGGAGGATTGAGGAGGACAAGCGTTATCAGACACCAGGAGGAAGGTCCTGTGGTGAGGATAAAGAAGGTGTTTGGAGGAGGCCATGGGGAAGTAGCCCAGGGAGTTGTAGCTGTCATGCAGCTGTTACAGGAGGCACTATAGACAGCTGCGATCCATAGGGCAGGGAGTTGTAGCTGTCATGCAGCTGTTACAGGAGGCACTATAGACAGCTGCGATCCATAGGGCCCTGGGCTGGAACCCGGAGTAGAGAGCGGGCCCGGGTTCCCCCCAAAACCTCCACCAGAGGGGAAGATCACTGAGGTGAGCAAATCCACCAATAAGTGCAGGACCCACCAAGGTAGAGGAGGAACTTTGTCACAATATATGTAATAGACAATATGCACCATATTTCACTAAATGACCAATTTTTACTCACATTGAGTACTATTTAGTCATGGTGAGTAATACTTAAACAAGTAAAATTCAAGGTCCCATTTTTATGTTTGTCTTGGTTAAAGGCCTACCTTAGAGCCCATTTGTGAAAACCACACTCACATTGAGCAGTATGTATTCATATGTGTCCTACTGATGTAAAGAGCTTTGTGCAAGGAATGCAGGGTTAGACCCTAAGAAACCAGGTGAGGTAAAATAAGTACCACCCCCATCAACAGCAATGCAGCATACATTTTCCAAATAAAAGTTCTATTCTTGTGGATTGCCAACAGTTTTTATTCTTGAGCTGATAAACTCTGACTGTACATGAGAATAAGGGTTACTTTGCTACAAATAAGAGATGTTCTCTCTGTAACATACAACAAGCAAGGCTGGATACAATACTGAATTTGAAGTTTCCCTTCATGAATACCAACTTAATTGCCATCAACTTCCTATGGAACACTTTTAATAAACCACCAGCACCGCTGCTCAGTTTTTACCAGTCCCTTAAGAACTGTATTAAGATACTACAGTATAATAAGCTTTGTCCTCTGCAGTGCTACTTCCCTGACTCCGAAAGGATTTCTTTACCAGAAGAAACTCTGAGGCCATGAGTAGTTCTTGCCCTCCCTGAATTGCCAGTACAACTTCTCTTGAAGTCAGATGCTAGAATGGGTCCTTGGCTTTTTAGTATGTCAGTATTCATTATTCTTATTATTTCCTTTCTATCTGAGAATTTCAGGGTATGTTACAAAAAATGATATGTTAAACGTAACAACCTTGGGAATTAGGAAATTATACCCATTATGCAGATGGCCAAACAGAAGCACAGAATGGCAAAGGGTTTTGCCCAAGGTCACATGGTGAGTCAGTAGCAAAGCTGCAGTAAGAACAGCTTACTGCTAATTTACTGAAGTTCATGTTTCCGATGACACGTCGTGATTTCTGACTCCTAACAATCTAGGGAGTGCCCCTGACAGACAATTCACACACAGATATTAAGACTTAACAAATTATATTATGAAATATACAGAATAGGCATGTATGTAAACATAAAATGTTGCAGTCACTAGTGCGTTGACTGCTGCAATTAAAAAGTCTACATAACTGCAAGGGCTACAGTATGTGCCTGTTTATTACGAATGACTGTGTTATATGCTTTACACTTTGCATTTTATTCACGACTACCTTGAAAGAAGTCTTCCATTTCTAAAAAGCCCTAAAGGGCTTGGAGTGAAGTGAGCTCAGGCCACTGGCTCAGCAAGTTTGGAAGGTTTTGGAGAGTACACAGTTAGATTCAGACAGGAACAACGCCACCGAGAACTCATAAATTGTCATTCTTTTGGGTGCGCTTTCAGTCTGAGTATCCTTCTGGTGATTTGCCTGGGTAATTTTAAAGTGCACATCTTAGAATGTGGATCTTTTGTGGTCTTGTTTAAAAATAGCCTGACACTTTAGAGTCCATAAAACTGAAAGTGCTCATGGTGCTTATGGCTCCACTGTCCCCCAGATGGAATGAAGGCAAGAAACGTTCATTCATAAACTAAGCCTTTGGTGGCAGGGTCCATAAACTGAGGAACACCACAGGTGTCTGAGTTGTAACTTGCAGAGTAGCCTGGGAACTTTGCATGTTTCACCATTTTCAAATTGTGACTCATTTATGTATGAAAAAAAAAAAGTTTTCTGGAGCTCATCGGACACCCACTACCTCTGCTAAAAGCGGGGGGGAAGGCAAGCTGCAGCAACAAGCACAGTCCAGGTCCCGGCAGCAGCAAGAGGAACGAGAGTAAAAATCCCCAGCAGGACTGCATGACGAACTCCAGCAAAAATCAGCCTCCTACACCAGCAGTAACACAAACCCAAACAAACAACGATTCGTCCCTTACGAACTACTGGGCTTCACTGCCTTCGTTCTGTTTTTTTAGTGTAAACCCTGCTGAACCAGAGCAAACTAAAACTAAACAAGCAAACAAGAAACAGGTGCACTTTGAGCTGGGGACATTTCCCCCTTCCACTGAATGAATTACACACACACACACACACACACAGTCAGTCACACACCACACAGACTCACACGTATCACCACCTCCCAGACACACACACACACACACACACAGCTCTATCCAGCCAATCCTACTTCACCGCCACGCAGGCAGATTCAGACCCCCGGGAGATTCAGATCCACCACACCCCGCACAGACTTGCAGAAGCAGGACCCCCTGTCCCTCGCACCCGCGTGCCAGGGACGCACCCCAGAGGGGGCTCCTCTCAGGCTGTGGCCATTCGGCTGAGGGACATGTCACACCATGGGGGCTGGGAGCCTTGCTCTGAAATGCACCCAACTCAAGTCCTCCCTCCTCTAGTGTGGAGGTTGTTTAATTACTATACAGCATTTTCGCATCAACCCCCCGGAGAGCTGGCGCGGGGCAGCACAGAGGGGCCCCTCTTAGCTCTACTGCCCAGGGACGACTTGTGTGTGTGTGTGGGGGGGGTCATGGGGACTTGATGCTGCTGAGCGGGGATTGTGCAGCAAAAGGCGCCTCTCCTGCTGCCGCCTCCCTCCCCTTTGCCCCGCTCCTGGCCGCCGCCGTCGCGCGGGCTCCCAGCCATGCAGAGGGAGAGGCGGCACGGCTGGAAGCGGCTCCTCAGCCAGCCGGGGACCCGCAGGCACGGTAGTAAACCCCAGCAGCGAGGGGAGGCGTGCTCCGAGAGCGCTTGCGCACTCGCAGGGGCGCCAGATTTGGCGGGAGGGGGAGTGTCCAAAAAGCCCTTTGTTTGATGGCATCTCTGTTTACAGAGTTTACTCTTTAATCTCAACCTGTTTCCTCCTCCTCCTCCTCCTGCTGCTGCTCCTGAAAACTTCACTGTGCGGCGGTGGAGCATTTTTAAGCAGCACAGAAAGCAAAGCACTTCAGCCAGCACAGGTCCCCCCTTCCTCCCCCAGTGGCTAGTCCCAGGATGGCCAGGAGACCCAGGCACAGGTAAACTCTTTGCAGCATGAAAGCATTTGTGTGTGTGTATGTTTAATAGCCTATGGATAGAGAGGTTTATTTGGGTTATTATTATTTTTTTTGTTAGTTTTTGCAGGAGTGGTTTGCCAGATCCTCCCCACGCCTGTCAGACTGTGCACAGGGAAGGAGAGAGGGAAACCTAAACAGAACCTGCAAGACCAAATGAATAGCATATTAGGAATCCCCTCCACTCCCTACTCTACCACCTCCACTTCTCCCCCTACCAAAAAAAAGACTCACGATGTTGGGAAGATTGCAACTTGCAGTGCATTTTGCAAGTTGCTCAGACAGAAATTTCCTAGGACCATGCATGGCGCGCGTGGCTACAAATTAGAAGGGGGGAAAAGTAGGGTGGGGGAACAGGATTCCCACTTGGACTTGTTGCCTTCAGCGATCTGTGCCGAGCTGCTCTGCGGTCTGTTTGGGCTGGAGGAGCCAAGCAGATGGCAGATGTAAGCCCAAAAATGTCGGACTTGTTTAGTGGCTGCAGGTAGTTCATTCCCGTTTCATTCATTCTTTGTGGAGGTGGGATGTCAGGTGGGTGGCAGACAGGCGGCGTGAAAAGGAGGCGCTGGGGAGGGAGCAAACCTTTTTTGTTTTGTTTTGTTTGCAGTTGCCGAGACTTTCTTTTAATGACTCCAGCTCTACCCCGCTCATCTCTCGGTTTATAATTATGCCCTGCAAGGCTTTTTTTTTTTATTGTAATGCACACGCCGCTCCGCACATGTCGGAGCCCGAGCAAGCTTTTCAGCAGCGCGATGAGAGCGACTCTTAGACTTTGGCAGGAGGGGGGTGGGGTGGGGAGAGAAGAAGGAGAGAGGGGCGTTTGGCAGCAGCTGTCATGTGGGCTACTCCCGTTGCTGTTTTCCTCCTCTTGGGGAATGGGCTGTTGCACGGGACGAGGGCAGGGTGACAGCAGACCCCGAGCTGTGTTGTGGTGGGGGGTGGGTGCTGGGGGTGACTGATCCCTGCTGCTCCCTTCCCTCTGGCGGGTGGCGTGCTGCGAACTGGAAGGGAGAGGTCTGAGCGCCTCGTGGTTGCTGCTATTACAGACACACACAGTGCAGGAGGATTGTTTTCTAATTATCTCCGGACTGGCGGTCGGACACGTGGAGAGTCTCTTTCTCCTTTCTGTCCAGCACCCCCCCCCCTCCCCAAAAAACACACACACACACACACACACGGCTTGCGACAGAAAAGCAAATCCCCCTCCCCCGCCGTTTTTCCCCTCTTGTGACCGATCGCTGGCTTTAAAAAAAGGTTTAAATTGCCCAGAGTATGAAATCCAGAAGGAGGCTCGGGTTGGAGGTTCGGTGCAAACTAGGCTGTTACTTGAGTATGAGAGAGCGGGTGTGTTACTAGGACGGACGGGTTATGAATTACTCATCCTGTCCTTCCAGAGCGAGAGAGACACAGTCACCCTGCATGAGACACAGTCCCCGTGCATGTGTCTCCGCCTCGCTTGCGCCTCCCTCTTCAGGCCAAAAGGGAGGTGGTAGAGGTGGTGGGTGAGAGCCTAGTGGGTAGTCTGTATTTTATTTTGACTTTGCAGAGTGGCGGAATGAGCGTGTCAGGAGTGGTGGAGGAAGCCAGGCCTGCAAAACGAGAGGGTCAGTTGCTCTTTACAGGAACTGAATGAGCGGGAGAGCCGGGAGGAAAGTGGAGCTGCTTAGCAGGTTTCAGAATGGTCCTTCCTAGCCCGAGTGGTGGTTCGTGCTCGCGAAACGCCAGATACTTTCCCTCTGGTTGCGAAGGGGATGCGCTGATGCGAGAAGGGGAACTCTAGATTACTGCTCCCTAAAGTGCTCTGAAAGGAGATGTCGGCTAGGTGGATTAGTCAAAACAACGAAAGTGGAGTCCCCTCGTTTGTTTGTGCCCAGTTTCTTCAATCACAGTAGCAAGTCATTTCCTCTCCACCCCCACCCCCTTTTTTTATCATTGCACAATTTGGTTTCCTTGACAAAAATGTAGAGTATTTAAACAGCACTGAAAACTAGCTTGTGGGGCATCGTTAACCCTTTCATTTAGTCCACGCCACTGGTAATTAGCAAGTGCATTTGTTGTTGGGGCCAGATTGTGGTCAGGCAGATATTTAAAAAAAAATGTTTCAGGTATATGTTAGAAACCAGATTTGTTAAATATGGTGCGGATCATCCTATAACCCTCCCAGGCCGAATTTTCCTGCCAAAGGAGACACAGAGTGGGAGTTACTCATTCTGTATGTCACAATAAGGTCCTTCCTAGGTAAAGAAAGAATTTAGATTATAAACATTACAATAAAATAATGTTAACCTTTTCATCACTAATCTTCTACTCCAGTTTCACATATGCCATGTCCATTGATGTACCTGGAACATTTGGCAGCACTGGAGATGTCACCCTGCTGGCTGTACCTGGTACTTTCAATATCAGTGACACCGATTTTCAAAATGATACATGGGTATTTAGCTACAAAACCTCTTTTAACATTAAAAGCAGTCGCACAATTGTCTCCATGTGTCACTTAGAAAAGAAAATCCAACTTTTAAAAAAATAAAAGCAAAGACATAGGAGGACCCTGCAACCTTTACTCACATAAGTAGTCCTATTGTAGTCAGTGAGACTACTACTGTGAATAACTACTCTTTTGAGTTGAAGGATTGGGTTGAGTTGAAGTCACTAGCTATTCCTAAATATTCCACATGTCTTTGTGAGTGAACTATCTAGTCCAGTGGTTCTCAAATTTTTGTACTGGTGACCCATTTCACACTGCAAGCCTCTGAATGTGACCCCCCCTTCTAAATTAAAAACACTTTTAAAAATATTTAACTCTATTATAAGGGCTGGAGGTGAAGTAGGGATGGGGATGGAGGCTGACAGCTCAGGCTACTCCCCATGTAATAACCTCACTAGCCCCTGAGAGGTCACAACCTCCAGTTTGAGAACCCCGATCTAGTCACATGTGCCACCTTACCTAGGCACAGTGGTAGTAATTAAGAAAGGAATTAGCAGACTTGTTTTGTCAGTTTGTTAGCCATTTGGGACTTGTTCTCAGATGGGCCACATGCATCACTGCAGATGCTGAAAAACCTCTTAAACAGTGATTTTCCTTGATATACAACATGTGTCAGAAGACAGGGCTGAAGACTTAATGTTATTTTAACCTAATATATTTTCTTTTAAGCTTTTTGATTGCTTGAATTTTGGTGGTACTTGCATCATGGCTAGCAACCTGTGCATTGAACTTCAGCTTAAAGCCCCCCGCCCTCCCCCCCCAAAAAATCTCTGAAAAACAAGTTTAACAGGAGGAATAGTGTCCTTAATTGAAGTGTTGTTAGTGTGGATTTATTAATATGGCTGTTTATCAAAAAAAAGTTTTTAAAATTTTATCTAAAGATTTTTCCATGTATCATGATCATTAGTCAAATACTACATTGTTTTTTGTTTAGTACTGTAGATGTCATCTCTTTGTTGAAGTTTCAAAAGTGATGTTTATATCTTAAAGTCGGAAATAATACTTGACCCAACAGAAAGACAACTCCTGTTGCAAAACACTTTAGTTTTAGCTAGTGGGATAGGGTGAGTGCTGTTTGTGAAAACAGTAATAGATTCTTTTTTACCCATAGATAGCCTCTGGGGAAATCCCTTAATCATGAATTAGGTGAGGACTAGAGTATTTCAAAAACAGTATGAAATATTTAGAAATGGGATAGAGGTAGTAAAGTTAGCAAAATACTCAGTATAAGGAGACTTGATCATTCATGTGGTTACTATGGAGAACTTATATTGTACTTGTCTTCAGCTTTGTCTATACTCTACCATGAACTGTGACATATTTGATAAGAGTTTATTTACAAAACAGTGTGATCACTTGATGGCCTTTATTTTAATTAGTTTTGAAAAACCTGTGCCCTTCAATATTTTTGGTCTTCTAATCCCAAAATGATGACTTAAGTATATTATTGAATAATTTTACAATTTTTATATTTGTACATAAAATACCATTTGGGAATTATGTAACCAGCTACTTCATCAAATATATGAAAACATTAAGCACTCTTCAAAATATGTAGCACAAGTTAAAGATTTTGCATATGCACTTGTGTAGAGGACATAGCCTCTTGTTATTTTTATTGTCCTAAACATTGTATTTTAATTTGAAACTTTCATTGGTTGAAAGGCTGCCAAGTGTGTAAGTTGCCACTGATCTAAGAGTCTGAGCAGGTCTAAACATGTACAGCAATAAGAAGGTTGCCAGCCCTTTGCTTGTATCTGTGGATACCAAAAACAGCAGAACCAGTTCAGAATAGTAGAACAGAATGCAGAACAAAATCTTGTTGTGCAAGTTTTCAAACTTTTATCTGTATAACCTTTGTAAAGATTGTTGTTTTTCATATATTTTGTAATTCAGTAACGTAAGTCTTCATGTTCCACTCTAAGTCACCTCCTGTTTCTTTTTGTAGTATATATAGTAGTGATGATGATGATGAAGATGTTGAGATGTATGATCATGACTACGATGGTCTGCTTCCTAAGGCTGGAAAACGTCATTTAGGAAAAACCAGGTGGACCCGTGAAGAGGTAAATAAAGGCTTACTACATTTGGGTTAAAAAGAGAGAAAATAAGTCAGAGTCTTCTGTCAGATGCAGATTTCATTAGATATCAAGTTCAGCGTGAATCTCATTCATATATATGAGGTCAGAATTTGGCTATATACGTAATTAAATGTAACTTTGAGGGTTGTTGTTTTATAAAACACAAACTGTTTAAATTCTGATCCTTGACTCCAGCAAGACTGTTATACAGATGTTCAAACTACTGTATTAAGCTGTCAGGATACAACACTTTTAAAGTTACCTGTAGCAATGTTTGATTGTTACTGCTGGCTCTTTTGTTTGAAAATGGTTGCTATGTGAGAAATGACGTCTATTCGGTATCTTAACAGCAGCAAACAAATGTGGTACAAACTTCTGCACTCTTATTACAGATAAGTGGATCATCTGAAGTTTGTGTTTTAATTATGTAGTTGTGATTCCATGCAGCAGTAACTAAAATCTGGAAGAAACATCTATTCTGTACCACAAACTGACATTAAAGATGTTTTCCCTTTTTCAAAGACTGAATATAAGAGAGTATGCTTTGGTAGCTTTTAGTGCTCTTGTGTCTATTTTCTGTGCAAATTATAGTAATAAAAAGTTCATTTACAGGTGTGGATAATCCATGGTCATTTACAATGGTTTAAATTTTGTGTGAAATGTGTTAATTCAGTTATTTGAATGATATTTGGGCTTGTTCAACATCAGTCATTCATACTGATATGTAAACATTAGCAGGCCACTTCATGTACGTTTTTTTAAAAGCTTGAATTGCTATTACAGTGCCTTTGTCCTTGTTGATGTTTTGAATTGGCTGTTTTTGGTCTTTAGGGCCTACATTACTGGACTTTCCTTTTAGGATATTGGTCCAAATTCTCTGATGATGAAAATATTCAAAACTCCTTTGAAGTAAATGGAGTTTCGCCCATTTAGGAGTTTTGCCCATTTACACAAGCTGTAAATATGACGGATTACTTGCGTTATGCATTCAGTATAGAATGTTATGCAGTATTGTGATTAACATTGCCCTTAAAATCTTTAAAGCTTTTTGAAAACAGCCTAAGGCGATATGGCACCTGTATCCTATTGAATTTCAATGGACATTGGACACCTAACTCCTTTAGACTTCTTTGAAAATACTACCCCAAAAATAATAATTTAAATTGCCTTAGCTGGTAAAATGCAGATCAGCATAATTTGCATAGTCCAGAAGCCCAGAAAATATATTTAAGTTCCTGCCCATAACCAAAGAAAAAATATCTGCTGAATGAGGAGGTGTATTTGGCAAGAAAAAAAAGCATAATCAGGCCAGACACTTCCCTTTTATGTCAGTACTGGATCCCTGAAAGAAGTGGATCCATAAAAATTCAGCAACGTGAAGTATTTGCTTTTTTTATGTTAGCTTGACTGATATATTTTAGTTGCAGCACTAAGTGATTGGAGCATTGATGATGTTGTCTTTTTGAAAAACTAGGATGAAAAACTAAAGAAACTTGTGGAACAGAATGGTACAGAAGACTGGAAAGTTATTGCCAATTTCCTTCCTGTAAGTGGGTATTGTTTCTGTTTTCGTTTCTAGAGATGACAACTCTTTATCACCCATATTCAAGTAAGGGACAAGGGAGAGGTTATTTCTTAACTACGTTTTCATGTGATATGAAGCCCCACACAAATGGGAACTTAAGATATTCAACAAGGCATCTTACTGTATTATAGCTGCATTTCTTAACTTTTATGCTCAATTTTATTTCTCTCACTACTCATCTCAGATAGGGGAGGGAAAATGTAAAAAGACTTTTGGGGGATTTGTTATAGAACAGATGGTTGATCTGTGAGTGAAACAAAAATGTCTTAGTACAGAGAAAAAAACCTAGCTTTGATCAATAGTAAATGCTGCTTATAAAATATGAGATCCCTTTTGAGATCTCTTACTGTTGTTCAAATTCTACAGATAACATAATACGTATTCTTTAAAACTATCTTTAATAGATGTTAAAGGATAAGTTTGTTTAGTTACCATGATACAGTGACAATTATGGAAAAGATGCTTTTCTAGTTTAATGTGCAGAGTACTTTCCAGCCAAAGATTGCTGAGGACCCTCATTTCAGTCTTGTCTCAGTCATTCCCATATAGCTTCATTGTATTAATTGTATGAGATACATAGAGGGTCTGTTTGGGGAGGAAGTGCAACTAGAAAGAAATATTGCAATTCTTTCATATTTGAGAAGTGATTAATTTGTATGTTTTATGTGCAATTAGAATCGGACAGATGTGCAGTGCCAGCATCGATGGCAGAAAGTACTAAATCCTGAACTTATCAAAGGTCCATGGACTAAAGAAGAAGATCAGCGGGTAATCAACTTTTTCCTTCAGCCTCATATTTTAAATAATACTTTATGATAGGCCCAATACCGCAGTCATAACTGAGATAAAACTCATTTAGACTTCAATGACTTCAGTGGGAGTACTGCCTGAGGAAGGATTTGAAGACTGGTCACAATAATATCAATACTTAGCATTTATATAATGCTTCCTGGTACAGTTTCAACGTACTTGATTTGTGTAGAGCAATTAATACTTTAACGCTGCAAATCTAAATGTACGCTGGAAACCAAAGCCTTTTCGTTTTGGGTAAATATATAAATAGAAAATACGAAGCAGTGCCTACACCTCTGCTCTACTGCAGCGGTTTTGAGAAACTTGATTGAAAATATTGCAGCATCACAGAATGATTGCACTAATTCATTATGTAACACTAAAACATGGGCGGTTCTTGTGTGTTTCTTTGAAGGTAATAGAACTTGTGCAAAAATATGGCCCAAAGCGCTGGTCTGTTATTGCCAAGCACTTGAAGGGGAGGATTGGAAAACAATGCAGGGAGAGGTGGCACAACCATTTGAATCCAGAAGTAAAGAAAACCTCCTGGACTGAAGAAGAAGATAGAATTATTTACCAGGCACACAAGAGGCTGGGAAACAGATGGGCAGAAATTGCAAAGTTGCTGCCTGGACGGTAATGACATATAGTAGCTCTTAAATAGGGAAAAGAAGGTTTTGAGTCTGAGCAGTCTGTACACTGAAAGAATTTCATGTTATAAACCAAAATGCTTTGAGCCAAATCCTAATGCCATTAGTCTAAATAGGACCAGGTATATCGAGAAATATTTTTTAAAGTATTTGCCACTGGATGAAGAAATAGTAACCATAGCAGATCATCAGGGCTTTCCTAAGTGTGGGTCTAGTTTTGTTTGTGTCGGAGTATTTGTCAAAATTTCTGTTGACTTAATGATGCAAGATCAGACTCTACAAGTGAAACTAAGTTTACATTCAGCTAAAGGGACACAGTCAACTGAAATCCTGTCAGTATTTTTAACAATGAATTAAAAGTTGTTTTACAAGCTATAGCTGCTCCGGGGTCCCAGACAGTTTTGATGGCTTTACATTAATATTTTCCCCTTATTTTAAAGTGTTTTACTCTTCTCTGTTGCTACGTGAATGATCCAAATACAAACTAAGGGAAAATGACTAACTAAAACTGCAATCCTGAAAACCCTTATGTAGAAGAGTAACTTTATTCATATGAGTTGTTCTATTGGCTTCAATGGGACTACTCATCTGTAAGTGTGCAGGGTTGGGATCTTACTGACTTTGCAGGGGTAACAGTGAAAGTCCCCAAACACAAAGTACTGTCAAATATACAAAATAAACAAGCAATATTTTTTTTCCTCTAGACTCCAGTAGTTGGTAAAACATGTCAGTAGTTGGTAAAACATCGTCAGATGAATGTAGTGGAAATTTCCAGAGGCAGGTATATATATGCTAGCAAGCAAGCTAGAGATAGTCCATTAGGTATGATGTCCATCCGTTTGCATTTGGAAAGGAAGATGATATCTGTCTGTATTTGTGCAAGTTTCTTCATGAGGTTGATGGATTTCCACTCCATATGGCTAAATGCAGTGCCTTGCATGGTGTCAAGTATCAGAGGGGTAGCCGTGTTAGTCTGAATCTGTAAAAGCAGCAGAGAATCCTGTGGCACCTTATAGACTAACAGACGTTTTGAAGCATGAGCTTTCGTGGGTGAATACCCACTTCATCAGATGCATGCAGGATTCTTTGCTGCTTATGCTGACAACAGTTTCCAGTCAACTAATTTTAATTTGAATTATAGAGACAAGGTGGGTGAGGTAATATCTTTTATTGGATCAACGTCTTTGGGGAGAGAGACAAGCTTACAAGCTACACAGAATTCTTCTTCAAGTCCAGAATTCTGTGTGGCTCGAAAGCTTGCCTCACTCACCAAAGACGCTGATCCAATAAAAGATATTACCTCAACCACCTTGTGTCTCTAATATCTTGGGACTGACATGGCTACAACTACACTGAATTTGAATTGAAAGTTCTATTTGAAAAAGTCTTTATATGCATGTATTTCGCTGTAGAACTGATAATGCTATCAAGAACCACTGGAATTCTACAATGCGTCGAAAGGTTGAACAGGAAGGTTATCTTCAGGAGTCTTCCAAAGCCAACCAGTCATCATTAGCCGGAAGTTTTCAGAAAAGCAATCACTTAATGGGATTTGCTCACACTCCACCTTCTGCACAGCTTCCAGCAGCCACCCAACCCCCAGTTAACAATGACTACTCCTATTACCACATCTCTGAGCCACAAAATGTAAGCTGCTGAAAACTTTTTGTTGAATATGTAGATCTGTGATTAAGCTGTCTGCATTGAAATGGATGAAGAATTATGCTTTTGTTATCGCTTTAGTGGATGGACTGGAGGAATGAGGGCAAATAAGGAATGCCGATCTTAGACATTCAGGCCCTGATTCCGCAAGTCATTTAGACATGTGCTTAACCTTCAGAACATGCTTATGTTCCATTGACTTCAATGGGACTACACATGCATAAAGTTAAGCAAGTTCTTTTCAGAACTGGAATATCATATACTACAGTAATGGGCATGCAGAACCTAAAATAGGTAAATCTGCTTTCATACCTTTGTGCTACAGCATTCTAACATCTTAATTTTTAAAACAAACTAACCAACTATAATGCATATGAAGTAGCATTTCTTTTGGTGGTAAGTATTGCACTTGTTGAAATTCAACTATAGTTGGGCCTAATTCTGCAGTCTATTTTTATGTGACTCTCAATATTTGTTCTGTTTGAGTAGTTAATTATTACTGTTTTTTAATCGAAATCTTTTTATGCTAATAACTAATACGAAAATTATTGCTCCCTTTAAACACAATTGTGTATGGATTGCAATGGGGTTTTGGATTGTAATAAAATGTATCTGTTTCCCATTTGCATTCAGTTTAAAAACATTTAACAAGCATAACTTTCTTTGAATATTCATCCATTCTCAGAACTGGTGGGTGCTTCTTATTTGAATGTCTTTCCTCCTCTGATGCTTAGTGTCGTATTTACTCATTAAAAGCTGCTCAGTTTTCTTGCAAGTTAGAAGAGAGGAGTTTTATGGATTTTAAATGTTCAGTGTAAGATGCAGGAATAGTGCTTGAGTTTAACCCAAACACACACTGCAGCTTGCATAATGGAATTAATAACTTTGAGTGTCTTTTGTGTTTTGGCGTAGGTCCCTGGTCAAATCCCATATCCAGTAGCACTGCATGTAAATATTGTCAATGTCCCTCAGCCAGCCGCTGCAGCTATTCAGGTAGATAGTTTAAAGATCATTTCATGAGTCAATTTATTAAACATTTGATATGGAAGTTAAAATGCAAACTTTTTACCTTCAAAAAACATTTTTAACATTCTTAGTGATGGAGAGAGAAAATGGGGAAGGGGAGGGAGTTCTGACATAGCTAATAATCAGTTCTTTCGAGGTAAATTTGAAACACATTAGCTGACATTTAGTGTAATATCCTTCACTTTTTCTGTGTCTGTACTGAAATTCAGGAGGGATTTTTACAGTGGAAAACACAATTGACATTTGTTTTATCTCTGAGGCTAATTTGGCTGTGATACCACAGGACGGCAAGCCATAAGCATTTTAGTTGCAACATCCAGACCTTTATCTTTTCTTTTCCCTTAACTCTTAATTGCAGAGACACTATAATGATGAAGACCCTGAGAAAGAAAAACGAATAAAGGAATTAGAGTTGCTACTAATGTCGACTGAGAATGAACTGAAAGGGCAGCAGGCATTACCAGTAAGACTGTCACTGTGTGCTTGGATGGAGGGATAGCAGCTTTACCCCAGTGCTTGTCTTTTTACCTTTTTACTCCCCCTCTGGCTGTGACACTAATCAAGGCTCTATATTTCCGTTTTAAAAGAATGAAACATAGCACATATTTAATATACATTTGCTTTATAAATTTATGTATGTTACAGTACTAAATAATTTGCAGGTATTTTTACTTTTGCAAAGTCAGCAGGAGCAAGTTTGGGCTCTGCATTTTACCACAAGGGTTATAACGCTAAAGTTAGCAGAGTAAATCCCACCAAATCTGATATTACTGTTGATGTGTGTTTCTGAAAGTGTGCAATGGTTCATGTAATGAAAATGTAGTGCCTGTTCATTAGATTTTTCCTCTCTGTTGCATCCCTTACTTCAGCTGTGCGTTACATACTTTGTAAACTTCAGACTTGGTGCATGTTTGATAATTTGTTTTACTTTTCTGTGAATAATGTTAGAACCTTTAGCTGCATGTGTCCAACCCATGCTGGCTATTACTGAATTCTCATTTTGTCATGCATAGGTGGTAAAATAGATAAGTAGCGTATTCTATGTAATAATATAGTTAAAGCAAATAAACCAAAATCATCGTAGAACATAAGTGATAGCCAGCAGATACTTTTATGAGTAATTTTTTCTGGTTAATAATAAAACGATTGTGTGCATGATGTGTTAGTTTGGCCACTTTTAACTTTAGTTAATGTTTTGCAATTTCTTCTGTTGCATGATCACACTGCAAAGAAACTTCTGTTAATTTGCTCTTCTGCTTTCCTAACCACGTTGATTTGACAGCCTCTTCATTGCATTGGTGTAAGCTGTAGTGTTAGACAGGGATAGAAGAAGATGAGATATGCAAACAAAAGCAACTCTAACTCTTAAATCCTTTAGCCTCTTATCGAGCTGAGTGTTAAGCAGGGGATTCTTGCCAATTCTTGCTTCACACAGCCAAAGATTTGTAGACTCTTTATGGGACTTTTGGAGTAACATAGTAGTATGAATTTATTGGATATACAATATATATGCCCATGATACCTAATACTGGATCTAAATAATGAGGTACTTTCAAGATAAATAAAATGTACCATTACAAGGTTTTGCACTGATGAAAGGAAACATCTTGACAATTGTTTCATAGGCGTAAGTTTTTAAGATGATGCAACTACTTTTATCTTTCCTCCAGCAGCATCTGACACCTTGTGCAATTTCATTGCTAAGTTCCTTCTGCCTTTTTTCCCTCCTTTTTTTTTTCTTCTTCCCTTAGACACAGAACCACACATCAAGCTACCCAGGCTGGCACAGCACCACAATTGCTGACAATACCAGAACTAATGGTGACAGTGCACCTGTTTCCTGTTTGGGGGAGCATCACCATTGTACTCCATCTCCACCAGTGGATCATGGTTGCTTACCTGAAGAAAGCGCATCCCCTGCAAGGTGCATGATTGTTCATCAGAGCAACATCCTGGATAATGTTAAGAATCTCTTAGAATTTGCAGAAACACTTCAGTTAATAGATTCCGTAAGTAGAACTATTAGTTCAGGTGAATTTGCGTGCGTTCTGGGTGTAAGGGGAGTGGAGCTGGGAGCTCCCTATATTTATTTCTATTTTCTGAACAACATAAATGCAAGATTTGAAACTTATTTTTAAAGTAACACGTGGTTGTTTGTATCAAGTCCAAAAGAGTGATTTAATCTTATATAATATGTGGATTTCTTTTATTTTTTTCCTCCTTGTGTGTGTGGGAGGAGTCATTTTTGGCAAACTACAAAATTCAGTAGTTTAGATGGACTCTTAATAATACACTCTCTCTTAAAATGAAATCAAATTAGAGATAACAAAACCAGCTTAATGGTATAAGTGATACCCAATTAAGACAAAAGTGTCAGGAGTCTGTAGGCATATGTATAATTTGTGCACGCTTCTATATGCTTTTCTGGAATTCTTCCTTGCTGCGGGACATAGCATCAATAGCTGCCTCTTTTCAAAGCTTAACTAGCTTGCATGGCATATTTAAAGAACTGGAAACCTTAATTTAATACTGAGTGGCTTACTGCATTTAACATTGGCCTTTGTTCACTGTGATTTCTGGGTATGTCAGTTGAAATAGAGCTATTACATTGAAATGAGTTGTTAGCTGTCATCTTAATTTATAACAAGTAGGGTGCACATTTCAAACTTTGCTACACTCATTCAGCATGTAGTTTCAAGCATGCTGGTTAGAGAGAGGATGAGCTTAATTTGGAGACTGATTAACATACTTTTCCATAATATGAAGGTATTATCTCTACATTGATGTAGCTAATAGTGGTAGGACATCACTTGACTCATTGCTACTTTCAGGAATTTGGTTTCCAGCACCAATGGAATAATATTCAGTTAATATACTCAGTGTATATATTAAAAACATGAGTAAGTGTTCATAATATTACTCAAAAAACTAGGGTCAAAGTGAATTAAATTGGGAAGGGCTTTTCTGTTGTTGTTGTTACTGGCATATTGTAATGCTGTATTTTCATGAGGTGGCACTATACACTGTCTTATAGTTCCGTGCCTCCCACGTTGTTTCAGGATCCTTCATCATGGGGTGATCTCAGCAGTTTTGAATTCTTTGAAGAAGCAGACACTTCGCCTAGCAAAACTCCCTCAGGCAAAGTCTTACAGCTTCAGCAAAGAGAGGCCAATGCGTGTAGACCTGAAGGACACCCTAGCACAAACTTGAGCAAAATAATGTTGAGTCAGGGTTCCCTTGACTCACCAAAGTCCTTATCTGCCTCAAAATGCAACACAGCTCCGTTGGTCATTCTTCGCAAAAAGAGAGGGCATTCCAGCCACTTAGCCAGAGGTCACAGTAGCTCCTTCATATTTGCTGACGTCAGCAGTTCAACTCCTAAGCGCTCCCCTGTCAAAAGCCTACCCTTCTCTCCCTCGCAGGTAGATCAAGTCTTCCGCACAGATGTTACTAATTCTCAAAAGTCACCAGAGTGTTAACAGTTTAGAAACTAATCCTTTGGAACAAATGACTAATTACTGTTGCACTTGTTGATTTCACTCCATGTTTGAATCTTCTTACTGCTGTTAGTCTTCACCACTGAGTTTAGATTATCAGCAAGCTAACTGTTGATTCTCTTTTTTTATTGTCTCTTTAATTCTTGGTAGTTTTGAAGGGGAAGATCGTTGTTTGCTTTCTCTTGCTTTTAATTCCTCCAACTACCAGAGTTTAACATCTCTGTTCATTGTAACACTGTCCCATCTCTGTCCATTTTCACAGTGTGATTCACTTACCCAGAAAAACCCAAACTCTGTTTATTTAAATAAAATGCAGATTGTGAGACAAACTGACAACAGCCAGAAAATTCAAATGATTCTTGGGGTGGGGTGGGACAGGGATGAGGAGAAAAATTGTCTATGAAGGTCATCTTGGTCTCCATTTAGAATTTCCTGTCATTTGTTGCTTTGTGTCACAGCTGTACCACTATGTTGGCATGGTTTTTTTCTTTGTGGATTTCTAGGTTTTCTTCTATGATGGTTTTTAAAAAGAGAAAAATAATTTATTGGAGTTTATAAAATGCATTTTATTTAAAGATCTGCTACATTTGCATTTAGGTATATTTAAATGTATATTATTGACCGATCTAAGTGCATATTTTGAGATGTACTATATTTTTGTATGTGCATCTTTTTAATTTGTCACAAGTAGGCATACTGGGTAATATTCATTTTGGCAAAACTGTAACTAACAGAGAAATGATGCCATAGAATCATAAACATTAGAGATGGAAATGTGGTTAAGGCGACACTTTGCCAATGCAGAATTTTTACCTAAATAATACAACTGTCTCCTTTGCACTCAGTCCAATACTTGCATTTCAGAACACTGAGTGCATTTGTAGCTTGCTATAATTTTCATTTTGTGCTGTGCAAATGGAGAACTCTATTTTCAGAGAGATAATGAGTTCAGTGTCCTATAATAAACACTTTATTTACTAATTTAAAAACATGCCTAATATCTTTACATAAAGCTTAATGGAATTAAACCACCATACTTATGAGCCAATTCCTGAAGTCCTTACCTGTTTTTACTGAGGCCTTACTTAGGCAAATGGTGATTGAAGTCATTTGCAGTTTATTTGATTAAAAACTGAATAAGATTTTAGCTCTGTGAATATGGTAAATGCTTCCTATGGGAACAGAAAGTAATTTTTATTCATACTTCCAACACTAGAAATGCTAATTTTTGCTTCATGATTCTCTCAACCTACTGCTCATGAGTTAACACCCTTATCCTCTAATCAGACACTAATAACCACACATACAATTATATGTGAGTCAATAAAAATTATCTAGAAAGATGATTTTTTTTTCATTTTTGCTCAGCAAAACTAACTTTTAAAGGCAAAATCATCATCTAGGTGTTCATACTATTTTTTCTTTCCATAATTGCAGTTCTTAAACACCTCAGCCAACCATGAAAATCTGGACCTGGACAATCCTACTTTAACTTCCACTCCACTTTGTGGTCATAAAGTGTCTGTTACAACACCACTTCACAGAGACCAAACTTTTAAGCCTCAGAAGGAAAACAATATGTAAGTCCTTTTTATTTTAGCATTGTATTTTCAGACTCACCGGGGTTTATTTTTCCAGTTTAGGACTCAGCCAGCACAAAATGCTGGATTGTTTGTTACAGTCCTGTTTGTTGATGCATTTTATTTGGATTTTCTTTAGTTTAGAAAAATACTTGTATTTTTCATTATAGAGTTTCTGAATGGGTAACACTCATGTATATACAGTCAATTTATTAGATTATTGTTTTACATTAAATTAAAACGTGCTTCTTCCGTAAAAGTAAAATAGCATAGTGTGAACTCATGGCATTATCACAGGATAATATTTGATAAAATCCATCTGTCTTTAACTATAGGTCACTTTTCCATTGAATTATAGGGTCAGAACAAAGATGCTCAAACACATTCTCTGTAACAAATTTTTTCCTATGCTCATTTTAAAAGCTTCAGAACTCCTGCCATCAAGAGGTCAATATTGGAGAGTTCTCCAAGAACACCTACTCCATTCAAAAATGCGCTTGCAGCTCAAGAAATCAAATATGGCCCCTTGAAGATGCTGGTAAGAAAGAAATGGTGATAAAAGTCACTTTGATATTAGTGTGAAGGGGTTTCCTGAGACATAAACTATACATTTTGTTGCCTTTCAGCCTCAGACTCCAACTCATCTTGTAGAAGACCTGCACGATGTTATCAAACAAGAGTCTGATGAATCTGGAATTGTGTCTGGGCTACATGAAAGTGGAATCCCTTTGGTGAAGAAAATCAAACAAGAGGTAAGGCATAAAACTTTTACATGGGGCAACCTAAATCAGTTTCACAGAAAACGGTTCTATCAAAGTTATTTTCAATCAATCATATGTGTCTTTTTTTCCAGGTGAATTTCAAGATCTTAGTGCCTGAGCTAAATAATAAAATATATGAGCTAAATAATTACTACTAATAATATTAGTAAGACTACATTTTAGTCCTGGGTATTTTTTATAAAAGTAATGGACAAGTCATGGGCAGTAAACAAAAATTCACGGCCTGTGACCTGTCCATGACTTTTACTATATAACCCAAACTAAAACTTGGGCTGTGGGGGCCACACGGTCTGGGGGCACTGTGGGTGCTGGGGGGTGTGTGGCCTGGGACCCCCGCTGGTTCGGGGGGAGGGGTGCAGTGTTGGTGGGGCTTGCAGGCTCCTTATCTAGTTCCATGTCTTTGCAACTCTTAGGGGGAGGGTCAGCTGGGGTGCTCCCACCACAAGCGCCAACTCCACAGGCACAGCTTCCATTGGCTGGGAATTGCAGCCAATTGAAGCAGTGGGGGCAGTGCCTGCTGGCACGAGCAGAGCCTCCCTGGCCCTTTCGCCTAGCTGTGGAGACATGCCGGTGGGAGCCAGGACCCCTTCAAGGTAAGCGGGCCCCCCCATGCACCAACCTCCTGCCCCAGCCCTGAGGCTCCTCCCAAACACAAACTGCTGCAACTGGCCCAGGGGTTGCTTGACTCAGGCAACCTCTGAGCCAGCACTGGCCACTGCAGAAGTCACAGAGGTCACAGTCACAGAATCCGTGACTTCTGTGACCTCAATGACATACAGGCAGTCTTAGCAATTAGTACCCAAGTCATCTTCCATTGATTTCATTGGAAGTCTTTCTGTTGATTCTAGTGGGAGTTGGTTCAGGCTATTATAATGTGCATTATAATTTGCGTCTTATAAAGGTAAATTTATACAGAAATTTGGACTAATTTTTCTAATATTGGTGAAATATATAAAATAACCTAATGGGGACCAAACTACACAGAGTGACTTAGAAGGCCGGTGGTTTGAAAGTATCTCATTACATTAATTTATCATTTATGTGAAGTCCCAAAATACATGTTCTGTCACTACTTTTAAAAAAGAATTGCAACTTATATAAATAACTGAAAGTGGAACTAGTGAATATCTGAATACACATATTCAAAGATCTGTTATTTTTTAATTGAATATTTAAGAAGTTTTGGATGTAAAGAGCAAAATTGCTACAAAAGGCTAAACTGTGTGTTTGGATACCTGGACCCTGCAGACCAGTCCAGTTGCTGAGTAACATAAAGGATAAATATTCTAATGATAAACTAGACATTGTCTTATAACACATCATTGTACCTTTTCTGCTTCCAGGTGGAGTCTCCAACAGGTAAAGCTGGAAACTTCTTTTGCTCAAATCACTGGGAAGGGGAAAACCTGAACACTCAGCTCTTCACACATGCATCTACTATGGAAGATGTGCCCGTACGTACAAGTGTCCAAACTCTAGAACTCTTTCTTCATTTTTAATCCAGTATTCTTAACGGCAAGAGACAGAACAATTTACTTTTGAACTTCCTAACAGGAAAAGTATTGGTTCATTGTGTATGTAGTGCCATCTGCGTGTTTGTGTATTCTACACATATGTGAAAGACAAGGGGCAATTCTGGTCTTAATTAGACCTTTGTGACTCCCACTGAAGGCAGTGGGAGTTGCAGGCATTCAGATATAGGTGTGGCATTCCTGACTGTCTTGGTAAAAGGCATCCACTTATAAGAGAGCTAGCTCTACCTCTTTATAAAAGTGACTAAATCACAGAGTTAAAACTGGTAAAAGAAAAGAATTTCCACTTGGATCCCATTCTGGCAAAGCACGTGCTTATCTTTAAACTTCTGAGTAGTTCTATTCAGTTCATTAGGATTGTTCACGTGCTTAAAATAATGCTTAAGTGCTTTACTGGATCAGGGCCTTACTCTACACTTTATAATGCTGGTCTATAATCAGACTTCAGGGATGAGAGGGCCCAAGCTCCCTATGCAACAAGGCATACTATTATCTAACATGCAATTGAGGTGGGTCTGTTTTTAGAACACTTAAATGTTGTTCGTGGTCTTTCTAAATTGAGTGTTATGAAAATTCCTCTAAATATTCCCTTTTCTTTTTTTGTTTAGAATCTTCTTACTAGTTCCGTTTTAAGGATGCCAGTGTCAGAACAGGATGAAAGCATTCACAAAACATTTGCCATACCTAGAAACAGGCCATTGGCTAGTCCGTTGCAGGTAATTGATGTTCAGATATAAATCTCTCTTTATATGTATACTAGACATCTCTTACAGAATGATTTAACAAGTTTTCAGGTGCAGAGAGGTGATATGTTAAGATTAATTGACCAAGGTTTAGCAAACTTGAAGGCTTCACTTTATCTGTGCCTCACTTTATCTGCTTGTCCATTCAGTGATACTCCATACAATACAATGTTGCAGATTGGCACAGTCAAGCTATTCCTTTCTTAGCTGAAAATAAGATGATGCCAGAGATGCATGTTTAACTCTACCACTTGAAAACCTCTTAACTCCACAAGTCTTTTGTCCAGCTTTTGGTATTGGTCTCTCTTGACTGTATCAAATGTTTGTGTTTTACTGTAATTCGAATAAGGAAGGCTAGATACAGTAAGTGTTTACATATGTATGTTTTGCCAAATTTTAACAAATAAATCTTTAGCCTTTTAACATTCGAAAGAAACAACATAGGGCCTGATCCAATTAGGTCATGGGAAGTCTTCCCACTGATCTCTGTGTTCTTTGAATCAGGCCCTAGAAAACAACACTAAATAGTGAGGAAATTGAATAAAACAAGAATAAAGCACTTTATAGATACTGACTAATTAATCTTCCTTCACAGTGTTCATTTTTAAGGTAGATGGCTAAATAACATTATTCGCCTTTTACAGATGGGGAAAACCAAGGCAGAGATATTTAAGTGATTTGCCCAGTGCCAGAGCGTGCGTCATTGTTAGAGTGGGGATTAGAACCCCATAGTTCCTAGTTCTCAGGCATGTGTTCTACAGTATACCACTAATACTCCTGCCCTCCCTCTCCAGCCAGTAATAGCATGATTCAGCATTTATGAATCACCTTTACTTTAATTAATACAGATTAAGAATAGTTTTACAGATAAACAATCTACTTTTGAATTTGCATTAGTAGGATGTTGGTTATTTATTACAGTTCAACAAAGCAGCAAAATCTGCCTTTGATTAATCAGCTCAGACCATGGTGTATAAAGCAGTACATTAAAAGATCATAAGTCTGTCCATGTTTCTACATTTCAAATGTTAATAATATGTTAATGTCAGTAGTAGAACTGTGTGAGAACCAGAATTGCTACTTAGTAGGAAATTCCACAATTTCTCAATTTGTTTTCTTTCCAATTTGGAAAGAAAACAAAGAATTTAGAAATTTCCTGCAGAATCAAATTTTTGAAAAATTTTTGCTTTGAGCCAAACAAAAGTTTGTTTTGAAGCTGAGTTTTAAATATATATACACATTTAATAATATAAAATAAATTCCTAAGTGCAATTTTGTTTCAAAAAGTGTTCCATTCCAGCAATTAAATGGAACATTTTCACTGTATCAGAATGCTTCTTTTCCATATTCTTTTCTAAACCCAATTTCTTCAAAATCAACACATGCCAGTGCAAAGTTTCAATATGAACCAGAGGTTCCCACGTTTTTTTTCTGCATCTCCGTTCTTCATGGGAGTCACATATAGGCCTCTTCCCCAACTCCAGCCCGGCTGGGGAAGAAAGTGACTCACTGAGGGCAGAGGGCAGCTCATGTACAGAGTGGTGGCAGGACCCCAACAGGCACCTCATGCCTGTGGCAGCACAGACTGGAGCAGACTAGGGTCTTCACCCTCCTTGCCCAGAGCATCTTGTTCCTGCAGGCTCCAGAGGATTTAAAATATGCGGGGCTGTGGCCTGCCAGATATCCAGGACAGGACAGGACAGGACGGGGCAGGGCAGCAATAGGAAGAGCACACGGGGAGTCAGTCAGTCTGCAGTGGCCAGGGAACTGAGGAAAGGGAGAGCAACAGGCTCCTGCTGGGGCATGGCAGGACTGTGCTTTCTCTTCCCGTCCCCAACCGCTGGGAGCTTCCTGCCTGCTCTCCCTGCTGCAGACAGCCAGCCACCGCGCCTCTGATAACCTCATCAAGCCTTTGGAATTGCACCCTCCTTCCCAGTTTGACAATCAGCGGTTTAGACAAAAGAGCATTTTCTGGTGAAAAAGCATTCTGTCCAAAAAAAAAAAAAAATTCAGCACATTCTAGTCAATATGTATAAGATCAGGTTGCGTTACTGAGAGTTGACTAGCTAAATCCTGAACACGTCTATGGAAAAGTAAACCCCCACTGAATTTTAAGGTTCTAGGGTAATATTTTCCAAAATACCTAAATGAAATAGGAAACCTGCACCACACTTTCAAAAGACCAGCCGGGGAGCTTAAATTCATAACTTTGTTGGACACTAAAAATCATGGACTGAATAGAGACAGTGGATTTATGGCTTATTACAATACTCTATAATCCACTAACCCCTCTTTTTGTCCTATGACTACAGGCAGGGCCAGCGCTTTCATTTAGGTGACTTAGGCAGTTGCCTAGGGCGCCAGCATTATGGGGGGGGGGGGGGGCAGGCGGCTCCAGTGGAGCTGCCGCAGTCGTACCTGCGGAGGGTCTACTGGTCTCGCGGCTCCGGTGGACCTCCCGCAGGCATTTCTGCGGACGGTCCGCTGGTCCTGCAGCTCCGGTGGACCTGCTGCAGGCATTTCTGCGGACGGTCCGCTGGTCCCGCGGCTCCGATGGACCTGCCGCAGGCCTGCGGCAGCTTCACCAGAGCCGCGAGACCCGCGTGCAGGGCGGCGAAATGGCCCGGCGCCTGGGGCGCCAGAAACCCTGGCGCCGGTCCTGACTACAGGGGTGTTAATAGGCCACTCTACATTGAATGGTCCCTTAGAATATGTGCTAACTACTTATGCTAAACTATCTGTTTGCTCTTGCACTTAGCCGGGAGGCTTTTAGTACCTTTCCCAGACCTGAAGAAGAGTTCTGTGTAGCTTGAAAGCTTGTGTCTGTCACCAGCAAAAGTTGGTCCAGTAAAAGATATTACCTCACCCACCTTGTCTCCCTAAATGACATAGGAGCAAAAATCCCATTGAAAATCAGCACTTGAGCTCCTTAGTAGTTTTTGAAAATCCCTCCCCTAGTGACTTACAAAACATTACTGTCTGGTGAATGGGATATTTTGATCTTTGGAAATATTAAATCAAGTTACATTTCCTGTTTTGTCAAAGTAAATTTCTTTATAAACTATTATCATCCAAGGGGCTTATTCTTTTTTTTTTTCCTCCTTCCTCCTTTCTCCTTCCTGTGGGGAGTTTTGCTCTGTCTATGATTTAATATATCAGCCTAGCTTTGGCCTAATTTCAGTACAAAATCTTGACACATTTCCATCAGACAAAAATGCTATTGACTTCAGTGGGCATGAAGGATGCTCAGCAAGTGTTCAGCACCTCTCAGGATTTGACCAAAAGGGCATTTCACCTAAGTAGGGAAGGAAGAAAAACTGACTTAATAACTTAGCCTAATACTTAATAACCAGGAAACTGAAAGAAGAACTAGTAATAAAAAAAAAAACAAGTAGCTGATGAAGATATTGTAGAGAACCGGACCAGAACCGTTCCCTGCAGGACCCCACTTGATATGTTCTTCCAGCTTGATTTTGAACCACTGATAACTAGTCTCTGGGAACGATTTTATGCACTCACTTTGAAGTAGCTGTACCTGAACCTTTACTACCCAGCCGCTAGACCCCATCTCAAATGAACATCTTTGTTTATCTGAACACCCAGTTATCTGAAAGCTTTGGATGTCCCCCAGGTCATTCAGAGCGTTGTGTGCTTGGGCTTTATATGATTGGTAAATTTCACCCAGAGTCCATTCACAGTCATAATTCGAACAAAACTCCATTTCACTGCAGATGGAGTTTGCCTGAGTAAGGACTTCAAGAGATAAGACTTTGGGATAAGTCTACCTAGGCAAACTGATTCCCTTCAGTGGGATTTTGTCTTGAGTAAAGCCTGGCTCTGCAAAGCCTTTAGGATTTGGCTGTTCGAATGTAATACACATGCTTTTAAAGAACCTTTATATGTTCACCCAGTAGACTGACATATCCACTCTATCAGATAACAAGAAAGATCACAGAAATATACAATACCAGGGAAAGAAAATCAGGCTAAATCACAGACTGCACACCCAGTCCTGCAGTCCTCACTCTGACAAAACACATCACCTCATAGCAGCCATTTTAAAATATAAAACTTCTAAAAAAATTGATTTGTTTAGAAATAACAAAAGGAAACTACATGTTGTACAAGCCTTGCATGTTTAAACAGCACATCTTAAACCTTTAGCTCCCATCACTTTCCTCTTTTTAACCACAGACTGACACCCTTCAGTTTGAATTTCCTGACTTTCAATGGTTTATGTCACAATCTTAATTTTCTTTTAAAGAATGAGTTTAATGGAAGTTAAAAATACAGTTATTTCTACTCTGGGGCCTTGTTAGTCTTCTCCAAGGGCTATTGTTATAGTTGACAAGATCTTTAATTTTCTCCTTTTTCATTTTGTGGATCTTTCAGCATATTGAAGTTAGGCTAGAAAGCGAAACACATACACATGAGACAGCATATATAGCTTGCAGCAGAGGTCTTTGTGGAGAACCTGCTGGTGACTGGCTTTCTGGGGATATTGGGATCATAAGGCCATATGTTTCCCTCTGTTCCCAGAGTGAAGCAGGGAATCAGAACAGCGCTAATCCTGCTAGAAGGGTTGAAGTTTGTGTGGAAGGGAAATGTGGCCATGATATAGTATGTTTTCTGCTCATTGGGTAGCCCCCTCTCTCTGTTCTAGGCTGATACAAAGGCAACCTTGCTTCCTTCAGTTGTGCAAAGAAGAAGAGGTCAGAAGTCAGGGGACAATCAGTCTGTGCAACAGTGTTCTCTCTGGGCACCATAACTTAGGTGCCAAATGCATCAGAGGTGACTGCTGCCTTAGCAGCTGTGGTTCCTTCAAACAGTTTTCAGAGACCACAGAAGGGTTACAGGCACATGGCAGCAGAGAAGCCATTGCAGCATTATGAGCTAAGCTTTGAATTGAAAGAATGTAATCTAAAGGGGGAAGAAAAATCTACAGGGAAAATCCTGAAGTCTTTACTTGGAGACAAAATCTGACAAGTGCTCAGTGTTCGACCCAGGACAACTCTCATTGGTTCCAAATGTGAATTTTGCCTGAAACAGGGTTCCAGGTTTTGGCCCTATCACCACCAAATGCTTGTTCCTGGCATTGATATAATCCATGTAATAATAAAAGCCAGAGCGCTTTGACATTTTATTTTATTTAGCAAGAGTGGGTTACATATCTGTATAATTGGAAGAACAGCAGTTGGGGAGGGGATTGCTCAGTGCTCCAGTAAGAGCCAGTGTCTACACTGCAGTTAAACATCTGTGGCTGGCTCATGTCAGCTGACTTGGCCATGCCGGGCTTTGGGGCTGTAAAATGGCGGTATAGATGTTCAGGCTCAGGCTGCAGCCCATAGGGTCCCAGAGCCCAGGCTTCACCCAGAGCCCAAATGTCTACAGCACACTTTTATAGCCCTGCAAGCCCAATTCACCCAACACGGTTCAGCCACAGGTGTTTACTTGCAGTGTAGACATATCATTAATGCTACTTTATTGCTGCTACTTAAGCAAATTAGAACTGATTATTCCCTAAGCAAATGAAATAGAATTGGTTTACAGTAGCTTGACATCCGCATTAATCTTCACATGGAATTGATAAATAGCTAGTGAAAAAACATGCCTTGGTTCCAAATACTGATGAAATAGAAAAGCTTAAGGTTACCTTTGATGGGTATTATGTTCTGTTGGGGAAATGCTTTATTATGACATCTATTCTGTTGTTACTATTAAGTAAGGAGCTCTGCATTTCTACTGTAACCCCACGTTTAATGGCATGCTGTAACTCAGCTATAGGTGCCGATGTCCCCTCTCCCACCCACCCCTGGCCTCGCCTTTGCCATGCCTCTTCTTGTCTGTGTACCACCCTTGCCCCGCCCCCATTCCACCCCTTTCCCCTAAGTCCCCTGCCCGCCCTACCTCTTCTCTGCCTCCTCCCCTGAGCATGCTGCATCCCCATTCCTCCCCCTCCCTTCTAGAAAGTCCTAGCACTGCCAAACAGCTGTTAGGCAGTGGAGGGGGCGGGAAGCGCTGGGAGGGAGAGGAGCAGGGACGTGGTGCATTTGTAGGGGGAGAAGGAGGTGAAGAGGAGGGAGCTTGGCTGATGGGTGTGAAGCACCCACTAATTTTTCCCCATGGGTGCTCCAGCTGCGGGACACCCACAGAGTCGGCGCCTATGAAGTTAGTCATAAAATATCAGTATAGGTTGCAATTGGTCTCAGTACTCCACATACTCTTGAAGTAGACAAGGAGGGTAAAACACTGTCAGTAGTCTCACCCCTTAGAAAGTCTTTGACAGTTCTTTAATGTCAGAACAACTGGGCCAAATGCTGCTCAGATACACCTGTGCAAATGTAGAGGAATATCAATAACTTCAGTGAAGCGATTGCAGATTTTCACTGGCCTAACTGAGATCAGAATCTGGTCCAGGGAGCTTTAAATATATCTTCCAATATGTGTCTTTGCCCAAAGATTTTTATTATATTTCCGTCAGTGTAGTAGCTGTGTATTACGTGACTACAGAAGTGCTTGTTGTGAGTACCATTCTCAGCAAGTATAGTGTAGTAATGCTGAAAGAACGTTTTAAAAATACACAGCATAATATAAGGCAATTCATACCCTGGGTGCAGAAAGGCTAGTTCTGTCAGAAAAGCATCTTTGCACAGCCTTGTCTTGCCTTACTGTTCTGTTTTCTTTAAAGGATCCAAGTTTTTATTTAAAGTGCTTTAACAGTTTGTTTACAGTTCACTTCTGCCTGGGGCAGCTGTAGGCACGTTACAGGATAAGTGAGATAATTCTTCTGCCAAGAGAAGGATGTGCTGGTAGGATTACTGATACAAAAAATGAACCAAGGAGAATGACTTGGCTAGAATTATATGGGAACTCATGGTAGTATATATATTCTGTTTTTTTTCCATTATTCTAATTTAAAGAGGGAAAAAACTGTCAGTGAAAGAATAAAACTACTACTACAGAAATATTGTTAACAGAAGACTGAAAGAATTCTTAGCCATATGCAGACTTAAAGGCTGATCCAAAGCCCATTAGACTTCAGTGGGCTTTGGCTCATGCCCTAAAGCGACTAATTATGGCCCCAATCCTTTAGTCTTTGTGCAGCAAAACTCCTATTGATGTCAACAGTTTTGCCTCTGTAAGGCACTGTTAAGTGAGTTCCGAAACAGGGAAGATAATGAGGGCTCTCTAAAAAGTGTATTTTAGTGTCTGGTTCTGACCTGTTTCCTTTATGTCCCTAGCTTTCTGCTCACCCCCTATCCCTTTCTTTTAATCTTTTGATGTGAATGTTAGGCACTGCTTTCTGCACTCATGTTGAAATTCTCTTGCAGCTGAGACCTATTGACACACTTGCTGATCTGGTGGCATGGAAAGAGCCGTTCATTGTGCTTCTCAGACTTCAAGTTGCTTTTCCCTCTTTACAAAGTGGCTTCTTGGACTTCTGTCTCACATCCGGAAATATGCTCTGCCTGGGTTGTGAGACCTAGCGATCTGTGCCAAGAGTGGAAGTAGAGTTGCTCGAGTTCAGATGACTTTAACACATGCCTCCAGAAGTGAGCTGCAAGGCTGGCAGAGCAAAGGCATTGTGCTTTGTTAGGGGCTTGTTCTAACATTTTTAAAACATTATCTGAATAGCAAACCACAAGAGTGAAAACCTTAATAGAAATCACACGGGTACTTTGGTCCAAATTCTGTGGTCCTTATTCAAACAAAACTCATACTGACTTGTACTGGACTAAAGAATTTGACTCTTCACTTGTGCTTTGTGTGTGTGTGTGAGAAATTAATGAAGTCTAAATTTCTAGTACAAGTAGAAAACATATTAGAAGTCAAACTCTACCATCATGTCTATAGAGCAAAGCTCATACAAGTCACTTTAAACTGAAGTATGTTGTGCATCCATTGAATTCTCCTATACCCCTCATAATATTTTGTGCCTGATCCAACTCTTCTTCCTCATTGTAGCATGGGAGACAACAGACACCAAAAGTAAGGCTTGGTAATGTTTCATTGGATTCTTCCATCTTGACGCACACGTAAATGAAGGCCAGTGTGGTGAAAATGTTATTTAATGCCTTTAAGTGGAATAACCGACATGTAACAGCCTGCTGAGATATGGAGATGGCAAGATACCTGATTTTTTAACACATACATCTGTTAATGCAAAAAGTCCACTGTAAATACCTTACATTCAAGAATAGTTTATGAAATTGGGACACTGTCTGCATGATTCTAGTTCCATTTTTAAAAAATTGTCAGCTTGTGACAGATGGAATCTTGCTCCCATATGTTTTCAGCTATTTAAAGGAAGACTGAACCCACTTTAGTAGACCAGCACATTGAAACTTCAGAAGCTCATAAGGAAAAGGGACACATACTTTTGTCTTTTAAAACATCAGACTTCTGGAATGACCAAACAGGGGAAAGTTTTCTTTCAACTGTTTACTAGAGACCAAATTTGACCCTATAGTAAAATCAGTGGTGTTACACCAAAGATTAATTTGACTTTTGTGAGAAAATCCAGATATGTGGGGGGTAAAAATTTCACAAGCACCTAAGTCACCTAAACCCCATTGAAAGTCAGTGTAACTTAGGCTAGTAAATGACTTAGGTGCTTTTGAAAATTGTACACTAGAAGCTGTTTACCTAAAACATATGAGGAAGTTACAGCATTTTGTGGCATGTCAGATGCACGTCTGTGAAGTGAAAAGTATGTCACACCTGCTTTTTGGCTGTGGTACGTAATCTAGACGGAGTCACACCACAAGGTGTATGACAAGATGAGGTTGGGTCGAACTAGGTGTCTAACATGTCTCTCTTCACAGATACATGGAGAGCCTAATGATTTCATGCCTGACCTAGCACTCCTTCTGGGTGTGGGACTTTACTGGAAGTCAGTGGGAGTTTTGCATGCAAAAAGACTGTAGAATCACACCCAGCATTTGGAATCTAAAAATAAATGGGCAAAGGCAAAAAAATAAATTAAAAAAGAAAAATCTAGATATAAAGAAAACAACTCTTATCTGATGTGCGCCAGCCTTCACCTGGATCACATTGCTTATATTTTGTATCCCTTTCCCTCCACTGGTCATATATTCTCTCTCCTTTGGATTATAAGCCCCTTTTGGGCAAGGAGTATGTCTTCCTATGTGTTTGTACAGCACCCTGCACAGCAAGGTTTTTATTGGGATATTTGTTAAATGTTATCTAGGATAACACATTTATGTGATCTTTCAAATTATATACTGGTTCCTTGGCTTTCCGCATCAAATCTAAATGTGTCTCAGATAACATTGTTCCCAGTTAGGATAATATTCTATATAAATTCAGGTTAGAGACTAACTAAGGAGCCTATTATGTGTTCAGTAGGCCAAAACAAGTACCTTAAACAGCACATGCTTTAAGCTAGAGTCCTAGAATTAGGGCAGATAATGACCATGTAATTGAGCAGTGTGGATCTTGAAATGTACAAGATGCTGCATGTTGCAGGCAAAGGAGGATTCGTGTTTGTTTCTGCTGATTTGGTCACACTTTTAGATCTTCAGGCAATCAGGAAATCCACCAACTTGTTGTCAACAACAGGACAGTTCCCCTCTTAGCAAACAATTTCGAATCAAGTAATTATGTTTAGAACACATGGAAATTTGTATGGCTAGCACTGCCTCATAAAGCAGTTATGTGTTTAGATGGTAAATTGCCCTAGCAAAAGTGTTAGTTTGAACAACAAAAATAGATCAGAGGAAAAATATGTGTATGTTAGTAAATTCCAGGAGCTGAAATTCCTACACTTCTTGTGGCTCACGGCAATGAAAAACATTTCACCCCAATAGTGAGTAAACAAACACACTGTGTGCAGCCCTCACAGTGGATATGCTTATCTTACTGTAACACTGTATTGAATAGTCTCCAATTCCTGTAAATAAGCCAAAAACTGAAATGTCTTAAATTATAATTAACTTGTTATTTCTGTTGAAAGCCAGTTCTCCCCCTCCTCCTTTTTGTTAAAGTGGATCTACGACTGGGTATGTGCTAATCACTACACACAGGTAAAAGTGGCTAAGAAGGTTGAACTATGTGTTAGCTGCTGTCATGATCATCAAATCTGGTTGAGGGGTGCAGAGGCAGGTAGAATCTGTCTTTATAGAATAAAAATCCAGCAGGAATTTACAGGCGCCTGTAGTTTTTAATCTGTCAGAACTATTTTTAACCTGCAAAGAACTTCTGTAGTTAGGCCTTTACTCGAAAGGCAAGAGAAGGGAACTCTCTGAAGATACTCTTGTACAGAGGAAGGATAGCCTTCTAAGTTTCAGGAGATCTGAGTTCCATTCCCTGCTCTACCTGTTTGATAATAAATCATTTAATCTCTTTCTCTGCCTCAGTTACCCATCTGTAAAATGGAATAATGTTTCCTTTGTATATCTTATCTAATTAGATGTTAAATTCTTCAGGGCAGAGCACTGTCTCCTAGTATGTTTGTATAGTGTGTAGCACCCTGGGGTCTGATCTGAGTTGGAGCCTGGAGGTGCTACCATGATACAAAAAAATAAATAATATTCTACCAGACCCTAACTTCTCTCCTTGTTTTTAAAATTTAGCATCTGAGCAATGCCTGGGAATCAGCTTCCTGTGGGAAGATAGAGGATCAGATGATCCTGACCGAGCAAGCACGCAAATACATGAATGCATTTTCAGCCCGGACTCTGGTTATGTAAAGGGTCTACAGACAAGCATTATGGTTTTCAAAACACTTCAAGTTGACCTGGAATTCACCATTCCTCTACATGAAAACTTTTCATGAATGGGAGAAGAACATATTTTTGTTGTGGTACAACAGTTGGGAGCAGCACAAAGTGCATTTAGTCACTGAGCATATTCTTGTTGGATTTCACCCAACTTAAAAGGATTTTTTTAAAATAAATGACACTTGCCTAAATTATTAGGTATTGAATTTTAATCAATTAATTATTATCTTAATGCAGACTTTTAAAAATCAAGTGATTTTTTTTGTATTTTCTCAGATCAAGCAGACATAATACACCAGTATTGTTATTTCAGTGATGAAATGTGTGGGGTTTTTATAAAGAGCAGGTACTCAGACAGTTTTATTCTAAATCACTGAACAAAATGCATTGGTATAAATACTGCAATAAAAAGCATTACTACAAACGCTAGTCTATACAAAGGGGGAAAACTGATCAAGATTGTGAATGCTCAAAAATCCATACCGTTTGAAGTACTATTTGATTTTTTATGGTTCTAGACCACTTATACATTGTGTGTTTCTGTTTTGGGGGGATTTTTATTAGCTTGCTTTAAAAATTATTACTGTATGAAACATAGATTTATGAGAACAAATTATATTTTTATTCAGTAATTTAATTTTGTAAATGCCAAATGGATACTGTGTTTTGCTGCTATGGACTTTAGCATGTAGAAGTGCTGCTAGTGTAAAAGGGGCAGTAGAGCTTTATATGGAAAGAAAACAAACTTTGGTGTTAGCTACTTGACTATGCACTAGCATTTCAGACCTTCTTATTTTATTTTTTTATATATTTACTTCCCCCCCATCCCTGCCCCCTTTTTATAAGCAATACTTTTGAACACTGTTCCTGGGAGATTTCTTTTTTATTTTTTGTCTGGTTGTGTTTTGTTTCTCACTGGTTTGTAAGAACATGCATTGCACCTTCATATGTTTGGGAGAACGCTGTCTTGTTCATGTCATCTGTTTCGTTCCATGTTTAGCCTAATTGTTCCCTAACTTGGGTTTCATGTACTGAATCAAGTTCTTAGAAATGTATGGTTCTTTATACTGCCGTACCAAACCTCTACTGATATGGCAAGGACACTGATTTTTTTTGTTTTTAATAAGACTCTGACTTTGCTGCCTTAATAGCATTTGGTGCAGCTTCCTCTGCACTTAATTTTTGATATGACAATGTACTTACTGCCTTGTAGATAAATAAAGTGTGTCTTTTTTTTTTACTTAAATTCGCTTAGTCTCTGAAACTTGCTCATATTAAACATTATTGTCAGAAATAATATTGCCACCAACAAGTCAACGGGACTTTTTCCATTGAGGCCAATGGGACAATTAGATGAGTAAGCATTGGCAGGCTGGGCTCTGCCTCAGTCCAGTATACAGTAGTAGTATATTCTTAGTAGCATTCTAAGGGGATGGCTTTGTTCCAGGGTGACCAGATAGCAAGTGTGAAAAATTGGGACGGAGGTGGGGGGTAATAGGAGCCTATATAGGAAAAAACTCCAAATATCAGGACTGTCCCTATAAAATCAGGGCATCTGGTCACCCTGCTTTGTTCAGACCTAAAGGGCCTCATCCTGGTGCACAGTCAACACTCTCAACTCTTACTGACCTTTATGGGAGTCAAGGATGCACAGCGTAGAGCAGATTCAGGCCCGAAAGCTACAGCCACACCAAAAAAGATTAATCTTAGCAACTTCTATGCAAAACTGGTACTCTTCTGGGATACTGACGTTTGTGTGTGTCCTCCCGTTTGAGATTGGCATACCAGATGCAATAAAAGCAGTGTATGCTGGGTGCATATACTCCAGCAGGACGTCCATGTGTACTTTTTACACGGCTCAACAAACCAGAGATCAAAATCTAACCCAAAACCTCTACTGAGTTTCATGGATAAGTGATCAGGCCTGTAGGGCCAGATCCAGGAAAGTGCAGAGGAGAATCACCCTCCCTAGATTTAGCTGGAAATGAGGGCACTCTGCCCTTGCTCTATCAGCTTTTCAATAAATGCTATCATACAAGTTACTATTAAACCGATTGTTCATCTTACTTAACACCAGGTGCTAAAATTCAAGTTGATGCAGGCATTCCAGAGATACACTGGTGTAAAGGGGAGCAGAATTTGGCTCCATCTGAGAGACAATTTAACATAATTTGAGACCCAACCTACTAAGTCTCTAAGACCCAGGGATAAGCTCCACACCCTGACTCCAGCTGCTTTACGTTGAGGGGTGGAGCAGTGTAAAGGAGCCCTTAGAGCCCACATCCCCTTGGGGGAGGATTTTCCCAGTACGGGCACTGGGGTAGACAGCCGTAAGGCTGCCATTCAAGGATGCCCCTTGCAAGCCTTGGGACATGTGTATGCTGCTGTGGGAGGGGTATGGCAGGGTGGGCCCCTGACACTAGCGCTGCAGCAGTTGCAGGGAATGCTGCAGCCCATAGGGCAGCCCGGCGAGACTTGTCATAATTTAGACAGGTTCCCAGGGCAGCCTAAGTTACTTGGAGGGCCTCTCCAGTCCCCAAACAGCCCAGTGTAATAAAAGATCAAAAGATGGCTTGAAGTGACCTTAGCTGCCTTCTTTCTGTGCTGTGATTCTAAGCTGTGCGCACAGTTTCTCGCCCAGGTCATGTGCACCTTCAGAGGCGCAGTCCAGGGAAAGGAGAGGACAAATGTGGCTTTACAGCCCCCTGTGCGGAGCCTGCATTTTTGGGTGCTTTTGGCCCCTGGTGTAAGTAGAAGCAGCCACAGGCCAGCGTAGGGCTGCTTATGTCAGCCTTACAATGCCCACGCACTGGGGGAATTGCTCATTCTGCGGCTTATTTACTGTCTTTGTAGTCTGCTAGAGTGGGGGACAGCACTGACCCTCCGCTGTAGATTTGGGGGCATGAAATTGTATACACAAAATGAGAGAGGGGGCTGCAGGATTTCATGGACTGCTGCTTCAGCAATGCTAAAGTGTTTTGTTTGTGGCATGTTACAGCTTAAGTAAGGCGGCAAAGCTAAAACAACCCCAGACTTACGCTGGGTCTCGCATTTCACTGAGAAGCCTGCCCCTGGCCGTGAAGGTCTACTGTCCTAACTGCAAAGCAGTGGCAGTTTTAGAGAACACATTACAGTAACCACCTAGCCAGGGTTTAGCTAAATGGAGAATCTGGAGGTTTGTTCTGGAAATACCCAGTATTGGAACCTTCTTTAAGCAGAGGAGTAATCGCCCTAACATGGCATGCAAAAATCATTTTAATGGGTGCCTTATGTATGATGATTTATGTAGGGAAACTCTTCCTTTTTCTTTTCATTCCTTTTATTGACAATGCAAAACACCCAGCAGATTAGGCCAGATTTGCATAGAATTCTGCATGCATGTGGATCTTGGAATGAACAAGGGAACAGGCTTTGTTTGAATACTGTGGCCCACATATTTGATTATTTATTTTTTTCCTACCAATTTTCACTGTGCTTGCTTTGCAAAATAAGGGTTAAATCCTGCTTGCCGTGCTCATCTGAACAGTTCCCTTGCGTCAAATTCTGCTCAAAGGGTAAAACACACCCCTTTGCAGAGGCTCAGCATAAGTCCTATGCATTAGTTAGGTATCATTCAAACCCTCTCTTGAGGATGTGAGTGGTCTTTGCTAGAGGTAATTGGCTTTGTGCCAGTTCAGCTTCTGCACATGGGTGAATTTATCTCAGACTGTTGGAAATATGGAGTCACGCCAGCAAAGCCAGCAGTGTATGTGAAAGTAGAATTTGGCCCACTGAGGTTCAATCAAGTTATTCTGTATTTCTAGTTTAACAGCAGAATTTGGCTCAAACATCTATCAACCATTTTACAGCCCTGCAATTATAGGTTCATAATGTCACCAGTGTGAAGGCTTTTGAATTTTGCAAAGAATTATATATATATATATTATTTAAGCAGGTGGCACTAATTTCAAAGTGTTATTTTGTCTCAAGTAGAGGGGTTTTTTATTTTAAAAAAAGAGGCAGAGGAGCAGTGAAACAGTAACAGAAAATACCAGCACATGAAGCAGTTTTCCAGCTGGCTTTGCAATTTTCTAACTTTCCTCATTACATTGTTCCAGAATAGTGCACTTTCTATGCAAGAGGTTCCAGGTTCAAATCCTGGACAAGACTCGACTTTGTGAGAGCTCCCATCCTGGACTGCGGATCTCCAGAACTAAAAAGTATAAAAGTCTGTACAGCTTGAGCTATGGAGCCACTCTCTACTAGCTAGTGGCTGTAACAGATTCACATCTGCAGTGGGTCAGACACCACAGGAGACCCATAACACAAACTGACCACTGGGTGGGTTACATCTCACTACAAAAAGCTGGAAGAAATATATTTCCCAGGTAATCATTATTTTTACCCTCACTCTCTTGGTCCTATGTACTCTCCCTACCCATTCTTTTGGCCTTGCTCCTTCACCTTGGCAGGCCAGGCAAGTGGTTGACTCTAGAGCAGTTGTGTTGAACCATTTTTTGTTTTATTTGTGGACCCCTACAATTTTTTGAATGACGATACAGACCTCTTTGGAAATCTTAGACACAGTCTGCGGGTCCATGGACCACAGGTTGAAAACCCACTGCTCTGGAGCAAACCACAACCCCACATTGTCAATCATTTAAGCCATTTAAGTTCATCCACCTTTTCTACCTTCCCCTTCTCCAGATTAAATTCTGTATCTAAATTATTCCCCTACGCAGGGGGCAGAGGAGGAAGGATTTAGTTTATACAGTAAAGAAGAAAGAAAACATGTAAATACTATTAAAAGATTTCAGCTTGGGAAACAATCAATTACCAATTAGGAGTTAAGGAAAGTAAGTATTATGGTTTTTAAACACTGTTCTGCATCCTGCTTGGCTGCTTTTTCATTATTATGGGAGGAGTCAATCAACAGAGCAGACAAGCATTGCCAAGAATGAGTGTGTCTGAGGTATGCTTTTAGCTGAGCAGCCAAGAAGAGGCAGCCTGGCCAAATCCTTCAATCCCCCTAAGACTCATGTCCTAATTCAAATTAAATTGGTCATTCCTAACCTACTGGAGTTATTGTTGGCCTCTTTCTTCTGGACTTGACACCAGCATCACAACCTTTTTTCCTGCCAGAAAGGAACAGCTAGAACTTTTCCTTTGAATGACTGTTGACTTTTAAATGAGTGAAGCTATATCATCCAGAGCCAAATTCTGCCCTCAGAAATGCAGGCACATCAACAGGGCTGGTTATACAATTCAAATGTAGCAATTTATTCAACACATTTGATGCTTTTTATTCATGAATTGTCTGCAATCAAATTAAATTTGTTACAAATTTGTTACGTATTTAATATGGTTCTACAAATAATTTTTACAAACATTCTTGGGTCTAAGAACTTAAAGTGAATTGTTCATAGAAAGCATTTGTCAGCTAATCAGAATTCCTTATGGGGGATTGTGATTGGTCACCTAAGTCACGCGGTGCTGCTGTTTCTGTTCCTTAATTGAATAACTTAACATTTATGAACTACTTTGACTTTTGTCAGAAACAAATTTCATTTCATGGGTAAACAAATTTTGTTTTTTGATTAATCACAAATATGCAATGTTTATGAACATTTGCACTGATTTTTTTTTGTCAAATGAATGTTCACAAACAGTGCCTAATAAAGTTTTTAATTCAGAAAACTGTTCATAAAAAAATTCATACACTATTTGACCAACTCTATACATGTCCCAATTATTTCCAGTGTAGCACATAACTGGAGCATTGCTGATGCCAAATGCTTCAGGAAGCTTGAACGATGGAACACAAATGTGCATGAATGCATGTATACTCCTCTGTTTGTCGTTTTCTTGCGATAATGTTTCACTCATTCACAAATCAACAAACATGGGCACACTCTAAACTTGAGGGGATGGTAAGCCATGGGTTTGCAATACAGTACGTATATTTCCAACAACCACAGGTTTTGATCCTAGAAGCACTACTCCAACTTTTGTAGGTAGAAAAAATATTTACTGTGCAATTCATCATGTAGTTGTGGGGAAGTGGTGGCAGGTCTATTGGAGGCACCTTAACAATGAGTGTCCTGTTTGCATTGCATGGACGTTAGAGTTTCCATAGCCCTTTTCATATATAGGGCTTTGCCATTATGTCTTTGGCCAGCAACATCTCCTGCATTGCAGTGTATGGATGGCTGTGTGTAAACAGTTTATGAAGTGCTTTGAGATCCTTAGGTCTGATCAATAAAGAGAGGGAAAGGAAATGCCTCTTTTGCAGTTTTAACCATAGCCCCTGAATACTGTAACATGAGCACAGATGGAGTATTATCAATAAAAGCTGTTGGTATTGAACAGTGGCACAAGACTGGTGTCACTAGTACAGGAGCAATAAAGAAAGAGTATGAAGCTGTGGCTGCTTTCCCTGACACAATCTGCACTCTGATCGCCTAAACCCAGCAACAATGATTCTGCATCCCTCAATGGAGCCTCAACCCCTCTGTGGTGTGGTTTGTTTCAAAGAGAAAAAGTAAAGAGCCAAACAAAATACAACAGGGATTACCTCAGCCAGAGAAAAGACAAGCCAGGGCTTACTTCAGCTCCATCCAAAGAAAAGGGCTCAGCTACATCTTATTTCAGTGATGGAATAAAGAGCAATATTTTCTTTCTTCATTCTCCTTTCAGCGCCAGTCACGTTTTTAGCACACCTTTCTCCCTTACTCTTGCTGGTATACTTAGCCACCACAGTACATCTGTATGATAGACCCTGTGCCAAAGCCCATTGAGGCCAGTGAAAAACCAACTTGACTTCAGTGGCTTTTGGATCAGACCCACACAGTACTGGGCTAGAAAATATTAATGAATTGCCCACAGCTGACCCAGCCCTGCACTCAGGGAAAGCACCTGTGGTTCTCACTATGGTATTTCTGAAGTGCTTGCTATCTTGGTGTTTAAGGGCTTATCTTCATTGCAAAGTTAACTTGAGCTGTAACTCAGGTGTTGTCCCAACTCACATCCCACCCATACACAAAAACCCTTAACTGGAATTGGCTGGCCTGTCAGGGGATATAGGCTGAAGCTTGAGTTAGCACAACTCATCAGCTGCTAAAAAACTGCTCCTGCAACGTAGGCATAGGCTAGCACCATTTGAGTTCTGCTAGTCTTTCAGTGCTTTCCCACGATGCCCCCCATGTGCTCAGAAAGGGCAGACTAGTTCTCCCTCAGTTCCTGGTAAACAATTCATAGAGTGGCTCAGCTTATGCAGGCCTAGGAACCATGGGATATTTATTTAAACATCTTCGTGCCACATCTGAGCGAATGCAGTACTCATGGGCGACAGGTGTAAAAGGCCAGAGGAAGCTAAGTCTCCCATGGTGCAGCCGCTGCTGACCCGCTGCCAGATGCTTGGGCCCTAGTGGCCCCGCTTGCACTCCTCCTCTTCCCCTCCCTGCTCCACTCCTTCCCCGAGACCCCCACTGCCTGCCCCTGCCTGGTGAACCCCTCCTCTCCTCCACTCCGCCTCCCCCTCCAGAAGTCTCAGCTGCTCGCCACGTCCCTCCTCCTTCACCCCCCATCCCTGAGAGGTCCCCCTGCCCGCCACTTGCTGCATCCCTCCTCACCTCCCCACCTCGATGGGGAGGACAATGGAGGAGAAGAGGGATGGGGGGAGTGTTGGGCAAGGGGGCCTCTCGGGGGAGGAGAGGAACAGTGTGGTGAGTGGCGGTGGCCAATGGAGGCCAGAGTGGGGAGCGGGCAGAGTCGGAGAGAGAGTGGGGGGCAGGCCTAGGGCAGAGCAGGGGCAAGGCCTGGGTGGAGTGGGGATGGATTATGGTGGGGACATGGAGGTAGCCACCCCCAGGGGAAGCTTCACCTGCCACCCAGGGCAGTGCCAGTATCGACACAGCAGCTGGCATGTTGTTTCACAGCATGGCCACTTTCACTAGAGCTAGGCAAACTTGAGAGGAGTAACCTGAGTGCAGATAACTTCAGTTAACTCTGCAATGAAGACATTGCAGTAGCTTTCTCTAACCAAAATAGGATTAACCCTTCCCTTGCCAACCTCTGATAGGAATCTATATACTTTGTCACAGAACCCACTCAAATACAACTGGAGCTCATACAGTGAAAGAAAACCACCACAGAAACTAGGATGTATATATCCTATACACCTCGACTATAAAAACTACTTGTCTCAGCTCAGCTTTGGATAGTCTGCATTCGACCAAAGTGGCATAGTCTGAACGTTTAGGTCCCAAGAACAGTGTGAGGAGAAAGGGATAAATCTGACACACCTGCTCTATACTTTGGCCTTAGGCATCATAAAACATCACCCGCACCTATTTGATGATTAAAATAACATGCTGGATTATTTTCCTATTGTTAAGATGTCACTTCTAAGGTTTGGGCATCTATCTGACATCCAAAAAAACCTCCTGCTACCATCCACTTTGGCATCAGATGAATGGAACAACCAACTTTTTGATATGTCAGCTTGAATGGATGGACTGTTACATTTAAAGTGATATCTTGGTTTGCCTCCCTAACCGTCAGACTGACACAAGCTCCTTTTGCTTCCTCTTTAACTGACTTTGTTCAAAGGATTTCCAAATCAAGACATAAACTCTTGTTAAAAATATATACCTTGAAATAAAGAAATCCCATTTGAAAGGCCAATTTGTCCAGGCTATTTAAACTTTCAAGTACTTTTGTGTCGTGTCAGAGAGACTCATGATGCTAGAACTGCAGGCTTGTTACGTTGGCGTTACCTGCCTAGGACGGGGTCAAAAGTTCACAAGGAAATTTGAAATGTATGGAAGAAAGGAGAAGTCCATTTCACTACATTTAGAATAATTTAAACTTAGGCTTTCTATTAATTATGTACATAGGTGGGGACAGGGCTGACCTACCTACTACTCCAGTGGCATTCAGATAATACATCAACAAGGATGATATAAAATGAGAAGAATGTATTGTAGGATCCGGCACTCCAGGTACAACTCACCATCTCCCTGAGCTACAAAGGACTAGGATTGCTCCAGAGACAGTGTGTATGCTGCTCTTTGAGACATTGCACTCCATATTTCTCTGAGGAGAGCCCCTTCCAGCCAACCCATGGGAAGTATTGATACGCCTTCTTTGCTAGAAAGACATAGGCTTACAAAAGGGAATAAATGGAGGGAACTGGCAGCCCCCACTGCAAGAAATTAAAATAATCCAAAAAGAGATTTGCTGTGTGAACAATAAAGCCCACTTTTTGCTATGACAAATAAAACTGCAGCTACCAGTTTTCACTGAAGACAAAGCAACTAAGGGTTTGAAATCAGTCATGTAACTTAACTGACAAGTCACCTGAAGCCTGCTGTGTTCAGGTCTAGAGATTTGTACACTCCCTCCGTTTGCGATCACAGCTTTCCAGGAAAGGCTGTGGTGTGCTTACAGTCAAACACATGAATAATAATAAAAACAGAAAAGCTAGGCAAGCACTGAAGTTTTCCAAATGATTCTCTTGTCTTCCAAATGTATCTGGAGTCATTTTCAAACACTTGTATTGCAAATGACTTTGAATAAAACCATTAACATTTATTTGATCCTGTTCAGATGTTAAGATGATAGTGATCTGTCCAGCAATACAGAGTTCTAAAGTTTCTCACATCTTCACTTCAACATGTGTAAGTTGCAGACTGGACTTAACTGTAGAATTGTCTCTAACTGTAATTCCTGCTTGCCTTACTCAAGCAGTCCCAGTGAAGTCAATGGGAGTAATCATATGAATAAGGCAAGCACCGTTTGGCCTGAAAATCCTTATCACTCTAATTTGTGGGTCAAAGTTGCTTTGCCTGAGGACAGGCGCAATGCAATGCCAACAGTGAATGGCCTTTACGTGGTCCATTTCCAAGAGATATAATGATACCACCATACCAGTGGGACTGTATCCACATAATGAAATGTGACAATGCATTCATTTGTGAAGTATATAAGAAAGCCATGGTAGTTAGGACAGCATTTGCATAATCACATTAACTTCGAGGACCTACTTTAAAATTGACCTAACAATGCTTCTTATTGTTGAGAGCCACAGCTGTCCATGCTGATCTGGCAATATGCTGCGGCAACCTGTGTCGCAGCTATTATCTCCCTGAGGATTCAGAAACCCAAAGGGAAAAATTGTGGACTCAGAAATATCCTATGAATATCTGGCTTCCCCTGGAGGTTCTAATGTCAATGAAGCCCTGCATTTCAAAGCTCCATTAATGTAGTATGTTCCTCTGTGAATTATGTGATCTCAAATACAACATTCTTTATTTTCCACAACCTTTAAGAGCACTAAGTGTGAAAGAACAAACATGAGGCTAGAAATTACTTATTAAGAATGTTGCAATAGATAGATGTCAAATATGTTTGGGCAGCTGGGGGCATGTTGATTTTGGGCTTAAAAGAGATACAGCAAGGACGTAACAATTTAGAACAAATATTCTGTATCTTACATATTCTGGTGACATACATGTTGGCTTTAAAACACAGTTAAAGAAGATTGGTTCATATTCATCTTAAATGTTCCCTTGTACAAATGGTTCCTCTACATAGATGTAGATGGCATTCTGTCCAAAAAATGTATCTGGCAAGCACTATTTCATAAGAAAAATATTCACTTAAAGTATTGGTGAATTTCATGTTAACTGTTGATAAATCTAAGTACAATAATCTACATTCTGATGAAACAACAGCATCCCAAAAGCTAGTCCCAAAGGCTGCTATTTGACAAAGACAGCCTCGCCCAATCCAAAATGTGATGTTTGTTTTAAATATATCCAGAATTCTGAGCTAAGCAAAGTGTTTCAGAATAAGCTTCAGGTTCCCAGCAGCTATAGAGTGAGTCTTCTTTGACTTAACACTAGCCACATCACAATTAGTAAGAAAGTTAGCACTATTGCAGGTAATGAAATTACTAAATACACCTTCTGTGTTTGAAAACAAATAAGATAAGGGATCGATCAAAAAACAAAATAGTTTTAGCAAAAATGGTTCAGCCATTTCTGAGAATGAAGGTAGGGATTTATTTATTTATTTATTTGCTCATGTTAAAAAATAATAATCTTGCAACTATTTAATTGAGAAGTTCTGATGCCTCCATGCTTGGGATCAGGGACTTTACATTTGGTAGAGTGATTGCCCTGCTATCCGGGATGTGCCTTTTGGGAAACAAATTTGGCCAAATTAAAACACCTGAAAATTTCAGTTCACACATGCTCAGTAAAGACTTTTTGAGTTTGGTAGCTAAATGCTCTGGAAATTCTGTCTGTACAGAGCATGCTCCATCTCAGGTTGGAGGGGCTGAGAAGGCTATCCTGGAAAATGTTCCTCCCACTACAGAGGGCCATTGTAGTGCCAGGCATCAGAACTAAGAGAAAGAAGGTTGGCTTTCCTGCACTCAAAATGCTTCCTTTGATAGCTCCAAGGCAGTGTAGACAAGAGGGAGGAAGCAACCTGACTCAACTAGCGAGGGATGAAGAGCAAAGTGGGATAGGCTGAGAGTGGTAAGAACTGGTGGAAGTGATCCTGTGGTCATAACAGAGTGTGATCCTGTAATTAAAGATTGTATCCTAATGCATACACACAAGGGGAACCACAGCTGTGCTATCTCCTGAGTGCTTGACTTTGCAACCTCAATGTTCTTTTAACATAGATTTTTGGATGTAACTTTCTTTATATGTAACCAAAACAAGGGGAATATTTTACACCAGAGTTCATTCAAGTTGAGAAGAGTAACTGAAAAGATGCAAATGCCTTTAATTATAGGTTATGCACTGTTTATATGTGAGCTAATTACAGGTAAAGTGTATACGCAAATTTACTTAACCGGGATGTTATTTATTTTGTGCAAACGTTTTACATCATTGAGATAGGATTCTTTCTTCATCCATTCCTGGTACTCCTCTCTGAATGTCTTATTAATCACATGAGAGTCTGGGGGAACAAGTGTAATAGCATTAAAAGAGAATTATGAATTTCCTACTGGCAACAGACGAATATGAAAACACTGTAGGCTGGAAGGGGAACTGGGAACAGACCTGAAGGCAAAACAACTGACTATAAAACTTCATGTATATTTATCAGCAGAGGGGTGGAGGAAGATACAGGATATGGATGAGATTCGGAAGGTAATTCTTAATAAAACTGCCCATTTGGGAACTGTTAACCTTATGAGGAGATAGAGCTTCAGATCGCTTAGATTTGCAAATAATCCTTGAGTTGGGTCCTTGACTTCCTGGCAGCACCAGGGAATGCTGCAAAGCAAACTCTGTTGGAAGGGGAGGCCTCAGTCACCCTGCTGTCAGGGGCGGGTCCAGGCACCAGCACGCCAAGTGTGTGCCTGGGGCGACAAGCCATGGGGGGCGCTCTACCGGTCGCCGCGAGGGTGGCAGGCAGGTTGCCTTTGGCGGCATGCCTGTGGAGGGTCCACTGGTCCCACAGCTTCGGCGGACCTCCCGCAGGTGTGCCGCTGAATCCACAGGACCGGGGACCTCCTGCAGGCAAGGCGCGGAAGGCAGCCTGCCTGCAGTGCTTGAGGCAGCAAAATACCTAGAGCCCTCCCCTGCCTGCATTGACCTCTTGTAGCCAGCTGAAGGAACGATTCTAACCTTCAACACACTCCTACAGCACTAGTGAGATAAACTGGGGCTATGTCTGCACACTTTATGAATTTTGATTGATACTGTGAAGTATACTATGGAAAAACTGCTCTATCATGTGGGCCTACATGTATGTGGATCCACCGTTGCCCGAAGGGCCTGTAGCAGGACACACCAGACAGGGACAATAAGAAGTACTTATTTACAATGGTACTTACTGCTCACAAAGGTTATGCTAAAAAGCAGCTGGCTCCTTAGAAATCCAGTTTTAGCACAACCCCTCTGAAGGGAGTGGGGAAGGCAGGAGCAACAGAAAGTTACGCAGAAAATAGCACAAAGGCTGCCAGGTGACCAGGAGGAGTTTGACTAAGAGAGCCACACAGGAACAGGGAGTCAGAGAGGAAGGAACTGTGCGACAGGCGAGAGCAAGGTCACAACACTTGGGTAACGGGCTCCAGGAGGGAGAGACCACCACCATGTAACAACCTCATGATGCAGAGGACACTCTCACTTGCCTTTCTGAACACTAATAGTCCTGCAGGATTCCCAAGGGAAAACAAAGGTAGACAGGGAAATGTGAGTAATGTTTATTGGGTTTTTATGATCTGTACTCTCTTGTGCTTTTGTGTGATTAAGAATAAAAGAGCATAAACATGTTAGACTCTGCGCAAAGTGTGTGTTAGCTGCTTTACAACTACTGCATGCCCATGAGAGACAAACTAAACAAGAAGCATCACACCTTGGGGCAGAGTTCTGGGAAGAGGTGGGCGAGTAAATAGAGTATCTTGGGGTTCAGCACTGGTCCTAGAGTCAGTGCTCAGGAAATATGCCAGAGAGGCTAAGGGTAGAAATATGGCGGCAGCCTGCTGAGGCTTTAAGTTTAACACATACCAGGGGATCCAGTTCACACATGCTTGGATTCCTCGCACAGCCATCCTAGTGGGTGGCCAGGATAGGTGCTCGCTAGGATTTGTGACAATCATCATTTGATTTACCTTAATTCAGGTGCTACAGTGGCGAGAGCCTTAGAAATGCATGTGGATTCATTTATCCATACATGGCTAGATCATGTAACACTCATGTTGATTATTATTAACTCATGCAGGTAGCGCCAAGGATTTCAAGGGGAGTACTCCCCTGAGTAAACACTGCTCAGCGTGAATGTGAATTGCAGAATCTGGCCCCATGTCAGTCTATTAGATATTCTGCTCCTTAGGAAAATCTCACACATTGTACAGCTCAGGGAGGGGAACCAGGGAGAGTGCCGGGAGCATATGAGAAGGAGAGGGACTTGTACATAAGAGCAATTTTAATGTATTCCCATGTTGAAATCAAAGTGTGAAAAGCCTACAAAGAAAGAAGGATTTATATTCAAATAAACTAGAGACTCCATTAGGTTGTTCTGTGAGCATAGTAGCTAATCAAACCCTTCCTAATATATAGCCATAAACCCAGGACCAGCCACGCTTTATGCCACCACAGACTACATTCTCACATTCACTACAACAAAGGCTGCGATCACGGGCCATTCCCAACTTGCTCTCAGACACAGTCCATACACTATGGGGAGTCCTAACTCATCTCTTTCTGGAGAGTTGCTAACAGAGAAATTAACAACAATACAACACGTGATTCAGCTCAAACCTTCTTCTCGGGCTTGGCTGCTCCTAGAGCTCCTCCCTCAGGACTGCTCAGCCCTCCCCTCTCATCAGAGCACCTCTCCCACCTTTTCACTTATGTCTGGGAGAGGTAACAAGCCACCTGTTTTAGTCAGAGAGCAGAACCCAATAAATTCCATGTCTGCAGCAGCAACACCTGTTAGCAAGATGGGCTGGTTCAAGTGACAATCCTAGCCTCCCCACAGACCAGTTAATACCAGTTTATCAAAAACTGTGCATACAATGGGAGAAGTTTTTGAAATTATTTCACTCATGCATGCATAGTCCAATGAAATGACTGCTCTTATTTATTATCTTTAGCACCATATAAGCATATTAGAGCAAATTAATCCTGGCTGTAATGCCACTGAAGCCAGGATAAATCTGGCCCACAGAATAAGCTATCCTGAGCACCACCCAAGTCAAATGTTTCTTTTAATACAATAGGTCATGTCCCTTAATGGCAACAGTACTCAGCCAAGCACACAATAATGCTGAAGGTCATTAATGGAAAGCTGGGCAGCTTGTTCACGCTTCATGCAGTCCAGAATCATATGTCAGGTAAACGCCTATCTGCCATAGGTGGTAGAACAGTGACTCATTTACTGTATACTGTGCATGGGAAAAGTAAGAGTCGTCCCATGACCACATATGAAACTAGGTTTGACATTTGCCCGTTGACAAGCCCCTCCTACATGTGGGTCTGTGGCAGCATCTATAATACTGCATCAGAATGTCCAAATACCAGAAAATGCACAAGAGCATATGATTTACTAAACCAAATAAGACACTTGGTCCCTCTATCCTGGTATCTTGCCTTTCACAGCAGGCGATACCTGTTGCTTCAGAGTAAGGTAAGCCCCACCCATGATGCAACTAACTCCTTGTGAGTCCTTTCAGGTGCTTAGCATGTCCTGAAACAAGAGATTTCATTATCCTTATATGCGGTATATGATGTTACCTAGATAACATTGTGATTATCATGGCATACAATGATGAATAGCTTGACCTTCTAACATTTGTCTGCTACATAGCCACTTCTAAAAGAAATCAATCCCTCACATACTTAATTACAATATACATGTGGGTTATTTTCAGCTGCTGTAACCCGTTGATCTCCATTTAGCAACTTCTGTATTTTTTCCTCTTTTTCTGTCACTTTGGAGGCGTGGGGTCATAGAGCAGTGATGTAAATCAACAACCTAAGAAAACAACCTAAATTAAGCAGCTGTTTGTATGATTTTAAAAAAAGAACAGATTTCCCTTGCTCCGACTAGCATTTACAAAGCCCACTCAACTGGCGCACAGCTCTTCTACATATAATCTTTCCACCAGATCTGATAGTTCTCGCTCCTCTTGTTAATGGTTTTTCATGTAGATTCTTCATATTCTTTGTGGCTTACTCACACTGAGTTCTTACATTACTATCAGAGGATTATTATTTATTTCTATCACAGTCGCACCTAAACCCTCCAATCAGGACTCTGACCTGGTGCAAGCCAGATCGTCTTTCTGTGCCTCAGTTCCCCATCTGTAAAATGGGGATAAACCTCACAGTGGCATTGATTGTGAAGTGCTTTGAGATCTATTGATGAAAAGCGCTCTATAGGAGCTAGGTATAGTCATCATTATTATTAGGCAATACAAACTCATAGCACAAAGACAGTTCTTGCCCCAGAGAGCTCCCAGAGGCTCAAGCAATTCGATAAATCTCAATTAAAAGATTTACTTCAAAATATTACTCTCACAAGCTGAGAATAGGTCTAACCCCTTTGAAAAGTCTGGATGGTAGCTTGTTTTTCCACCACAGACAATGAAGGTACCTTCAGGAGCAGGTGGGGCTGTTTATTATACACCAGCACATATGACTTAACTCTATAGGGTCCTTCAGAGAGCTGCTTTGTCAGACATACATCACGCCATATACACAGTGTTCAGAGCACTTCATTTCTGTGTACTGGATTATTTGAACAAATACAACTGCTTCTTAGTGGAGGAAGTATGGTATGGATACTGCCTGGCATTGTTCTGAAGTGAATTCTTGTCCCTTCTGTGTATAGTTACTCAGTTTGGGATTCCTTCCATTTATCTATTATGTCTTTCAAAAAGAGGAGGAATATCTCCAGCTATTTCTTTGGATAAAGCGTCCCGCACAGTAGCTAGGCATGCAGCCTGCAGCCTGTTCTGTGCTGCTTCGCCATGTTATGTAGCAATACAGTAACTTTGATCCCCTGGGAGGTGAAGCGGAAGTTGGTCTTCACCATTAAATTTTTTTATAGATAGCAAAGTCCATCCTTCCACCTGCATCCAAAGCACGGAGGCAGCTGGCAGAACAAAGCGCTAGAGAAAAATAGCTGACCAGAATCTAGCTGAAATTGCCAACATACAGGTGCAGTCTTGTTTTTCATCTCAGTTTAGTAGTCTCTAGTGACTGTCAATGTTTTACTGAAACTTATTAACCCTTTCTTCCCCAAGATGGACCCCCCAAAAAAACTCTAGCTAAAAATTGCATAAATAAATAGCCAAACTAATGATAGCCGGTCCAAAAAACTGTCCCCTGATTAATCACAGTACTTTTGCAGTTTCTTCTTAGGCTCTCAGAGCATTTCCAAACATTAGCCAATTAATTAAAAACTTTCATTAAATAGTTAAGGTATGCCAAGGTCACTTCACCCTCTCACCCTCCACTGAAATGCAGCCAACTTGGGGGTGGAAGGCAGCAGTCATTTAACAGAGGACAGTAAAACTACGCAATAGTTTCAGACAAGCACTTTGGAACAGGAAGTGAATAGTATAAGCAATTGGAAATAAAGGTGGGATTTATGGAGAAGATCGGAATTCCCCAGACCGAAGGTTGATTGAGACATTGACATTAAAATAAAAGGTTCCATAGGGTCTTTAAGGAGCACAAGTGGTCGGGGAGACCTAGAATTTATTATTCCTTCCAAAAAACAAAGCCCAGTTAGCTCATCCTGTCCCTGTCCCTGCCAATGCAGGATTGTTCTCTAAGGGTCAATGGCTAGTGTTACTTTCCTATCTAGTGTTCAGAGGACCAAACAATGGGGCGTCTATTACTCCCCTTGGGACTCTATTCAACAGTATCAAGGCCAGGATGTTCCCCCTGATAGTCTGCCTACCTTTTCCCTCTCTTAATTTAATCTAATTCTGGCTAATTATAGCCAGCTATCATATAAAATCGTAATTCTCCATACATGGTGTTTACACCCTTATACATTGCCATGCCCATCCCAGTCTAATGTGATGTCACAAAGCCAAAATATCCATATTTAGCTCTTTAAACTTTCCCCAGGTTCCTCCAGCCCCCTGATAATTTTTGTTGCTCTGTTCTAAACGCCCTTAAATTTTCCAGGTGTCTCTCTGGTAAGATGGGTCTCAGAAATGAATTCAACATTCCAGGTGAAGCTGCACTTGAACCACCCAGAATGGGACTCTCGCATCCCTGCGCAATGACATGAGGCTGCTGCATAGGCAGCCCAAAATTGCACTGGCCCTTTTTGCTGCCATATCATGTGATAAAATCTTGTCTAACTTGTGCTTCGCTGTCACCCACACAGTTCCTCCCACCCACTGAGTACATGTGGGCCAGATTATTTTTCCCTACATCCATTTTTCCACAGTGGTGGCTCTCATCTTTCTGATCTCTCACTGGCGGTCACATACTGACAGCTTCCACCTCGCTCTCTGAAGCCAGGAACTGGCATGATTTAAGGGGCTAAACAGCCAGACTCACTTTTATCTTCACTCTTTGGCATGACAAAGCCAGGAGGAGGGGCAGGAGGAAGGGGAGAAGGGGGTGGGAGATAGCCTCTGTGTTTCCCAGCAGGCTGTGCTCTACATTGCTATGTTGGGCACCCCAGCTTCATTTTCTCTGTCTCTTACTCTGCAGCCCGATGGGTGAGAAGGGGAGGTGGGAAGAATGGACTTGTGCTGCTCTCCAACCGTGCCTCCATTGATGGGAGCCAGACTTAGCCCCAGCCAAGGCTCACTAGCTGCAATGAGGAGGAGATAATGCAGGGGAAAATGTGGAGATCACCACGGCTCTGAGAGGGCAATACTGGGCGCCTGATTTGTAGTGGAGGGGGAATGTTTAATAATGTTATTATTGACTGAAGCTTGTACTAGCATCAGGCAGGCAGAGTGTCAGCTAATTCACTTGGATTCAGTTAAAAATAATTTGCCTCAGGCAGCTTGACCTTGCTAGCCTGTGTTCCTGCCCCCAGAAATGCAACCTTTTCCTTTCCCCCTTCTCTTGAGTGTCACCATCAACATCGTGCAAAACAATGCCTGAGGTTTTGTGAGGTGGTAGCTGACCATGCTGCTACAACTACTTGGGGATTCTGGAAAGCCAAACAAGGCCATGATGCCATTGTCTGGCACTAGCCTGGATATGCTACTTTCAAGCTGCAACCCTGTGCCAGTTATGGCTTCAGTGTCCTTCATTTGGAATGCTCATGCACAAAGCCTTTCCCTGTCGCAGTCAGGCAAGGGGAAACCATTTCATCTGTCAGCCAGCCTGTTTTTAACAGCGAGGCTTGGACCTTTTCTTGGTCATACTAATACATTACCTACCTCATAAATTGGGGTGAGTTTTAATTCATCAGACACTTAGGAATCTTCAGCTGAAAGGTGTTATAAAATTGCAAAGTATTACTATAGTTTTTATATCCGTTATTATTTGATTGTAAATACTCTAATATTTCAGGCTCTTCACTAGCTAAATTGGACTCTCACTGGTCAGCCTTCACTAGTTAGAGTGGAATTCCATGGTGAAGGGATCTCTAGCCTTGTAAAACCATTTCCTCCCACTCTTAAATCAAATCATTTTGCATATATTTGTATGCCTGCACAGCCATTCAATCTATGACCTAATTGGCTGTTTCATTAATGGGGATTAGATGACAGCCATAGGTAACACCACGTAGTGATTGCAGGTGAAGTAAAACTCCTTTATTGTGCACGGACAGCAGTCCTAGCACCAGGACGACAATGTAATGATACAAAAAGTTGGCCGCCCTTCAGTGGCATTAGAACAACAGGTGCTGTCAGCATGACACAGCTAGGTACAAACAACAGAGAAACCAGAGTGTGAAGTTACACTCTCCCTCTCTATTTATGGACACCGGGTAAGTACAATATTTTACTATTTACCAAGCAAAAGTTGCACAAAGAGAATGGTAATGACTAAGGGCCTGAGCCAATTCCCACTGAAGCCTCGTTATAGTAAAACTCCCACTGACGTGGATCAAACTATGTCAAAGATGGTGCATGGTAGATAAGCCTCACAATCCCCATTGACTTCAGTGGGACTTGAACTGTAATGAAATATTTAAATATTTATGCTTTCAAGCCCTTTATGTTTTGAAATCATTGGGCGCTTGGTCTGGGTAAGGACTTCGGAAAGTTTTTAGCATGGAAAACAATTGCAAAAGCTACTCCAGCACTTGAACTTGGATGCTGGAAGAGTTTTACCCCAGGCCCAGTCCAAAGCTTATCAAAGTCAATGGAAAAACTACTATTGAGTTAATTGGGCCTTAGATGGGGCCCCTGGGAAGCAATGTCCAGCTCTTGTGGTTTTCTATCAGGCACCATGTTGTTTTAATGAAGTTTTGAATGGGGGTAAGTGGTTCAGTGGCTTTATTTGCAGTTCGCAGCGTCACATCACTCTGCACTTAGTGCCTGGAACATACAGCTCGGTTGAGCACATTTTGCTTAGAGGCAAAATAAATAATAGATAATAACAACTAACTAATAATAATAATATAAAAATAATAATCTTGGACTCTAATCGAGGCTTTGGAATGGATTTGGCCACGGTGTGTGTTTTGTGGGCGTTGGAAAGGGTGGGAAATACCAACAACTAAAACTTTATGATCATTATTCTCCACACACACACCCCCAGTAAAAATGGTTGCATTCACTACCTACATTTTCTAAACAGAAATATCTTCGGGGCTGAAATGTAAGATTTTTTTTTCTCAAAATAGACAAAAAATATGATCTCATCATGTGTTTGTTGACACTTTTAAAAAAAAGCTGGTTTCAAGTTACAAATGAACAAAAAGAAAGTTGTTAAAAAAAAGCAGCAGCAAGTTTTGCACTCCAATATCAAAACATCTCAGACTGGATCAATGTGTTTTTTATTTAAGAATTTGTTTAATGAATGAGTCAATTGGAGTTGCACACGTCAGTACCGCTCAGGATTTGGGCCTATGATTACAATAGTAGGTGACATATTTTAAAGAAACAACCTGCTAGGCGGAGCCTTTGTTAGCCATATTCCAGCCTGAAGGAACTCTCATTCCTCTGTTACAAAGCCCTGAAAATAGAGACTGACGCTGGAACGGCTGGATCATCCTTAGATCTTCTGGTACTGCTTTCATACCTGACATAATGAGCAGATTAGCTCTTTGCTCCTCATCACTGTTTCTGTAAAATAAACACTTCATTCAGTGTCTTATGCAGTGTCATTATAGCCATGTTGGTCCCAGGATAGTAGAGAGACAAGGCTGGTGAGGTAATGTCTTTTATTGGTTCCACCTTGTATCTAGCAGTGACAGTCTGAGTTGGTTTCCCAGACCTGAAGAAGAGCTCTGAGTAAGCTCAAAAACTTGTCTCTCTCACCAATAGAAGTTGGTCCTATAAAAGGTATTACTTCACCACTTCATCCAGCGTGATATACAGACAGTCCCATTTGTGGGGAACAACTGTCTTCTTCCCTACCAGCATCCCCAGCATTCTCCTCCCGTTCTCCTGATCACTAACTTAGGAGTGCAAGAAAACCTGAGGAAAAAGGCAGCCCCTTTGCTTTTAAATGGAACAGGCTTCAGGGCTGTCAGCTGTTCTGTCCCAGCTGCATCCCAGCCTTCAGGAGCTTCAGGGGGCCTGCTCTGGACTGTTGTGACTGCCAGGGGAGATTGTGTTGTAATAGTGGGATAGTCTCCAAGTACAGCTGAAGAATCCAAACTTGAAAAGCAATTGCTCTTGCAGTGCTTCTCTAGGACTTTTCATCCCATGTCGTGTTCTGCCAGCCCCACGTGTACAAAAACTCAGTCAGCCCTCCAAAATCATGAGACTGAATTAAAAATCATGAGGTTTTTTTTAAATTAACTAGTTCTGGGTTCCTTTTATTTGTCTTCTGGTTTTTGAGCCTTTTGGCTTCACTGTGGTCATGTTTTCTAGTCTCTGTAATCATGAAGGCTAGAAACTATTTTTTTTATAAAAGCTGAAATGGTCATGCAATCACTTGAATCCAGGAGCTGGGGCTTTATAAATAAGCACCAAATATTACAAGACTCATGATAAAACTAAGAATGTTGGCACCACTGCTTGTCTGCAGGGGGCTACATGTGGCTGTGCTCTACAATCCCCGCAGATGTTTGTGGGGAAGGAGAGAGGACTCCACCAACAATTAAAATAGTAATAATGGGCACCGTATAATGTCAAAGTGCTGTATGCCCATCAACTAAACAGCTCTCCAGCCATAACCTGCATGAGAAGTGTTAGTGTCCCCACTTTAAGATTAGGGAAACAGGGGCAGAGATGTTTGATTTATCCAAGGCTATGCAAAGCAGCAGTGGAAGAGCAAGGATACAATTCAGGAACTGCTGGCTTCTGAGTCCCTGAAAGAGTCTGAGGTGAACCTAGGTCCATTAAAATCAATGGGAACTTTGCCATTGACTTCACGGGGGCTAGAATTTCACTCCTGGCAATTAAGATGTGTTGAAATAATAGATTTATGACAAAGTAATGAAAAAACTTTCTTATCAGCATGCCCTAAGATTAGTGATTAAGCATCAAGATAGACTTGGTGAGAAAGCATAGATCCTATTTTACAGGAAAGGGAAAAAAAGTGATCCGGGTAACTATAGGCCTGTTAGCTTGACGTCTGTAGTATGTAAGGTCTTGGAAAAAAATTTAAAGGAGAAAGTAGTTAAGGACATTGAGGTCAATGGTAATTGGGACAAATTGCAACATGGATTTACTAAAGGTAGATCGTGCCAAACCAACCTGATCTCCTTCTTTGAGAAGGTGACAGATTACTTAGACAAAGGAAATGCGGTAGATCTAATTTACCTCGATTTCAGTAAGGCGTTTGCGTTGACAGTCCGCATGGGAACTAGTAAATGAAAAGAGGGAGAAAGGAATGTAAGTCGATAAGGAACTGTAAGGAGACCCAGCGGTCTACTGAAGGGAACGGCAGCGAAGGAGGTTAAACAGCGAGTCCTGCAAGGACGTTTTGGGACCACATCTATAACCTTTTATACTGACCGCTTGGCGCAGAGTGGAATGTGTCTAGAGTTTGGGCAATAACAAAGCGGGGTATTTGCATAAACAAGAGAAGCAGGGGGATAACAGGGATTTATTACCCATAGTAAATCTGGACCTACCTGTAAACGGAGTAATATAAAGGATGAAATATAATAGGTGAAAATGCAAGGTCATGCACCTTAGGATAAAAAGAATTCGATATACAGGGACGCCATCAGTGAAGCAACAGAAGGAGGACAGGACCTGGGGTACTTGTGATACAGGATGTCCAAGCCCACCAATTCATACTGGCCGTACAAAAGCAAATGGGTAGTGCATCAGGCGAGTATTCCAGCAAGATAAGGAGGTTAAAGTAGGTATAAGCCTGTTAACCCACTCGGAACTGTGTCAAGTCGTCCATGTAAAAAGGATAATCAACGGAACAGGTGCATAGACGGGCACTACATGAATCCGAGAAGAAAACCTGCCTGTATGAAAAGGAGACAAAGAGCTTGGCTGGTAGCCCTAGCCAACAAAAGGCTGCCGGGGGATATCTGCTCATAAAAAATAGAGAAACTAGGGAGGGAGAGAATTATAAGCTATCCAAAACACAAGGAAAATGGTACAAACTGGATATTAAAGAATCTAAGACTTGAAATTTATAGGTTTAACATAGGGGAGTGAAGTTCGGAACACCTTCCGAGGGAAAGGGGGGCAAAAAACTTATCTGGCTTAAGACTAGTTAGCGTAGTTATGGGGGATGATAATATGGGAAAGGTTAGTTGGGCACTGATCTTGGAGTTATCAGCAAAGGCTGCTCATGGCGTGAGATGATTGGATGGGAGTGCACTGAGTTACTGCATTAACTCTTCCTTGTGCTAGGTGCAGTCGACCCATCTCAGGTAGCCTGATCCGCAGAATGAGGAAGACTTGACACCAGTATGCAGGATAACTGGGAGGCAAAGCGCTTTTTACTGAGCTCACCTTCTCCTTATTACAAAGAAACACATGCGCAATTGCACAGTACAATCATTGTTTTCTACAAAAAATCTCCATCGCAGCTCAGCACAATACCAAATTAAAAACACCGCAGCTGCAAACGCGGCAGATCTGTGGGAAAGTGCGGGGAGGATGGAGGAAGACAAGTTCCGTGATTAGAACAGGTGTTCCCACTTGCAGACAAGAACAAAATGCCAATTAAGAGGCATCCACTGGGCCCGGCATCCTACATCCCCCTTCTTCATTCAAAAATACGCGGCCGGACCACTCATGATTCAAGACGGCCACGCCGTCACGAGACAGCCTATAGCCTTGGCCGTGAGGACAGAGCTTACAGCATGATCAATGAAGGAAGCACGGAATAAAGCAGCAACACCCAAATCACAACCCCAAGCAATACCAAAGGCCGTCCTCAGCCAATTAAAATCAGTAGCCCACCCAGTGAGCCAATCAGAACCCGCTAAAATTGCACCACGTCCTCTGTGTGAGAATTCTAGCCCTCCAAGGCCTCAAGGAAGCGGTGTTAGCTGTCCAAAATTAAAGCAACACTATTCTTTAATAAGCACAACCAGAAGACTTTAATAGCAAAATCTAACGGCAAGCTCTAAATACAAAATCGCACTCTAACTCAGCTGTCTAATTAAAAGCTAAAGCTGAGAGAGGGTGCATTAATCTACTGCAACATGCCCAATTATTAGTGCGCTGCATTTAAACAGCCACGCCGGAAACTCCGACAGCGACGTCGCAAAGACACATATCTCTTTAATAACAAGTCACCGAGAGATCACATCCCCTGCAATTCCATAGACCGCAATGCGCCGTTGCGAATAATTGAAGCAATACAAGAAGTCAATGACGCGAAGGACAGCAGACACGTGCA